>NW_028274810.1:130234271-130538021 GCF_037043125.1 Eumetopias jubatus
AGCTACTCTCTCATTCAGTGAAGATCAGTTCACTGCCTACGACGTGCCAGGCACAGTTCTGTGTTTATCAGTGGTTCATAGATGTGCCAGGAAGTAGCAGTGCTGGAGATACAGCAGTAAACAAAGACAACAGAAATCGCTGTTCTCTTGGGCTTACATTCTAGTGTGGGAGACGAACAAAAAACGAAAAAGATAACATAGTTAAGCAAGTATATGGCATGTCAGCTATGAGAAATGGTACGGTAAAAAATAAACTAGGGCAGGGGGTATGCAGTGCAGTGGAAGTGGGAGCTATGATGAGACAGGATTTTATCGAAAAGCTTTAGGATACGGTGGTAAGGGAAGAAGATTCTGGAGCCAAAGGACCTGGGTTCTTATCCCATCTTTCCCATTTCCTGTGTGTCCTTAGGCAAGTCATTTAACCTCTTGGTGCCTTGGTTTCCTCATCTGTGAAACGGGAAGGATATTTGAACCTACTACGTTAATGATTAAATGAGTCTATGATATATTAAATATTTAGAACCATGCCTGAGCTCACAGTAAGAGCTCATAAAATGTTAGCTATTAACACTACTGTTGCTTCATTAAGTGTTTACATAGCACTCATTAACCTGATAGGTGCTGTAAGGTATATTAAGACAATATAAGATGCATTCCTGACCACTCAAGAAAGGAGTGCACACACAAAAAACACAATACAAGGTGGTATATACCCTCTAATCTTGCAGAGGGGGACATCACACCCATAATGTCGTTCTTTACAAGATTATCAAGGTGCTCTGAAAGCATCTTCTCATCCAGGATCACTGTCATGAGAAATACTATTGCCTCCATTGCAGCTGCAGGAGAACAGAAACACATAGTTATCACCTGAATCCCTCCCCAGCCTTAGTGGCTCAGCCTGGAGGGGCAGTTGAGGTCAAGTGGCAAGTGCACTGGCTCCGAGTATGACCTTTGACACTGCCCAAACCTGTATTTGAATCAAGGACTACTAATTCATTAGCTGTGTAACGTTGGACAAATGACTGCATCTCCCAGAAAAGCTCAGCTTTCTCATGGGCAAGGTAAGGACAATTAATCCTAGCTGCATCAGTTTCATGCAAGGATGAAATGAGAGGATGTATTTAAAGCACTGTGGAAATCATTCAGCCCATAATAAGCACCCAATAAAATGGTAGCTTTAAAAGAGAAAAAGACAAAGCAACACCTCTCTCTCTCTCTCTGTCAGTTTGTACTTGGGGAGCACTTTGCATGAAGCCTCCAAGTCACCTTTAGATTCATGAGAGGTCACCACACATACAGCAAAGTATATAGAAATGAAATACCTGAGTCCATGAGAATGCGTTCCTTCTCAAACCTATAATTTCATGAACTTCTCATTTGTAGCCTATAGTGCCAAAAGACCACACTGTTTTTTATAGAGATAAGGTTTTTCTTTTTTTTTTTTTTTTGAGATCTGCACTTAAGCTACATTAGCCAAAGATTCTGAAACAACACAAACTAAATAGTGCTTTTGTCCAAAGATGAGCTCTTGAAAAGCTGTGTGTAAATTGGGTTTTGTAAATCATCTCAAAGTTTCAAAGGAAACTTTAAACATAGAGAATCTTGGGAGTGAATCCTTTTAAAAAAGCAATGGGTCATTGCTAGGTTGACTGAATGTATTATTTCATCGTCTTTTAATGTATAGATTTTAAACATCTAGCTGAGCTAAAGTATCACACTTGATTTCAGTGGAAGCCAGAACACTTTCTCCAGGAGAAAAGAACAAGGAGAGACTGCAGGGTGGTGGTGCCTCAGTGGGAAAATAAGGCTTGTTTTCAATGGCAGAATCAAAGCTTAGGAAAGTTAACTTCCACAATTTGGGGGAAGCTCTTTGTAGAAGACTTTGTGGCTGGAATAGGTTCTTAGAAATCGGCATCTGCTCTGAGATTATACACAATGACCTGGTACAAACTGCTCAGACTTCAGCACCCTGCAAATAACTGACATCAGTAACTCATTCCTGAAGTCCCCTTACATGTCTCAGCTTGCAATGGAAAAAACAGTGTGATTAGTAATACTTCCCATTCATATCGAGCTGCCTGTGATCTTTGTGCGTTAGAGAAGACTTCGTGGAAGATGGAAATGCATTGGTCTGAACCATTGGCAGCATGGGCAGGAACCTAATTAAAAAGTAAGATGAAAGAGGAGACCTGATATTTTTACCAGGTTCTAGCAAGATGTGAAGATGCTGATGTAGAAACGGATAAGTAGAGCACACAGGAGATGTGTATTCAAAGTAAATTCTCCTCTAAGTGGCTTTGATGGTTCAGTTAAATGCAGTTGAGGCAATTGCCATTTAAAATAATCTTTGCCAGACCATATTCTTACCATGTTTTGCAACCTGCTAAATTGGATTTTTTTTTTTTTTAAGGCTTCTAGAAGCTGGTCTAAATTCCTGAAAGAAAAGGAGGAGGAGGGGGACTTGATGGGGACAGGGTGGACGGCTGAGGGAGGGGATAGAGGGAGAAGCTCAATCATTCTCTCACACACTGGAGGACACCTGCTAGGCTGCACTCCATCATCATGTGGCACTGGACTAGGCTCTTAGAGTACCAAGATGGCTCTTGCTCTTGGAATAATGAGGCCCTTCTGGCCAGGGGCTTCATAGAAATGGGTGGCTGCTCTGGTCACTAGTTGTCCTAGCAACAGCCTGGCTCAAGTCTATGGGCATTAGGGCCAGGGAGTCCAGGGTGTCTGGATCCTGGTTCCTCTACTCACTAGCTGTGTGGTTTCAGGCAGGTTGGTTAACATCTGTAGTATCTGTCCTTTTCTAGAATACTGCAATCGTGACACTATACGTAGGACCTCATAACTCTGTTGTGCACCTGAAGGAGATAATATACACACAGCCCATCGCCCAGAGCCTGGCACAGAGCAAGAGCTCTGCGTGTCAGGAATAGGCATAGATGCCATTCAAGCAGCATCAGGGGCCCTCCACTCCATGGAGCCATTCCTGGCATAATGATAAAAGATAACAATCACAATACATGTTAAGAAAAAAAAAAAAGACAGGAGGGGAAGAATGAAAGGGAGTAAATCGGAGGGCGAGACGAACCATGAGAGATGATGGACTCTGAAAAACAAACTGAGGGTTCTAGAGGGGAGGGGGTGGGGGGATGGGTTAGCCCAGTGATGGGTATTAAAGAGGGCACGTTCCGCGTGGAGCACTGGGTGTTATGCACAAACAATGAATCATGGAACACTGCATCAAAAACTAACGATGTAATGTATGGTGATTAACATAACAATAAAAAATGTAAAGAGAGAAAAAGAAGATAACAATCACAGAGCACCTACTAAATGCCAGGTGGGCCATGTTCTGAGCGAGTTACCATGAATTAACTCATTTAATCTTCACAATGCCCCTAAGAGGCAGGTGTGATTGTTATAGGACAATTTTATGGAGGGGGAGACTCACCCCAGGTTAGTCTATAAGTGAGACAGAGGCAGGGTTTGTGCCCAGTCTGGCTCCAGAACCCATGCATATATCCTCAACACTGTGATACTGCAGTAACATGCCATTTACAAAAAATAAAACAAAGTGACACGTGGTGGTCAGTTTAGCAAGTGGGGTCAGTATGTGTGTCAGGTCAGTATATATATACAAACATCAAAACTCCATTCCTAGCATGGAAGAACTTGCACAAATCAACGAGCCATTTGTCCACAGCATGGGTGGTAATGGTTTCTTTAAACTATAATCTGAAAATAAGAGGAACATCCAGGGTGATTTCCTATGGTCCCTATGGCATCATCAGATGTCAACCACTTAAGTCACGGAAACCAGAAACCTAGCAGTCACTTTGAATTCCACTCCTTTGAATGTTCTCATCCTATCCTCCGGCATTCTATACATCTATAGATTCTGTATCCAAGATTTCTCTTGCATCCATCCCCTCTTCTTCACTCTCAACACCACTGTTTTTAGTTCAAGCTTTTCAATTCCTTTTTGGATAACTGGATCAGACTTGTAAACTCTCTCCCTGACAACATTCTTGCACAGCCCCACACCCAAGAAATCCTTCTTCCTTATGGTGTTGAAAAATCATTTTAAAACACAAGTCTTACAATGTTGAGTCTCTGCATAAAGCCCTAGCATCTACAGAATGAAATCCAAACTCCTTGCATCCCTTTATGAGCTGACCTTTCCATCTCTTCCCACTCCCCCAGATATAACCACACATACTTAGTAGATGCTATTTCCTCTGAACAAAAGCCCTAGCCCTTCCACATGCCCTCCCCCATAGTTTCCACCTCCCATAGCCTTCATTTAGAAAGCCCTACTCAGTCATTAAGTCTCAGCTCAAATATCACCTCCTCCAGGAAGTCTTCTGTGATTCCCCCACGTAAAGTTAGCTAGCTGCCTTCACCTTTGTGCCTACAACAGCCAAATCGTAACTTTCCCCGACATTAGCATATAAGTTCTTGATGGGGAGTGCTGTGTATACACAATGTATTCTCAGCCCCAGAACAGTCTCTGGCACTAGAGGGAAATCAACACATATTTATTGTATTATAGCCTTGCCTATTGCAGTATAGTTGTTTGTTGAGGTGTCTGCTTCCTCTGCAGGAATGTTAGCTCCTAGGGGCAAAGATAATCTCTTTTACTTCTGTATCCCTACACCTATCACAGTGCCTGGCAAAAAGTGAGTACTCAAAGTTTGTTGAATGAATTAATGCACAAATAAATGAATAAACCGCAGAGGCCTCTAGGATTCCCTTACTTGTCAGTATAACCCAAATCTATTGTTCTGGTGTTGTTTAGAAGGAGCACTCTCCAAAAGCAAGTCCACCTGGAAGATGCCATTAAAAAACAAACCAGATTCTAAGAGACCAAAAGGTACACTGGTTGCACGTGTCATGAACATAAATAAAAGTGTTTATATGTAAAATCCCAATTTGGAAAAATAATAGCTTTTGCAGGATGCCTATTCAGTGGCATTTTTTCATCTAAGGGAACTTCAAAGAGCTCTGATTTGATGGGTGGTCTACAAAGGGCAGAAGTCCCACTCAGTTGAGGGCTTATAGGGAACTTGTTTTCACAACTGTTCCCGGGAACTTTTGCTTTCATTACATCATCTTGTGAAGCGGGTGTTAGGATCACCACTGTTGTGGATGAAGAAATTCAGGTTATAGAATAAACCTCCGGTATAGCAGACTCTGGGGTCCCATATTAGGTCAGGTGTCAGTAGACCAAATATGCCTAGTTATGTCCCCCAAACTCGACGGTGACAGAATGTTGCCCTAAGGTGGGACCTCATCTCCTGGAAGAGGTCTTGGTACATCTGCCACATGCATTTCTGCTCACCTTAACACTTGAGCTGGCTGTGGAAACAGTGGAGTTGTTCAATCTCATTTACTTCATTGAGCATCTACTATATTCATTATCTACTGTGTCTAGCACATAGTGTGATTTCTGTAAACGGCGAAGGGCAAAATGGCCCTGAAAAACAATGTATAAAGAAATGCGGGGGCACCTGGGTGGCTCAGTCGTTAAGCGTCTGCCTTCGGCTCAGGTCATGATCCCAAGGTCCTGGGATCGAGCCCCGCATCGGGCTCCCTGCTCAGTGGGAAGCCTGCTTCTCCCTCTCCCACTCCCCCTGCTTGTGTTCCCTCTCTCGCTGTCTCTCTCTCTCTGTCAAATAAATGAAATCTTTAAAAAATAAAAAAAGGAAATGTGTATGTATAGCATACTACACTGTGATATAAGATGATATTCCTTACTCCAGCCTACTGCCAAAATATTTGAAAGCCACCACCCAAAAAGATTGTTATTATGAAATCCAATTTACAGATGAATAAACTGAGATTCAGAGATCTTAAATAATCCCAAGGCCACACAACTAACAAGTGGCAGGACCCATTTTAACAATGTATAACTGTCTCTGGGGGAAGCCAAGGCTTACTGATAAATAAATGAAAGATCCTCCAGAGAAGAGACACATGTGCTAATAATTGTTTTTTAATAACACTAGTTGAATGACAGTGTAATGCAACTTCCTAATTTTACTGAGACTTAACGTTTTCCAGACTTACTGATTTATTAACCCTCATGACCCTAGCCACAGTTTGAATTCCAGCTAAATTTTCTTTCCACTTTCATCACTCCTAAGCTTAGCTGGAACACTTATGCTGTGGCTCCATTTTGTTTTGATTTCTTTCCTTTGTTATTTCAGGCACATCATTTCACCGGGAGGAGCTATAGGCTCCCACCCTGGATCCCCCCAACTTTTCTGTGAGGTGCGGCCTTCCCGTGACTAAGCCCACAAGCCCAGCGCACACCTGGCCATGTTGGCAGCCCTGGGTAGCAGAGCGTCTGAGTGGATACATATGCACATGAACGCTGCACCTGGACAAACAGGATTTGAACTCGTTGGCTCCAAATGCAATATTGCTCTGCTGGATCATTTTACTGACTACAATCTTGGTCATCTCACAGAGAAATTCCTTCCCAACTCAGTGTCTGTAAAACCCCAAGAATGCCTCTCGTTAGCAAGACAGACTTCAGAGTGGTTTTGACAAGTTGGAAATACCTCTAAAATGATAGCTTAATGATTTTATGTGTGTTTCTTCTTGAGCCTCCACTGTTTCTTCAAGACCTAGAGATTTATTTATTTTTTTTACTGTGGCAGAGCAGAGCCCTAATCTTGTCCACAAGATCCTTTTGCCTAATGAAAAATGATCAAGCAATAGTTCCCAAATCCCAAAAACTTGGAGGGAAAACCTTACACAGACCACCCCAGTCATACTCATAAAGCCAAGGAGGTTTCCACTTGAGGGTAGGCATTATTTTGTGGGATGGTGGAGCATCCTTGAATGAACAGCAGTCACAAAGAGATGGGATTATGATAGAATAGAACTCCCACTAATCAGGTTGAATTTACTGGCCATGCTGTGGGGGAATTGGGAAAAGTTTTGGTCTCTGCTATAGGGGTAGTGGCTCTTTCAGTCTTGCCTTCTCTGGGAAGATATGGGCTCTAAGATGAGGCAGTACTGGCTACATAAACTTTCAGATGAGTGCAAAAAAAAAAAAAAAAAGGTAAAATCTCTTGTTGAAAAATAAGAATTTCAAGATGGCAACAACAGAACATTAAACCAGTCACAAAACACTTTGAGACCACACAGGTTGCATATCCATGAGGCCCACCCTGAGGCTGAATTTTTAGCACTCACACTGGCCCTGTCACCTGGAAATTGAGGCATTAAGTAAGATGAACATTCCTCTTACCCCATCGCCTGCTACCATGCGTACACATTTTACATGGACACTGTGCTTATCATGCTCCAATATGATTATATAATGTTTACCTAGCATTTAATATATACCAGTTTCTGGACGAATCATTTTACATGCATTACCTTATTTAATCCTGACAAAATCCCTAGGAGATCAGAACTGTCATTCCCATTTTGTGGATGAGGAAACTAAGTCATAGGGACAATAATTTATTTGCCTAAAGTTATAAACTAGAAATTGGCCTTAAGAAAATAACAAATATCCAGGGGGAAATAAGTGAAATAGAGACTAAAAAGACAATAAAAGATCAATGAAACTAAGCTGGCTTTTGGAAAACACAATGGACAAATCTTTAGACTAACCAAGAAAAGAGAGGACTCAAAATTACCTTGATACCCAAACCAGACAAAGACACTACAAAAAAAAAAAAGGAAAGAAATAAAGAAAGACTATAGGCCAATACCTCTGATGAACGTAGATGCAAAAATCCCCACAAAATATTAGCAAACAAAATTCAACAATACATTAAAAAGTCATTCATCATGATCAAGTAGGATTTATTTCAGGGATTCAAGGGTGGTTCAATATTTGCAAATCAATGTGATACATCACATCAACAAGAAAAAGGATAAAAACCATATCTCAACAGATGCAGAAAAATCATTTGACAAAACATAACATCCATTCATGATAAAAACTTCCAACAGAGTGGATTTAGAGGGAACATATCTCAACACAATAAAGACCATATATGAAAACCCCACAGCTAACTTCACACTCCATGGTGAAAAACTGAAAGCTTTTCCTCTACGATCAGGAATAAGACAAGGATGTCCACTATGGCTACTTTTATTCAACACAGTACTGGAAGTCCTAGCTGCAGCAATCACACAAGAAATAAAAGGCATTCAAATTAAGTAAAACTGTCACTATTGGCAGATGAAATGATACTATATATAGAATCCATAAAGATGCCATCAAAAAACTATTAGAACTGATAAATGAATTCCATAAAGTTATGGATACAAAATTAATACACAGAAATCTGTTGCATTTCTATCCACTAATAATGAAGTAGCAGAAAGAGAAATTAAGAAAACAATCCCATTTACTATTTGTACCTAAAAGAATACCTAGGAATAAGTTTAAACAAAGACATGAAAGACATGTACTCTGAAAACTATAAAACATTAATGAAAGAATGACACAAACAAATGGAAAGATATTCCATGCTCATGGATTGGAAGAATTGTTAAAATATCCATACTACCCAAAGAAATCTACAGATTCAACGAAATCCCTATCAAAACACCAAAAGCATTTTTCACAGAACTAGAACAAATAATTGTAAAATTTGAATGGAACCACAAAAGACCCCCAAGGAGCCAAAGCAATCTTGAAAAAGAAGAACAAAGGTGGAGGTATCACAATCCCAGATTTCAAGATATACCACAAAGCTGTCGTAATCAAAACAGTAGGGTACTGACACACAAACACATAGATCAATGGAACAGAGAGTCCAGAAATAAACTCATATTTATATGGTCAATTAATCTATAACAAAAAAGGCAAGAATATGTAATGCAGGAAAGAATCTCTTCAGTAAATGGTGCTGGGAAAACTGGACAGCTATATACAATAGAATGAAACTGGATGACTTTCTTACACCATATACAAAAATAAACTCAAAATGGATTAAAGACCTAAATGTAAGACCTGAAACCATGAAACTCCAAGTGAAACTCCAAGTGAAACACTCTTCAACATTGGCCCTTAGCAACTTCTTTCTAGATATGTCTCCTCAGGCAAGGGAAACTAAAGCAAAAACAAATGGGATTACATTAAAACAAAGAATTTCTGCACAGCAAAGGAAACCATCAACAAAACAAAAAGGCAACCTACTGAATGGGAGAAGATATTTGCAAATGATATATTTGATAATGGGTTGGTACCCAAAAAATATATAAAGAACTCATACAACTCAACACCTAAGAAACAAATAATCTAATTAAAAATGAGAGGACCTAAATAGACATTTTTCCAAAGACGACCTGCCATTGGCCAATAGACATATGAAAAGATGCTCAACATCACTCATCATCAGGGAAATGCAAATCAAAACCACAGTGAGATATCACGTTACACCTGTCAGAATGGCTAGAATAAAAAAGACAAGAAATACCAAGTGTTGGCAAGGATGTGGGGAAAAAAAGGAACCCTTGCAAACTGTTGGTGGGAATGTAAATTGGTGCAGCCACTGTGGAGTTTTCTCAAAAAATTAAAAATAGAGGAGTGCCTGGGTGGCTCAGTCATTAAGCAGCTGCCTTCGGCTCAGGTCATGGTCCCAGGGTCCTGGGAAAGAGCCCCGTGTTGGGCTCTCTGCTCAGCGGGAAGCCTGCTTCTCCCTCTCCCTCTGCCAGCCTCTATGTCTACTTGTGTGCTCTGTCAAATAAATAAAAACTTTAAAAATTTTTTAAAAAAGAATCACCACATGATATAGTAATTCCACTACTAGGTATCTGCCTCCACCCAAAAAAAACCCAAAACACTAATTTGAAAAGATATATACGCCCCTATATTTACTGCAGTATTTACAATATCCAAGATATGGAAGAAACCCAAGTGTCCATTGATAGATGATGGATAAAAAAGATGTGGTATATATATAATGAAATATTACTCAGCCATAAAAAAGAATGAGATTGTGCCATTTGCAACAACTGTTTGCAAGTGAAATAAGTTAGAGACAAATACCATGTGATTTCCCTTATATGTGGAATCTAAAAAACAAAGAAATGAAACAAACACAGACTCTTAAATACAGAGAACTGGTGATTTCCAAAAGGGAGGTATGTGGGGAGATAGGTGAAATAGCTAAAGGGGATTAGGAGGTACAAAATTCTGGATATGAAATAAATAAGTCACAGAGATGAGAAATGCAGCACAGAGAAAATAGTCAATAATATTGTATAATGTAGATGCGACAGATGGTGACTACACTTATTGTGGTGAACACTGAGTAATATACAGAATTGTTGAATCAGTGTTGTATACCTGAAGCTAACATTTTATGTTAATTATACTTCAATTTTAAAAAGATGAAAAAAATTAAATGAAATTTTAAAACAAGTTACTAAGAGTAAATCTTAAAAGTTCTCTTCACAAGAAAAAAATAACTATGTGTGGTGATCGATGTTAATTAAATTTGTTCTGGTAATCATTTCACAATATATACATATATGAAATCACTATGTTGTATATCTAAACAAATACAATGTTATATGTCAGTTATATCTTAATTTTTAAAAAAGCAAGGGTTGATGAGGTTTGGAGAAACTGGAACCCTTGAGTATTGCTAGTAAGAACGTAAAATGATGCAGCCACTTGGAAACAGTGTGGTGGTTCCATAAAAAAGTAAAACACATTATATGTTGGCTAACTGAACATAAAAAAAAAGTTAAACACATGAGACACCCAGGTGGCTCCGTCGGTTAAGCGCCCGACTCTTGATTTCGGCTCAGGTAATGATCTCTGGCTTGTGAGATTGAGCCCGGCATTGGGGTCTGTGCTCAGTGCGAGTCTGCTTCTCCTTCTCCTTTCTGCTCCTCCCATCCCAGCTCATGCATGTGCTCTCTCTCTCAAATAAATAAAATCTTAAAAAAAAAAAAGTTAAACATAGAAATACCACATGAGGGGATGGGGGTGGGGGGATGGGTTAGCCTGGTAATGGGTATTAAAGAGGGCACGTTCTGCATGGAGCACTGGGTGTTATGCACAAACAATGAATCATGGAACACTACATCAAAAACTAATGATGTAATGTATGGTGATTAACATAACAATAAAAAATTAAAAAAAAATACATGATCCAGCAATTCTACTTCTAGATGTATACCCCAAAGAAGTGAAAAGCAGGGACTCGAAGAGCTGTTTGTATACCCATGTTCATAGCAATTGTTCACAATAGTCAAAAGGTAGAAGGAGTCCAGTGTTCACTGACTGATGAATGGATAAAGTGGGGTGTATACATACAATGGAATATTATTCAGCTTTAAAAAGGAAAAAAATTCTGGGTGGTGCAGTCGGTTAAGCATCGACTCTTGGTTTCAACTCAGGTCCTGGGTTCCAGCCCTGTGTTGGGCTTGCATGCAGTATGGAATCTGCTTAAGAATTCTCTCTCTCTGCCTCTCCCCTCCTCTCTCTCAAATAAATAAACCTTTTAAAAAAAGAAAAAAATTCTGACATATGCTACACAATATGGATCAACTTTGAAGATATTATGCTAACTGAAATAAGCAGTCTCATCACAAAAGGATAAGTAACTATACGGTGTCACTCATGTGAGGTGCCTAGAGTTGTCAAATACAACACAGAGACAGAAAGTGGATTGGTAATTGCCAGGGGCCATTGGGGAGGGAGGAGGGGAGGAGTTATTAGTTAATGGATACTGATACAGTTTAGGAAGATGAAAAATTCTAGAGATGAATGGTGGTACTAGTTGCACAGCAATGTGAATGCACTTAAATGCCACTGAGCTGTACATGTAAAAATGATGAAAATGGTAAATTTCATATTAAGTAGTTTTGCCACAGGAAAACAGCACTGTTTTTGGGTGGGAGTGGCATTCAGCCTGTGTGGAGTATGGGGTGGGACTGGGGGCAGGCAAGAGAGGCACATGCCACTGGAGAAAAATTTAAGGGGACATGAAAGAACTCACTAATCAAATTTGGATTTAATGCAATCTTTAAACTTTTTTGAGATAATTGCAGATTTGCATGCAATTGTAAGAAATAGTATTCCTGGTACCCTTTCCCCAGTTTCTTCCAATGGTAACCTCTTACAAATCTATAATCAAATATGACAACTAAGTTATTGATGTTGATACAGTCAACATACAGAACATTTCTATCTGCACAAGGATTCCTCATGTTGCCCCCACTTCCCTCTTCCCACCTATAATCTAAAAGATCCCCAAAGCCCCACCTCCCCACCTGGAGAATTAGACAATGTGGCAGGATCCATTCCCTGAAACACTTTGTATCTCTGATGTTATTTCTACCTCTGGTAATGTGATTTATATGCATTTCACAAGAAAAGCCATTGGAACACCTCTCTGTTAATACGAGGACTATTGTCAGGGTGATTATTCCTTCTCCTTAAATCCTTCACTAGAGTCACAGCACTGTCACTGCCCAAATTTGTGGCTGTAGATGCCGCTCTGACCCCGTGAAATAGACACTGTTGTTTGCCTACCCAACATATATCTATGCACCTGCCATTTCCTCTAATAGAATCGTATCTTTTGTTGTATTTGTACTTCTCTGAGCATCTTGTTTCTAGAAAGGCTAGTCTCATTCAAATCCACAGAGAATTCTTTTTTATCTGGCTAAGCCAATCATGAGGACCCATTTCTTTTGCTTTGGGTGTAGACATGAACATGTGATGAAATTTGGGCCAGTGATTCATAAGAACCAAAGCCTGGAATAAGTGGCCATCTTGTTGTGACTCTGAAGACAAAACTAACATAGATGAAGGAAGAACTCAAAGAAAGAAAAACAGAAATGAAGCCCAGACATCCAGTGCCTAGAGTTGCCCTCTCTCTGGACAGGTGGTAGGTGAGAGAATCAATACTCCTATTATTTGATATGGTGGGGTTGTAAGTTTTTTGTTACTTGCAGCAAAAAGTATCTCATCAAATAGATCCTAATATCCTATATAAGGTTTGGACCCAGGCACAGAAGATTCTGTATCCTTTTTTACTCTGACACCACAGGTATATCTGATACCAAAGTCCATATTAAGCCTCTCTATTGATCAATACACATTACCAATTTTTATATTTTAGGACTGTTTAAAAAATCATTCTGCAAATCTTATTTAGTATTCCTTCTAGGTGTTACAATGGTTGGACATTTCCCTGGCTAGCAACAGTTTGAAAACTACATGCTTCTTAATAGGAAAAGAATCACAACAATCCTAGATGCAAGTCCTCACAGGTGATTTGTGTAGAATGGGAGAAAACCTCACAGGTAACCAACAAAATGATACTGCATCACGCTACCTTCACCCTTGTCTGCCCATTGTGTTACTTTAATAACAAACATATGAAAGAACAAATTAGTGGATTCTCTAGGGTAAGCCAAGTAGGCACAGAGCCCAAACCAGAGAAATTCCAGATTTACTCAATAAGGCCATATTTTCCCAGGGTGCTTTAGACAGCTTATCGATGACACAGCTGCAGACCTTGGCTGTTTTGGTTTAGCTACCCCTACTGCAAGAAATCGCCAGGCAGAGATAATGATCAGTTGGCATGAGTGTGGTTCTCAATGCCTGTGGAGTTGTTTTCCCTCTGTGTTATTGGACCACCTTCATCCATTCCCCTTATAGCTATAAACCCTGACTGTTGGCCAGTCAACACAAGCTTTGTTAACATCCACAAAATGGAAGGGGAGAAATACGGTAGTTATTAGAATAGTGCTTCTCAAACATCCACAGGATGCAAACCACCTGCAATGTTGTTACAATCCAGATTTTGATTATGTCCCGAATAGGACCTAAGTTCTGCATTTCTAACAAGCTCTCAGGTGTTGCTGATGCTATTCAGCTGTGGACCACTCTGAGTAGCAAGGACTCACCTCACCAGTACCTGTGATTGAATTCCTTGGAATTAAGTTCAGGCTATGATGAAATGGGGTTTTTTTTTTGTTAGGGGGCTTGGATGGACCTGGTTAGACAGACAGCTTGTGGTCAGCCAGACCCTCCCCAGGGGAGGAAATCAAGACATGTGGAAAACTAGCAGGCCTCAGTGAGAGTGCGTGAAAAGGACTGAAGATGGGCACTATTGGATTCCCTGGTTTCAGTGGCTCCTGAAACCCTGCTGAATCCCATGAAGACTGTTCAACACTTCATCAAACTGCCAGAGCCAATAACTTCCTCTCATTGCTGAAGCAACTAGAGTTGGATTCCTACTACTTACAACCAAGATTCCTAACATTTAAAAGTTGTATAGTGACTAACATAATAAAAAAAAAACCTATATAATATACTGAAAATAGGAGCATTTTACCATAGTTAATTATACTTCAATAAAATTGACTTAAAACACACACACACAAGTTGTAATGTAATAGCTAAATAAATTATGATATATCCCTATAGAAGAATCATACAGCTTTCAAGAAGCATTATTTCAGAAAACATATTGAGATGGACAAATAAGGTTAAAGTGTTTTTTTCAATACAGAGAGAATAGAATTATATAAATGCTTGAAGAATATTAACTCACTACTCAAAAACATAAATAGCACTTCTGTAGGCTAAATAATGGGCCCTCAATATATCCATGTCCTGATCCCCAGAAGCTGTGAGTGTAACCTTGTATGGGAAAAGGGACTTTGCCAGTGTGATTAAATTAAGGATCTTGAGACAGGGAAATTATTCTGCATTATCTGAGTTGACCGTGTGTAACCACAATGGTCCTTATCAGAGGAAGACAAGAGAGGAGAGCCAGAGGAGGTATTTGATGAAAGAAGCAAAATTGAAGTGATGTGACTTGAAGATGGAGGAAAGGCATCACAACCAAGAAATGTGGCTGGCAACTAGAAGTTGAAAAAGGCAAGGAAATGGATTTTGCCCTCAGAGCCTTCAGAATGAGCCAGCCCTGCCAACACCTTGGCTTTAGCCCAAATTGATTTCAGACTTCTGATCTCTAGAACTATAAGATAATAAATTTGTATTTCTTAATGCTGCTCAATTTGTGATAATTTATTACAGCAGCAATAAGAAACAATACAGTAATTGTCTCCATACCTTCCCCTAAACAGCGTGTTACTTTTACAAGAAACAATTTAAGAGAAGGAATAAACTACTGCTTGCTGTAAAATACTAAAAATACTTTTTTTTTTTTTTTACATTTTAACATAGCTTGCTTACTGTTGTTTTCTAGGACTACAAAATACAATCACAGTGTAGTCTTATTTCGACTCATATTTCAGGAGAACCTCACTGTGTACTAATAGAATTCTGACCCCGTCATGCTGCTGAAAATCTCGTGACTTCTGCTGGCAATATCCGACAGTTGACTTAAAATTCCTAAGATTGACATCTGATGAAAGCCAAAAAACCCACTGACATATTCAAGTCACAAAGCACATCAAAGGTAGAGCAATGCCTAATACCACTTGGAATTCTCCACTCCCCTTTCAGTGTATTCCCAGCACTGTCACTCTGGAATCACACTTAGAATCACCAAGAACAACAAAGTGGCATGACCACCATATGCTTGCTAGAGTCTAGTGGAATATTAAAGATCTTGAAACTCTGAACACTGCTCATGAAACTAAAAGAGGCTGTAGAGTACTGATCTGGCATTCCCAGATCCAGGCTGGGATCACTGACTTTTCTTCTGAGCTCTCATAGTCCTCTGTGTACATTGTTTTTCGTTTTTTGTTGTTGAACTTAGTCCACTCTCTCATAATTATTTGTTTATGCATCCATCTCACCAACTAGACTTTTATTTCCTCTAGGGTATATTTATTCCTTTTTTGATTTCCCAGCCTAAGACAGTGCCTAGTACAGACAGGACATTTCATAAATGTTTGGTGAATTAAATTGAATCCTAGCCTCAAACAGAACCTTAGGACTCTTATCCAAGATAATAAAAATTCAACTTTCTTGAATCTATATTCAAAGATACTATCACCCTAGCATTCTATACCTAACAAAAATATATTTCAAAAATGAAGATGAAATAAAGACTTGTTAGATGAACAAAAGCTGAAATAATTCATCACCAACTAATCTGCACTGTAAGATATGTTAAAGAGCTTTAGAAAGGATGAAAGTGATATCAGATGGAATGTGAATCTAAAGGGATGAAGAGCTATGGAAGAGTGCTATGTGGGTAAATATAAAGATATTTACTATTTAAATCTCTTTAAAATATAATTTACTGTTTAAATAAAAACAACAAATTCTGGGGTTTATAACACAGAATTACCTAACAATAATAGTACAAAGGCCAGGAAGTTTGTATAGTTGTATAGAGCTGAATACAGTTGTAAGGTTCTTCTATGATACTTGAAGAAGTTTAATACTTGTTGACAGCAGGCTATGAATTATTAAAAATGCATAATGCAAAACCAAGAGCAATCACTGAAATAACACAATAAAGAGTAACTGTCAACAAACTAATAAAAGGGATAAAACAGAATCATAAAAAATACTCAATCCAAAGAATGAAGTAGGGAAAGGGGAAGAACGGATGAGACAAACAGAAAGCAAATATATGCATTTAAATTAGTAAATCTAAGGGCGCCTGGGTGGCTCAGTTGGTTAAGCGACTGCCTTCAGCTCAGGTCATGATCCTGGAGTCCCGGGATCAAGTCCCACATCGGGCTTCCTGCTCAGCAGGGAGTCTGCTTCTCCCTCTGACCCTCTTCCCTCTCGTGCTTTCTATCTCTCTCTCTCTCTCTCTCTCTCTCTCAAATAAATAAAATCTTAAAAAAAAATAAATTGGTAAATTTAAAACTAACCATATCAAAAGTCACAGTAAATATAAATGGTCTAAACACCCCAACGAAAAGGTAGATGTTATCAAATTGGATACAAAAAGCAAATCTATATGCTGACGAAAAGAAACTCACTTTAAATAAAAGACACATATAGGTTAAAAGTAAAAGAATGAAATGCACACACACCATGATAACATTTAGCAAAAGAAAGCTGGAGTGGTTATATTAATATTAGACAAATTATAGTTTAGAGCAAATACATCATCAGGGATAAATAAGATAATTTCATAATGATAAAATATTAAGAAGACATAGAAATTCCAAATGTTTATGAACCTAGTAACAGAGCTTCAAAATACCTAACAGAATTACAAGGAGAATTAGATAAATCTACAACCACAGTTGGAGATTGCAACGCCCCCCTCCCAATATTTGCTAAAACAAGCAGACAGAAAATCAGTAGATATGATGGTTAATTTTATACATCAGTTGTACTAGGGTAAGTGATACCCAGATCGCTGGTAAAACATTATTTCTGGGTGTGTCGGTTAGAGTGTTTACAGAAAAGAATGGCATTTGAATCAGTAGACTTAGTAAAGAAAATCTCACCAATGGGGATGGACATCATCTAATCACTTGAGTGCCCAAATAGAACAAAAAGGTGGAGGAATGGTAAATTCCCTCTCTTCTCGGGCTGGGATGTCCCTCTTCTGTTGCCCCTAGACATCAGAGTTCCGGGTTCTTCAGGCCTTCAGACTCCAAGACTTTTATCTGCAACCCTCTGCTTCTCAAGCCTTGGGACTCAGACTGGACTATACCATCAGCTTTCCTGGCTCTCCATTTACAGAGGCAGACTGTAAGACTTCTCGGCCTCTAACTGTAGAAGCCAATTCCAATACTAAGTCTCCTTTGTATAAATATCTTATTGATTCTGTTTCTTTGGAGAACCCTGACAAACACATTATGGATATAGAAGACTTGAACAACACTGTTAACCAACTTTACTCAGTTGATATTTATAGAACATTCCACAAAACAGCAGGAAACATCTTTTCTAGGGCACATGGAATCCTTACCAAAATAGACTATATTCTGTCCCATAAACAAGTTGCAATAAATTTAGATAACGTCAAAATATATAAAATATGTTCTCTAAACATGAGGGAATTAAATTAGAAATTCAAAAAAGTAAAGAAATTAGAAATGCATAACAGAATAATACTAGAAAATCTCCAAATATTTGTAAACGAAATAACACACTCCTAACCAATTAAATGGGAAATTAGAGGGGCACCTGGATGGTTCAGTCAGTAAAGCATCCAACTCTTGATTTCAGCTGAGCTCATGATCTCAGACTGTGAGATCCAGCCCTGCATCGGGATTTATGTTGTCCCTAGAGCCTGCTTAAGATTCTCTCTCCCTCTCTCCCTGCTCCTCCCCCCACCCCTGCTCACGGTCTCTAAATAAATAATAGGAAGTTAGAAAGTGTATTCAATAAATGAAAAACAATGTATAAACATTTAGTAGGACACAACTAAAGCAGAACTTAGATGGAAATTTATAGCATCAAACACCTATATTAGAAAAGAAAGTTCTGAAATCAGTGACATCAGCTTCTACCTTAAGAAACTAGAAAAAGAACAAGTGAAATCCAAAGTAACTACAAGAAAGAGTGGAATTCAATGAATTGGAAACCATAAAAAGAATTAAGAAAATGGATTACACAAAAGCCAGCATTTTGAGAATAACAATAAAATTAATAAATGCTAGCTAGACTGATTAGGAGGATGAAAAGAGAGAAGACACAAATTACTATTATCAGAAATGACAGCTGGCATTACTGCAGATACTACCAATATCACAAGAATAATAGCTTATAAATTATGAATAACTTTATGCTAATAGAGGCAACTTAGACAAAATGGACAAATTCCCTGAATGAACAAATTATCAGAACTTGCAAAAAAAATTATCTGAGCTTTTTTTAAGAGAGAGGGAGAGAGAGAGGGGGTGGGGAGAGAATCTTAAGCAAGCTCCAGACCCAGAGTAGGCCTGATGTGGTTCTCAATCTCACAACACTGAGATCATGACCTGAGCCAAAATCAAGAGTTGGACACTTACCACCCAGGTGCCCCTAGCTGTTTGTCTCTTAAAGAAATTGAATATGTAGTTTAAAATCTTTCCACAAAAAAACTCTAGGCTTACAGTTTCCCTGGTGAACTCTGACCAAACATTTAAGGATAAAGTAATATCAATTCTACACAAACTCTTCCAAAAATTGAAAAGGAGGGACTATTCTCTAGATCATTCTATAATGCCAGCATTACACTGATATTAAAACCAGACAATGCTATTGCAATAAAACCTTACAGACCAATATCACTAATGAACAGAGGCAAAATATCTTAACAAAATTTTACATATAATAGCTTCTCACATAGTTACCTTTGTGTGTGTGTGTGGTGAGAGCACCTGAGATCTACTCTTAGCAAATCTGCAATATAGAACACAGTTTCCACTATAGTCACCTTGCTATATATTGGAAGTCTAGAACTTATTCATGCTACATAACAAATTTATACACTTTGACCAATACCTCCCCACCTCTGATAACTATCATTCTACTCTCTGCTTCTATGAATCCCACTTTTCTAGATTCCACAAAGCTGGAAGCATCACACTTTCTGATTTCAAACTATACTACAAAGCTATAGTAATCAAAACAGTATGGTACTGGCATAAAAACAGAAATATAGACCAATGGAACAGAGTCAAGAGCCCAGAAATAATCCCCCACAAATGGAATCAACTAAAATTTAACAAGAAAGCCAAGAACACGCAATGTGAAAAAGCCTCTTCAATAAAAGGTTCTGGAAAAGCTGGATACCCACATGCAGAAAAATGAAATTCGACCCCTGTCTTACACCACTCACAAAAATGAACTTGAAATGTGTTAGAGACTTAAGCCTAAGACCTGAAACCATGAAACTACTAAAAGAAAACAGAAAAGAAGCTCCTTGACAATTTTTTTTGACAGGACACCAAAGCACAAAAGCATAATATGTGGTACTCTACCAAACTAAAAAGTCTATACAGAAAAAGAAACAATGAGAAAAATGAAAGTGCAGCTTATGGAATGGGAGAAAATATTTGTAAACCATAGATCTGCCAAGTGATTACCAACCAAAATATATAAAGAATTCATGCAACTCAATAGCAAAAAAGTCTGATAAGAACAAAAATGGGCAGAGGATCTGAATTGATATTTTTCTAAAGATGACATCCAAATAGCCAACAGTCATATGAAAAGGTGCTCAACATCACTAACTGTCAGAGAAATGCAAATCAAAACCACAATGAGTGGTTTTCCACACCTCACACCTGTTAGAATGGCTAGACTCCAAAAGATAAGTGTTGGCAAAGGTGTGGAAAAAAGGGAACACTTATGCACTGTTGGTAGGAATGCAAATTGATACAGCCACTATGGAAAACAGTATGAAGCTTCCTCCAAAAACTAAAAATAGAACTATCATATATATAATCCAACAAACCCACTTCTGTATATATACCCAAAAGAAATGAAAACAGGATATCAATGAGGAGGTATCTGCTGCACCAGTGTTCATTGTAACATTATACACAATAGCTATGCACGCATATATACACAATGGATATACACGATGGATTGTTATTCAGCCATGAGAAAGAAAGAAATCCTGCCATTTGCAACAACGTGGATGGACCTTGAGGACATTATGTTAAAGGAAATAAGTCAAAGTCAAATGCTGTATGATATTACTTATATGCAGAATCTAAAAAAGCCAAACTCGTAGAAACAGAGTAGAATGGTGGTTACCAGGGGCTGAGAGGTGGGGGAAAGGGAAAGATGTTGGTCAAAGGATACAAACTTCCAGTTAGAAAATGAATTCTGATGATCTAATGCAGTGTTGGAATTGTCGTTAACAATAATGTATTATATACTTGAAATTTGTTGAGAGTGGATCTTAAATGTCCTCGCCACAAAAAAGTGATGGTAATCATGGAACAGGATGGAGATGTTAGCTAATGGTAAGGTGGTAACCATTTTGCAATATGTAAGTGTATCAAGTCAACATGTTGTAAACCTTAGAGTTTCATCTCAGTAGAACTAAGGGAAAAGGAAAAGATATGAATATTTTTATGTAAAATTCCACAATGTTTAAAGTTGGCTACCAGATCAACATATTTAAATGCTGCCTAGGACCAAAAGACAAACTACAAATGTCTCCCAACACCAGCCTTGGCATTCCCTAGTTTGGGACAGTCGGAGACTGAAAAGCAATGAAATTCCAAGCGGTTTTCCTCCTCTTGGCTCCTCACTGAGAAACCCCCAGGTGTCAGACTTTTTCTTGGTCCCCAGGGAAGCCCAGCAAGCATTCTCCATTAGGTTGAGGAAAACCGGCTCAGCAAGCTTGTCCACACCTCTAAGCCATTACCCATACTAAAGCAGAATTCTGCTTCACACCCTCCCTAACTCTTAACACATCCTACAGAGCTCAATAGCTATCACTGCTTCCAGAAACATTGCCTGATCCCCCAAATCCCTACTAACTGCTATGTGTTCCAATCCTGGTATCAGTTTGTGTTTCAATTATGTTTTTAATTCATCTTTCTCTTCCAAGTTCCCATAATGGGGTAGGGACTGTGTCTTGGATACCACTAATCTCCAGTGCCTAAGCCAGTGTCTGGCAAGTAAAAATATATGGACTAAGTGAACATACACATCTCAAGCTATTTTCATTTCAGCTAGGTTTCTTTCTTAAACTCTCCCCTCAAAGATAGAAATTCAGCTTTCAAGATGGTTTCCCAGAGACTTTCCCTTAAAAAAGAACTATAGGTTTTTTTACTTAGTTATACAACTTTTAAAGGTATTTCCATAAAAAAATTGCTTTTGTTAAAAAAAAGTAAACGCATGTCATCTGTGAAGAGTGAAAGTTTGACTTCTTCCTTGCCAATTTCGGTGCCTTTTCTTTTTGTTGTCTAATTGCTGAGGCTAGAACATCCAGCACTATGTTAAATGTTAAATAACAGTGGTGAGAGTGGACATCCCTGTCTTATTCCTGACCTAGGGGAAAAACTTTTTCCCCACTGAGGATGATGTTAATTGTATATATATTTATATATATATATTTATATTTATATATATATATAGCCTTTGATATTGAAGTATGTTCCCCCTCTCCCTACTTTCTTGAGAGTTTTTAAATCAACAGTGGAGGGGCGCCTGGGTGGCTCAGTCAGTTAAGTGTCTGCCTTTGGCTCAGGTCGTGATCCCAGGATCCTGGGATCAAGCCCCAGGTCAGAATCCCTACTCAACGGAGAGCCCGCTTCTCCTTCTCCCTCTGCCTGCTGCTCCACCTGCTTGTGTGTGCTCTATCTCTCTCTGGGTCATATAAATAAAATCTTAAAAAAAAGAATGGATGCTGTATCTTGTCAAATTCTTTTTCTGCATATATTGAGAGGATATGTTCTTTTCTTTTATTAATGTGATGTATTACATTGATTGATTTGTGAATATTGAACCACCCCTGCTGCCCAGGAATAAATTACACTTGATCATGGTGAATAATCCTTTTAATGTACTATTGGATTTGATATGCTAGGTTTTTTTTTAAGATTTTATTAGAGAGAGAGAGAACAAGTGGAAGGAGGGGCAGAGGGAGAAGCAGACTCCCTGCAAGGCCGGGAGCCTGACTTGGGACTCGATCCTAGGCCCCTAGGATCATGACCTGAGCTGAAGGCAGATGCTTAACCCAATAAGCCACCCAGGCACCCATGATTTGCTAGCATCTTGTTGAGAATTTTTGCATCCATGTCCATCAGATTTATGGCCTATAATTCTCCTTTTTGGTGGGATCTTTGGTTTGGAATCAAGGTAATGCTGGCCTCATAGAATGAGTTTGGAAGTTTTCCCATTTCTATTGTTTGGAACAGTTTGAGAGCAAGTATTAACTCTTCTTTAAATGTCTGGTAGACTTCCCCTAGGAAACCATCTGGCACTGGACTTCTGTTTGTTGGGAGATTTTTGATTGCTGATTCAATTTCTTTGCTGGTTATGGGTCTGTTCATATTTTCTATTTCTTCATTTGTTTTGGTAGTTTGTAGGTTTCTAGAAATTTATCCATTTCAAGTTGTCCAATCTGTTGGCATGTAATTTTTTATAATATTCTTATAATTGTATTTCTGTGGTGTTGTGATCTCTCCTCTTTCATTTTGATTTTACTTGGGTCCTTTCTCTTTTGTTTTTGATAAGTCTGGCGAGTCCCTTCTACTTTCTGTACACTTATATATCTTACATGTGTACACACACAAGCATCTTATTTTTTAAACATACATGGAATACTAATGTTCTGATACTTGCTTTTTTCTTATGTGACTTAAAGCTCTTCCTGTATTAATACACATATCTTTACTTAAACTTCTTAATGGCTACATAAATTCTATAGAAATGTGCCAAATTTGGGGCACCTGGGTGGCTCAGATGGTTAAGTGTCTGCCTTCAGCTCAGGTCATGATCCCAGGGTCCTGGGATCGAGTCCCACATGGGGCTCCCTGCTCAATGGGGAGCCTGCTTCTCCCTCTGTCTGCTGCTCACTCTGCTTGTGCTCTCTCTCTCAAATAAATAAAATCTTAAATCTTAAAAGAAAAATGTGCTAAATTTTATTTAAACAGTCTCTTAGTGAGGACTTTTAAACTCTTGACTTTCATTTTTCAACTCACATTTCTATAGTTTTTTTTCAATAAATGTGTAATGCTTTTTATGGGAAAAAGGAAAGGTTAAAAACAAACAAAAATAGGGATGTCTGGCTGACTCAGTCTGAAGAGCATGAAATTCTTGATCTCTTGGTCCTGAGTTCAAGCTCCACGATAGGTGTACAGATTGCTTAAAACTTAAAAACATGGTCTCTCAAGAGCTAGAAGGCTGGTCATCCTCAAGCACGGGAAATGCCAGTCCCTGGCACCCCAGGAATATTAGTCATGGCATACTCTTCCTCTGCAGGCAAGTCATTTCAATCATTCACATACTTCAAATTAGACCCTCCAGTTCTAACGGCCTTAAGCTACATGCGAATTTTAAGAGAAGTGAAATTGTTATAACCAATCTTGTCATTTATAAAACAAGGTTAATAATATTCACATCATAGGGTTGTTATAAGAAGAGATGGCAGACATAAAGGGCAGCCCCTAAGATCTTTGGTGGCTGCCTCCCAAGAAAGCCAGGAACTACAGAAGGAAAGTCTAAGAATCTTTTATCTTTCTTAAAAGATTTTAGATTTAAGGTACATAAGAATCATAATCATCTGGGGTAGGTATTAAAATTGTACATTCTAGGCCTCACCCACAAAGGTTCTTATTTCTTTGGTGTGAGTGAAGCCAGGAATCTGCATGGTAAGCAGGTGATGCTCCAGGTGATGCTGATACAGCTGGCCCATAGACCCCACTGGACAAACTGGCTTCACCGGAGCTAAGTCTGAACAGGAGCTATGCTGCTGCTATGTGATGCCCAAACTTAACAAGGTGAGAATGAAGAAAAGAGTGGTCCAGCTCTCATCTTAGGCCTGTCCTGTGACTTCATGAGGAAGGACCTGAGAATATTCAGAAAAGTAACACCAAAACACAGTTCATCTTGAACAAATACTGAGAATGTGACCTAGGAACGTTTCTGGTCGAATACTAGGAAGTCTTTAGAGAGGACTTAACATAAAGGCTGGGGGTATGAAACCAAGGCTACTGGGACATGATCATAACTGTCAAACCTCGAGTGAAAACAATAGAACTATTTGGTCTATATTTGGTAGTGTATGCTGCATTCAGTTATTGATTCAGTTAACCAACTGTGCCTATTTTATAATGAAGCTTCAACGGGGCTTTTTCTACCAGAGTAAACATTATTTAAATAGGGTGGTCAACTTTTATACACACTATTATACAGGCATTAAGAAAGACCAGTGCTCCCTTATGCTATTGATTCATTTAAGAAACATTTATTGAGGGGCGCCTGGGTGGCTCAGACGGTTAAGCATCTGCCTTTGGCTCAGGTCATGATCCCAGGGTCCTGGGATCGAGCCCCATATCAAGCTCCTGACTCAGCAGGGAGCCTGCTTCTCCCTCTCCCTCTGCCTCTCCCCCGGCTCATGCTCTGGGTCTCAAATGGATAAAATCTTTAAAAAAAATTTTATTGATGGGGCGCCTGGGTGGCTCAGTTGGTTAGGTGACTGCCTTCGGCTCAGGTCATGATCCTGGAGTCCTGGGATTGAGTTCCGTGTCAGGCTTCCTGCTCAGCAGGGAGTCTGCTTCTCCCTCTGACCCTCCCCCCTCTCATGCTCTCTATCTCATTCTCTCTCTCAAATAAATAAAAAAAATCTTAATAAAAAATAAACTTTAAAAAAATTTTATTGACTACCTCCTTGTCTTTGGTATACACCTTTACTAGGTTACTTTGAGTCTTTCTTCAAATGTCACTTCCCTTGCCAGGCTTTATGCTCCCATGAATAATGAATTTTTTGAAATGATTTATATATTTATTCATTTATAGTTATACCTTGACTTGTGCCCCCTAGAAATTCAGAAATTGATGTTAAATACTATACAAAGAATTTTATGACTTGAATTTTATTATAACACTAATCCCAATGTAATATAATTCACTATTTACATATCTGTTCCCCAGACAGATCACACATTTCATGAGACTAGCTTATTCATCCTTGAATCTCAACACATTAAATGTTCAGTAAATGAGTATAGACACACATCTGTAAACACGACCAAGTAAATGTCCTTCAAGGTAGTACCTTGGGATACAGCACATATTTCCAATAATGCTGACACTGTATAGAATCCCTCCCAAATTGGAGATGATCTTCAAAACAAATTTCAAAAGTATACAAAGAAATATTTATTTTCCTTAATGATTTTTCCCTAAAACATCTCTTTTTCAAAGTTGATTAGAAGTTACTTTAAGCCATTTCCAGTGTCGAATTCCTCAGAGGATTAGGAATCTCCACAATCAAAGGTGTGAATCTTGTTTAGATAGCCTCTAAACATTTTAATCCTGACCTACCTCAATGACTTCCACCCCTGTCTCTCGTCCTACCCATGCCCAGAGAGCTACTCTGATTTATAAACTCGAGCTCAAATCCCAGTTCTGCAGCCTGTTATCTGTTTATTCATGGGCAAGTTACTTGAACTCTCAGAGTTTCAGTGATGGTTAATTTTACTGTCAACTTGGCTGGGCCATGGTGGTACCCAGATATTTGGTTAAACATTCTGGATGTGTCTGTGTTTCTGAATGAGACTAATATTTGAATTAGTAGATGAAATAAAGCAGGCTGCTCTCCCTAATGAGGAGTAAGAAAGAATTCACTTTCTCTGCCTGTTTTCTAGCTGAGACAATGGTCTACTCCTGCACATGGACTGGAACTCTACTACTGGCTTCCCTGGGTCTCCAGAGGGCAGATCATGGGACTTCTCAGCTTCCACAATCATGTGAGCCAATTCCTTATAATAAATCTCTAAATATTTATATCTGTCTAGATAGATATAAATATTTATCTGTCTAGATAGATAGATATCCTATTGATTCTGTTTCTCTGGAGAAATCTAATATACTCAGTTTCCTTTTCTGTGAAATAGGGAAAAAAAGAGCCATATATCTTAACACTGTGCTAAATATTTTATATGTATTATCTCACCTAATACTTTAGGCCTTATATGATGTAGGTACTATTAATATGATCATCTCATTACATTCCTGCTTATTGAAAGTTTTTGCTTCCTTGAGGCATCAACTTCACTTAGAGTGATAGCTCCCCACCACTGATTGACCAATTTTCTTTGGATCTCATAGTCAAATCCCAAGGTGGGGGGCAGAATTTATTGGATCCCAGTTAGTGATTGGTCCCTTTGGGGAAAAATTCTCAGACATGGCTAATCAATGATCTGACCTATTTGATGGGCTTCTTTGACCAGATTCCCAAACCTAGGCCATTCAGCATCATTCAGGGAAAATTGGCAGTGGTGGGGAGATGTTGGCCTCATGTAACACAATGGCACTTTATACTTAAGAATCCACTCTTGTCGGAGGGGTAGGACCTAGACTCCTGGAGACTTGGAGGCTATGGACTTGGTAAGCTTGCTGAGGTTGGACCTGTATTTAGTCCGAAAAGGTAAAGTACACCAGGGTATGTTCTTCAGAAAACAGTGACCTCCTATCACTGGTCTACTGCTATATGCAAACCTCTAGAACTGTGCCTGGCACCTGGCAATCTGTAAAATAATGTGTTAAATGGATTGCTAAATCGAGCAACTCCAGGCCTAAGAGAGGCAGCTCCAAAGATCAATAGCACTGAACTAGTCTTTCTATGGCTGTATGGTCAAGACAGAAATCAACACACCTAGAAATATGTTCAGTAAATGTTTTTGCCCTTAACAGATTCTTCATTTTTTCTCTTGAGGTGGAATAACACTGAAGAGAATACTGATGAAACCTCTGGAGAAGGGTGGAGCTCCCTCTAGGGGTGAAAATAAAGTATCCTCAAAAATGCAGCACTGGCTCTGTAGGTAATTTTTTAAGAAAAATGTTTTACTGTCATAAAATATAGAACCATCACCAGAACAGCTTCACAGAGTGACAGATTTAACAATATTCCTTTGCCTACACAGTCATTCAAACGTTAAGTATCCATTATACACCAGGATGATATTTGCATATTTAAGTTGAGGATATGGGAATGTGGAGAAACAGGAACACTTGTACACTGTTGGTGAGAATGTAAACTGGTACAGCCTCCATGGAAAACAGTATAGCGGTTCCTCAAAAAACTAAAAATAGAACTACCCTATGATTGAGAAATCTCTTTTGTGTTCATATCCAAAGGAAATAAAATCAGGATCTCAAAGAGATAGCTGCACCCCCATGTTCACTGCAACATTATTCATAATAGCCAAGATTTGGAAACAACCTGTTAATTAACAGATGAATCGATTAAAAATAATTTAACACACAATGGAATATCATTCAGCCTTAAAAAAAGAAGAAAATCCTGGCATTTTTGACAACATGGATGAACCTGGAGGACATCATGCTAAGTGAAATAAGCCAGATGCATAAAGCCAAATACTGTATGATATCACTTATACGTGGAATCTAAGATAGTCAAACTCACAGAAGCAGTATTGTCAAAAAGAAATCACAGGCCTCAGATGGAGTCACTTATGCAAGACCAAATCACTAAGCAGGGGCTTAATACCTAAATCAATCAGTTTCATCTTCTCTCAGCAAGGTAGTCAGGAATTTTCTGGCCAGTACTACTGAGGTAGTCTGTCACATGCATCCTCTCTATCCCACAAAGGAAGAGGAGATAATCTGCATAAAACCCCCTGCTCTTCCCCAAAGGGAAAGTGACCCTGCCTGAAACAATTCTTTCTTCTTCCTAATAACTTTTGTCCCACTCTCCTTCCTATAAAAACCTTCCATTTTGTACAACTCCCTGCAGGTGCCCCCCCCACACACACACTCTTGCTAGACGGATGCTGCCCAATTTATGAATCCCTTAATAAAAATCAATAAGATCTTCAACTTTACTCAGTTTACTTTTTGTTCTTTAATAGAATGGTAGTTGCCATGGGCTATGGGTGAGGGGAAAATGCGTAGATATTAGTCAAAGGGTACAAAGTTTCAGTTATGCAGGATGAAGGAGTTCTGGAGACTGAATGCACAACACAGTGACTATAGTTAATAACACTGTCCTGTATACTAGAAATTTACAAAGAGTAAATCCTAATTGTTACAAAAAAGTGTTAATTATATGAGGTGATGGATATGTTAACTAGCTTGATTATGGTAATTATTTCACAGTGTATATGATATAAAAATATCACATTATAATGCTGATGTCAACATCATGGAAAATTAAGACATTCCTTTTTACCTCCCCTTTTCAACAAAGAATCAGACATCCAAACACAAAAACACCTTGATAGGAGCTGTGGGATACAGCAACATACCCAAGAAGAGTGTCTCCCACCACTCTCACCTCGGTATAGGGTAGAACCAACAGAGCAACAAACCTGTACCAACTCCTCTGATTGTGGTGGGGAGAAAACTTGGGGAGTGGTGACCTGGGCAGATATCCATGGTTGAGAGAGAAAATTCAGAAGTGCATCCTACCTGAGGAGAGATTCTGGGTCTTCATTAGAACAAAGAATTTGGAGTAGCACAGAGATAAGAACCTCCCCCACTCCCACCCCACAGGCAACACGGCATGGAGCTAAACTCCCAGGTGGCAGCAATCTCTCCCACAGAGGAGGAAAGTGGTGAGTAACCCACTAGTGGTGCAGTGTAGAACGCAACTGAAGAAACCCTTTCTCTCTAGCAGCATCAGAGGACTGAGATGGGACCTCCATGATTGGGAGGAGGGGGGAAAAAAAGATCAAAGGTCATTAAAGACTAGCTCAGCAGGAAGTCCACCCACAAGCCTCTGGGAGTACCATACCCTGGGATCTATCAGTAAAGGAGATATTAAAACAAGCTTTTGGAAAACAAAAAAGGGGTGCCCCATAGTCAGCCTGGTGAGTTGTAAGAACCAGAGAAGACATAAAAGTTTAAGAATTCTGCCACAAGAGGGAGCAAGAAGAGTGGAACAGGTATACCCACACAGAGGCAGAGAAAACCCCAGATAATAAAGCATCAGCAAACAGAATACCCCCACTGAAGAGAGTTGCCAACAATTTAAAGTATGTTACTTCAGAAACAAAACTACAGAACCAACATAAAACTACAAGGAACATGAAGAATCAAGGAAACTTGTACAGATAGCCCCCATCAAATCAACCCAACAAGGTCCACACCAAGACATGGAATAATACAAATGGCAAAAGGTAGTGATAAAGAATTTTAAGAGCAGCAATTGAAAAGAAAACAGTTATATACAAGGGAAACCTCATAAGGCTATCAGCTGATTTTTCAGTAAAAACTTTGCAGGCCAGAAGGGAGTTGCATGATATATTCAAAGTGCTGAAAGGAAAATACCTGCAACCAAGAATACTCTATCCAGCAAGGCTATCATTCAGAATAGAAAGAGAAAGAGAGTTTCCCAAACAAAAAGTTAGAGGAGTTCATCACTATTAAACCAGCCTTATAAGAAACAAAAGGAATTCTTTGAGTGAAGTTATAATCATGATTAAGAAAATTCACGGGAAAAATTCACAGTTACATAAAACATAATAAAAGTAGATCAATTACTTATAAAACCAGTATGGAGGTTAAGCACAAAAGCAGTAAAATCAAGTATTTATAAAAAAAAAATTAGGCAAAGTATTCACAAAATAAAAGGATGTAAAGTATAAAATATACATAAAACATGGGGGAGGTGGTAAAAACTTAGTCCTTTTAGAATGCTTAAGTGGCTATCGATGTAATATAGACTGCTATATGCATAGGATGTATGCATATATGTATACATATGTATAAAAACCTAATGATAGCAATAAAAAACCTGTAATAGCTACGCAAAAATAAAGAGAAAGGGGTCCAAGCATATCACTAAAAAAAGCCATCAAATGACAAGGCATGAGAGCAAGAGAAGAAAGGAATAGAACTACAACAACAAATATAAAACCAGTAATGCAATAAGTACATACTTATCAATAATTACTTTGAATGTAAATGGACTAAATGCTCCAATCAGAAGACAGAGGGTGACTGAATGGATAAAAAAGACCCATCTATATACTGCTTACAAGAGATTCATTTCACACCTAAAGACACATGTAGATTTAAAGTGAAGAGATAGAAAATATTTACCATGCAAATGAAAGTGAAAAAAAAATACTGGGGTAGCAATACTTAGACAAAACAGACTTTAAAACAAGACTGTAATAAGAGACAAAGAAGAGCACTACATAATCATTAAGGGAACAAGTCAGCAAGAAGATATACCAATTGCAAAACATTTATGCACTCAACATAGGAACACCTAAATCCCTAAGCAACCCTTAACAGACAAAGAAATCGATAGCAGTACAATAAGAGTAGGGGATTTTAACACCCTGCTTACATCAATGGCTAGACCATGCAAATAGAAAAATCAACAAGTAAACCATGGCCTTGAATGATACATTGGACTAGATGGATCCAATAGCTATATTCAGAATACTCCATCCTAATACAGTGGAATATACATTTTTCTCAATTGTACATAGAACATTCTCCAGAATAGATCTCATATTCAGCCACAAAACAAGTCCCAACAAATTCAGAAAGAATGAAATCATATCATGCATCTTTTCCAGCCACAACAATATGTAACTAGAAATTAATCACAAGAAAAAAATCTGGAAAGAACACAAATATATGGATGTTAAATAACATGCTACTAAACAATGAATAGGTCAACTAAGAAATCCAAGAGGAAATAAAAAACTACATGGAGACAAATGGATATGAAAACACAATGACCCAGTACTTAGGGATGCAGCAAAAGCTATCCCAAGAGGGAAGATTATAGCAACATAGGCCTACCACAAGAAGAAAAATCGCAAGTAAATAAACAACCTAACTTTACACCTAAGGAGCTAGAAAAAGAACAAACCCAAAGCTAGTAGAAGGAAGGAAATAATAAAAATTAGAGTAGAAATAAATGATAGAGACTAAATACAATAAAACAGATCAATGAAACCAGGAGATAGTTCTTTGAAAAGATAAAACTGATAAACCTTTAGCAAGATTCATCACAAAACAGGGGTGCGGGGTCTCAAAAAAATCAGAAAAAAAAAGGAGAAATAACTGACGCCACAAAGAATTATAACATTATGAAAAATTATATGCCAACAAATTGGAAAAAATAGAAGAAATGGATAAATTCCTAGAAACAAAACTAGAACATAACATAGAAAATTTGAACAGACCAATTACTGGCAATGTAATTGAATAACTAAACAAAAGCCTCCCAACAAACAAGTCCAAAACCAGATGGCTTCACAGGTGAATTCTACTAAGGACTTAAAGAAGAGCTAGGGGCACCTGGGTGGCTCAGTCTGTTGGGTGTCTGCCTTTGGCTCGGGTCATGATCTCAGGGTCCTGGGATTGAGCCCAATATGGACCTCCATATTGGAGGTCCATATTGGGCTCCCTGCTCAGCAGGGAGTCTGCTTCTCCCCTCTCCCTTTCCTTCTGCCCCTCCTTCCTGCTCATGCCCACTTTCTCTAATAAATATTTTAAAAAGAGCTAATACCTACTTTTCTTTTTTTTTTTTTTAAAGATTTTATTTATTTGAGAGAGAGAGAGAATGAGAGATAGAGAGCACGGAGGGAAGAGGGTCAGAGAGAGAAGCAGACTCCCTGCTGAGCAAGGAGCCTGACGTGGGACTCGATCCCGGGACTCCAGGATCATGACCTGAGCCAAAGGCAGTTGCTTAACCAACTGAGCCACCCAGGCGCCCAACTAATACCTACTTTTCTTAAACTATTCCAAAAAACAGAAGAGGAAGGGGCTTCCAAATTCATTCTATGAAGCCAGCATTACCCTTATACTAAAATCAGATAAAGACACTACAAAAAAAAAAAAAGTACAGTCCAATATCTCTGATGAACATAGATGCCAAAGTCACCATAAAATATTGGCTAATCAAATTCAAAAATATACTTAAAAATCATTCACCATGATCAAGTGAGATTTATTCTAAGGATGCAAGCATGGTTTAACATTCACAAATCAATGTTATATATCTCATTAACAAGGGAAAGATACATCACACAAAAACCATATGATCATTTCAACAGACACAGAAAAAGCACTTGGCAAAGTACAATATACATGATAAAAAAATCTCAACAAAGTAGGCTTAAAGGGAATACACCTCAACAGAAGAAAGGCCATATATGAAAAATCCACAGCTACCATCATACTCAATGGTGAAAAACAGAGCTCTATCCTTAAGGTCAGGAACAAGACAAGAAGGGCCAGTCTCACCACTATTATTCAAATAGCACTAGAAGTTTTAGCCACAGCAATCAGACAGGGGGGAAAAAAGGCATCCAAAATGGTAAGAAAAAAGTAAAGTGGTCACTGTTTGCACATAACATGATACTACATATAGAAAAGTCCTAAAGACTCCACACACACACACAAAACTACTAGAACTGGTCAATGAATTCAGCAAGCAACATTGCAGGATACAAAATTAATATACAAAAATCTGTTACGTTTCTATACACTAATAGTGAAGGAACAGAAAGAAATTAAAACAATCCCATTCACAACTGCACCCAAAATAAAATACATAGGAATAAACTTAATCAAGGAAGTGAAAGACCTGTACTCTGAAAGCTATCAAACACTGATGGGAGAAATTGAGGATGACACAAACAAATGTAAAGATACTCCATGCTCATGGATTATGAGAAAAAAATATTTTTAAAATGTTCAGACTAGCCAAAGCAATCTACAGATTTAATGCAATCCCTATCAAAATACCAAAAGCATTTTTCACAGAAAAAAAAACAAATAATACTCAAATGTGTATGAAAAAACAAAAGATCCCGAATAGGCAAAGCAATTTAGAAAAAGAACAAAACCAGAGATATCACAATACCAGATTTCAAGATATACTACAAACTTTAGTAATCAAAACAGGTTATTGGCACAAAAATAGGCACACAGATCAATGGAACAGAATAGAGAGCCTAGAAATAAACCCACACTTCTAAAATTTTATTTATTTTATTTATGAGAGAGAGAGAGAGAGCGTGCGCGTGCACACACAAGTGAGAGCAAGCATGAGCAGGGGGAGGAGCAGAGGGAGAGGGACAAGCAGACCCCTCAATGAGCGCAGAGCCAGATCTCACAACCCATGAGATCAGGACCAGGGTTGAAATCAAGAGTCGGATGCTTAACAGACTGAGCCACCCAGGTATCCCAAAATAAACCCACACTCTTATGGTCACTTAATCTAACACAAAGAAGGCAAGAACATACAATGGGGAAAAGACCGTCTCTTCAACAAATGTGTTGGGAAAACACGACAGCTACATGTAAAAGAATGAAACTGGACCACTTTCTTACACCATACAAAAAAAAAAAAAAAAAAACTCCAAATGGATTAAAGACCTATCTCTGAGACCTGAAACCATAAAAATCCCAGAAGAAAACATAAGCAGGAATCTCTTTGACTTCAGCTGTAGAAACATTTTTCTAGCTATGTCTCCTGAGGCAAGGGAAACAAAACAAACAAACAAAAAAGGGACGAAAAATCTTCTGCACAGCAAAGGAAACCATAAACAAAACAAAAAGACAATCTATGGAGTAGAAGATAACTGCAAATGATGACATATCTATTAAGGGGTTAATATCCAAAATATATTAAAAATGTATACAACTCAACACCTAAAATCAAACAGTCCAATTTAAAAATGGCAGAGGGGGGCGCCTGGGTGGCTCAGTTGGTTAAGCATATGCCTTTGGCTCAGGTCATGATCTTGGGGTCCTGGGATCGAGCCCTGCCTTGGGCTCTCTGTTCTCCCTCTCCCTGTGATCTCTCTGGCTCTCTCTCGAATAAATAAATAAAATCTTTAAAAAAAAATGGGCAGAGGATCTGAATAGACATTTTTTCCAAAGAAGAAGTACAGATGGCCAACAGACACTTGAAAAGATGCTCAACATCACTCATCATCATGGAAATGTGAATCAAAACCACAATAAGATATCACCTTGCACCTGTCAGAATGGCTAGAATAAAAAAGACAAGAAATACCAAGTGTTGGTGAGGATGTGGAGAAAAAGGAACACTTATGCACTGTTGGTGGGAATGTAAGGTGGTGCAGCCACTGTGGAGGTTTCTCAAAAAATTAAAAATAGAAATACTATATTATCCAGTAATTCTACTACTAGGTATTTACTCTAAAAAACAAAAACACTAATTTGAAAAGATATATGTACTTCTGTTTATTTTAACACTGTTTACACTAGCCAACATATGGAAACAACCCAAGTGTCCACTAATAATGGATAAAAATTATGCAGTATATATGTAGAATGGAATATTACTCAACCATTAAAGAATGAAATCTTGCCACTTGCAACAACATGGATGGATCTAGAGAGTATAATGCTAAATGAAATATCAGAGAAAGACAAATACATATGTCTTCACTCATGTGGAATTTAAAAAACAAAAGGAAAAAAGAGACAACAACAACAACAAAAAAAAACCACCCTTAAATACAGAGAAAAAATTGGGGGTTGCCAGAGAGAAGGTGGGTGAGGTGATGGGTGAAATAGGTAAAGGGGATTAAAAGTATATTTATCATAATGAACACCACATAATGTATAGAATTTTTGAATCATTATATTGTATACCTGAAGTTAATATAACACTGTTAATTACACTTGAATATTTAACATATATATAAAAATATTAAAGAAAAAGAAAGAATCAAGATCTGTCATTACCAAAAGACAATTCTTCAATAACCAAACTCAAAGGCATGGAATTTTGTCTTCTAGCTGATGAAGAATTCAAAATGGCTTTTCTGAAGAAACTCAACAAGCTATTTAAAAAAAAAATGGGGCACCTGGGTGGCTCAGTCGCTAAGTGTCTGCCTTCAGCTCAGGTCATGATCCCAGGGTCCTGGGATCCAGACCCACATCAGGGTCCCTGCTCAGCAGGAAGCTTGCTTCTCCCTCTCCCACTCCCCCTGCTTGTGTTCCCTCTCTCACTATCTCTCTCCCTGTCAAATAAATAAATAAAACCTTAAAAAAATAAAACTAAGAAAAATATCATGAAAAAAATACAGTCTCAAAAGGAGATATTTACCAAAGAGATAGAAGCCATAAAAAAAAGAACTAAGCAGAAATTCTGAAGCTGAATTTCTTGAATTCAATGAATAAAATGAAAGACACAGTACAAAACATCTGCAGCAAAACAAATGAAAGAATAAGTGAGTCAGAGGCTAAGGATTTTGAAATAACCCAGTTAGAGAACACGAAGGAGAGTGAGAAAGAAGAAAGCCTCTGTGATCCATGGGACACCATTAAAGAACAAATATTAGAGTAATCAGGACCCAGATGGAGATGAGAGGGAGAAGGGGGCACATAGTTGATCTAAAAGCCTGATAGCTGAGAAGTTCCTAAACCTGGGGAGAGAATCAGACATCCAGGAGAGAGGAATGATATATCCAAAGTGTTGAAAGAAAAAAACTGCCAGCCAAGAATACTCTCTCTGGCATAGTTATTCTTCAGATATAAAGGAGAAATAGGGGCACTGGAGTGGCTCAGTTGGTTCAGAGTCCGACTCTGGATTTTGGCTCAGGTCATGATCTCAGGGTCATTGGGTCGAGCCCCACATTGGGCTCCAACCTCAGTGCAGAGTCTGCTTGAGACTCTCTCTCTCTCTCTCTCTGCCCCTCCCACTGCGTACACGTGTTCCTTCTCTCTCCCTGAATATAGACAAATGAAATCTTTAAAAAGAGAAATAAACACTTTCCTAGACAACCACAAGCTGAGGGAGTTCATCACCACTAGATTTGCCTTGTAGTAATGCTGAAAGGAATTCAAGCTGAGAAGATGCTAATCAATGACATAAAAACATATAAAAGTATGCAATACAGTGAAGGTAAATACACAGTCAAACTTAGAATACTCTAATTCTGTAACAGGATGGGTATTAGCCACTTAACTATAGTATGAAGGTCAAAGGAAAAGAATATTAAAAATAATTATAGCTACTGGGGTGCCTGGGTGGCTCAGTTGGTTAAGTGACTGCCTTCAGCTCAGGTCATGATCCTCGAGTCCCAGGATTGAGTCCCCATCAGGCTCCCTGCTCAGCGGGGAGTCTGCTTCTCCCTCTGACCCTCCCCCTTCTCATGCTCTCTCTCTCATTCTCTCTCACATAAATAAAATCTTTAAAAAAAAAGGAAAAATAATTATAGCTACTATAATTGTAACTAATACACAATACAAAAAGAGGTAAATAATGACATCAAAAAAATAAAACAGGGGAGTAAAAGGGTGAAGACTTTGTAGATGACAGAAGTTGCTATCAGCTTTAAACGGGCTGTTCTTATCTTATGTAAGCCTCACAGTAACCACAAAGCACAATTTTAGAGTAGAGACACAAAAGATAAAGAGAGGATGAAACAGAGCATACCACCATGGAAAATTCACCAATTTACAAAGGTATGCAGAAACAGTGGGGGAATACAAAATACCCAGAAAAGAATTAACAGGATAGCACTAGGTAAGTCCTTCTATCAATAATAACTTTAAATGTAAATGGATTGTATTGGCCAAAATGCACAGAGTGGCTGGATATATTTTAAAAAATAGACTCAGATAAATGCTTCCTATAAGAGACATTTCAGTTCACAAGCTCAGAGTGAAGGGACAGAAAAAGATGTTTCATACAAGTGGAAACCAAAAGAAAGAAAGCAGGGGTAGGAGCTATATACTTACATCAGAAAAAAAAGACTATAAGCCAAAAATGGTAAAAAAAAAAAAAAAAAGAGAGCGAGAGAGAGGAGAGAGAGGCCAATATATAATGATAAAGGGATCAATTCATCCAAGATGTAACAATTATAAATATTTACATATCCAACAGTGCAGCACCAGAATATATTAAGCAAATACTAACAAATCTGAAGGGAAAAAGAGACAATAATACATTAATAGGATATTTCAGTACCCGCTTTCAACAATAGATAAATCATCCTGACAGGAAATCAACAAGGAAATGTCAGGCTTGAACCATCCATTAGACAAATGGGCCTAATCGACATTTACAGAACATTCTACCCAACAGACGCAAAATATACGTTCTTCTCAAGCACACATGGAACTTTCTCCAGAGTAGATCATATAATGGCTACGGAATAAGTCATAGCAAATTGAAAAACATTGAAATCATACCAAGTGTCTTTTCTGACTGCAGTGGTATGAAACTAGAAATCAACAAGAAGAAAGCTGGAAAACCTACAGATATGTGGAAATTAAATGACACAGTATTGAACCACCAACAGGTCAACCAAAAAATCAAAGAGAAATAAAAAATATCTCAAACCAAATGAAAATGGAAACATACCAAACCTAAAGGTTGCTGTTAAAGTAGTTTCAATAAATGCATATATTAAGAAAATAGCAAGATTTCAAACAACTTAACTTTACACCACAAGGAATGAGAAAAAGAAAAACTAAGTCCAAAGTAAGCAGAAGGAAGTAACTATGATCAGAGCAAAAAATAAAGGTAGAAACCAGAAAAATTAAAAACAAAATTTTTTCATAAAGATAAAGAAAACTGACAGACCTTTACCTACTCAAAAAAAAAAAAAATCAGAAAAGAGACATTACAACCAATACTACAGAAATACAAATATTATGAGAGATTACCATGAACAATTAAAAGCCAACAAATTGGGTAACAGTGAAATAAACTATCAGAAACATATAATTTACCAAAATTTAATAATGAACAGAAAATCTGAATAGACCAACAGCCAGTAAGGAGATTAAATCAGTAATCAAAAACCTTCCAACAAAGAAAACCACAAGACCAGATGACTTCACTGGTGAATTATATCAAACATTTAAAGAAAAATTAAAACATCAATTATTGTCAAACTCTTTCCAAAACATAGAAAAGAAGGGAACACTTCAAACTCATTTTATGGGGCCAGCATTACACTGATAGCGAAGCCAGATACATACAACACCCCCCCCACCAAACAAAACAAAAAAACTATAGACTAATATCCCTGATAAATGTAGATACAAAAATTCTCAATATATTAGCAAACAATTCTACAACACATTAAAAGGATTATGTGCCACGACCGAGTGGGATTTATCCCTGGGATGCAAGAATGGTTCAACACACACAAATCAGTAAATACACTACACCACATTAATAGAAACATAAAAATCTACGGTCCTCTGAAAATATGTAGAAAAAGCATTTGACAAAATACAACATCCTTTTATGATAAAAAATGATCAACAAATTGGGCATAGAAGAAATATACTTCAATATAACAAAGGTCATACATGACAAGCCCACAGCTAACATCATACTTAACAGTCAAAGATTGAAAGCTTTTTCTCTAAGATCAGGAAGACAACAAGGGTACCCATTCTTACCACTCTCATTCAACATAGCGCTAGAGGTCATAGTTTGAGCTACAACTTTTTTTTTTTTTTTTTAAGATTTTATTTATTTATTTGACAGAAAGAGAGATCACAAGTAGGCAGAGAGGCAGGCAGAGAGATAGGGGGAAGCAGGCTCCCAGCTGAGCAGGGAGCCTGATGCGGGGCTCGATCCCAGGACCCTGAGATCATGACCTGAGCCAAAGGCAGATGCTTAACTGACTGAGCCACCCAGGTGCCCCGTAGAGCTACAACTTTCCAAATGAGAAAGGAAAAAGTAATACCGTTATTTACAGATGTTTTAATCTTACATATAGAAAACTCTATAAAGATTCAACCAAAAAAACCATCAGAACTAATCAGCAATTTCAGTAAGCTAACAAGATGTGAAATCAACATCCAGAAGTCAGTTGAATTTCTATATACGGTTACTTTTCCAGATGTTTTGTTATTAAAACTACCCCATTCATAACAACATCAAAAACAATAAAATATGCTAAGCGTCTGCCTTTGGCTCAGGTCATGATCCCAGGGTCCTGGGATCCAGCCCCGCATTGGGCTCCCTGCTCAGTGGGAAGCCTGCTTCTCCCTCTCCCACTCCCCCTGCTTGGGTTCCCTCTCTGGCTGTCTCTGTCAAATATATAAATAAATCTTTAAAAAATTATATCATATAACTCAGTGGCAAAAAAAAGTAACAAATAGGGAGAGGAAATAGGTATTTTTCCAAAGATAACATCCAAAAGGCCAACAATTACCCAAAAAGGTGCTCAATATCACTAGTCATCATCACCTGTTAGAATGACTATCATCAAAAAGAGATGACAAGTGTTGTCAAGGGTGTGGAGAAACGGAACCCCTATACACTGTTGATGGGAATGCAAATTGGTTCAGCCACTATGGAAAACCGTATGGAGGTTCCTCAAAAAGTTAAAAATAAAATTGCCATATGATCCAGCAATTCCACTCTTTCATATCCAAAGGAAATGAAAACAGGGTATCAAAGAGGTATGTACACTCATGTTTACTGCAGCATTATTCACAATAGCCAAGATGTGGCAACAACCTAAGTGTCTGTCAAAGGATGAATAAGGGAGATATAGAAGACATATACAATGAATATTAGTCATCCGTGAGAAAGAGGGAAATCCTACCATTTGTGACAACCTGGATGGAACTTGAGGGCATTATACTAAGGGAAATAAGTCAGAAAAACAAACACCGTATGATATCGCTTATATATGGAATCTAAAACAGCCAAACTCAGAGTAGAATGGTATTACCAGTTAACAGATGAATGTCCTGGAGATCTAAAGCATCTATTATGATTATAGTTAATAATACTGCATTATATACTTGAAGGTAGCTAAAAGAGTAGCTATTCAATGTTCTTACCACAAAGAAATGATAATTATATGGCATGTTAGATAGAGGTATTAGCACTAGTCCAGTGGTAAATCATGTTGCAATATATAAACATGTCAAATCAACATACGGTATACTTTAAACTTATACAGAGTTTTATGTAATTATATCTCAATAAGTTTTAAAAAATCACATTCTACACCTTAAATATGCAATTTTTGTCAAATACACCTCAATAAAGCTGGAAAGAAACAGTAAAAATATTGTTTTAATATTTCACATTACCAGAATGACCTCACAGATAACAGATTTAACATTGCTTGGATTACATAGTCACCCAGCAAATATTAAGTATCAATTATATACCAAGAACTTTGTAAAGTACAGTGTATTTGGATGTCTAAGCTGGCTTTAAAAAAAAAAAATCACCCTTATGTTGCACATTATGTAATGGCATCATTCTGTGTATACTTTTATGGGATATTAAAATGAAACTGAATCTCAAAAGGCATCTATTTTTACCAACCAGAAATCCCTAAAATTCCTAAAATTCTCCATATTAATCATTGCTAACAATAAGATCATGGCAGAGCTCTTTGTAATTTTTTAAAGATTGATTATGAGAGAGAGAGAGCGAGAGGAGGGGCAGAGGGAGAGAGAGAATCTTGAGCAGACTCCCTGCTGAGCACAGAGCAATGCATGGGGCTTGATCTCATGACCCTGAGATCATGACCTGAACCGAAGTCAAGAGTTGGACACTTAACTGACTGAGCCACCCAGGCGCCCCCCCCACCTTGTTTTTAATTTTAATACCAATACACAAAAATTCTTTGCAATATGATTTCTAAAGTAGACCGGGAAGAAAAAAAATTTAAGAGTTTTCTTTAGAAGGTAATCCTACAGAAAAGCAAATGAATTTGTCATGGTACTCCTAAATTTATACACATTTCCTATAATTTCACCAAGGGACCAAAGTCAGGTGAAAGAATTGAAAAGGAGCAGCCGCGAATGAAGGTAAGTTGCAAAATTCTTAATTTAGATAGTTGAGTATGGCCTTCATATGAGGATGAACATAAAGGACCAGTTGATCATACTGAGAACTAACAGTAAGTTACACCTTATTTTTATACAAATTCTGATGAGAATGAAAAGAAATAATCCAAGTGAAAATGTAATTCCCCCCAAAAAAGAAACTGTAATTCAACTCTAATGTATAGATATCAGTAGCAGCAGTTCCTTACCTGCCAACTTTTACCCTTCTGATAGCAGTGTTGCACTTTTCCATAGGGAAACACTTCCTAGCTATTCTCCATTTCTGTAGTTCAGATGGAGTTAACTCCACTCCCAGAGCCAGAGTTGGGCATGTGGCATCAATCGCATATTCTTGGCCCTCATTGTTGGTTCAGAAATGTACACAGTCTTGGAACTATTGCGGGAGTAAAGTAAGAGGGGATTTCTTTTCTGCTCCAGCTTGGAACTCGGAGGCCACCAGGTGGAGGACACCTACCTACCTACCTAAAAGCGGAATAAGCAAAAGCAGAACTGAGAGATGAAGTAGGAGAGAGGTCTGAATGAAATTGAGTACCTGGATCCAGCTGAGACTGAGGCTAAATCTATCCCTGGACTTTGCAGTTATGGGACCCAAAAGATGTTGCCCTTTTAAAGCCAGTTTTTGTCACTTGCAATCATAAATGCCCTCACTAATGTAATTTCCATTCTTCACGGCTGTAAGTCTATGGATTGCTCCCATTCTAGGTCCCAGTGGCTCTAAACCTAGCCTATTGTTTCCAACCTAAACTCCAATTAGGACTAAGATAATGGTATGCTTCTACAGCACACAACTTCATTCATAATAAGACCAATAGCTTTTAAATTAAATCCCATTAGTAAATTTATGATTAGCTTATTGAACTTTACTTCTGCTGTAACTACACGTTTTATGGGCAACCAAATCACAGACTACCCTGAATTGAAATTCAGTGTGACCTCTGAATAAATGGTAGGCAGAACATAAGATGTATAAATTTGTAAGTGATGGTTATTATGAATGCTAAAGAAAGGAAGAAAAAATATGCAATGTGAACAAGAATACCTAAAAATAATTGGATTTTGATTCAGTTCAGGGTCATAAAATGATACCACGAAGACATCAGATTTCTTCTTTAGGCATGTGAAAGAGCTCTGGGCATTTTAGAATTTTGATATAAATAGGGTAGCTAGCAATACAAAGTTTTCCAAAATAGCCACAAAAGATGATTATCAGTAAAGTACTGGTAAGTCTGCCTCTTTTTTGTTGTTGATTTTGACATTTATTGTGTGCCTACTACTAAATAGGGACAGTGCTTAGGCAATATAGAGTCAGCAGGCAACATAGAGAAAATTCCTGACCTTAAGGAGCTCACAGACCATAACTTCAAAAAAATAAGAGTAGTATAGGGTACCTGGGTGTCTCAGTTGTTTAAGCGTCTGGCTTTGGCTCACGTCATGATCCCAGGGTCCTAGGATCGAGCCCCGCATTGGGTTCCCTGCTCAGCGGAGAGTCTGCTTCTCCCTCTGCCACCACCCCACCAACTCATGGGCTCTCTCTCTCTCATAAATAAAATCTTTTAAAAAAATAAGAGTATTATAGTAAGATAACTGTGTAACTTAATAGATTTATATCCAAGTGGCATTATGAGACATAGGAAGGAATGATCAACTCTGCTTAAGGGGGTAGATGCTTATTGAAGGTTTTATAAGAGTTATACTTGAAGGATTTTAGCAGAGGCCCTTAGGAAAATCCACAAGGGCTTGTGACCCTTCCATGAACACTCCAACATGAAAATGTCAAAATGTTTCCTTCTACCAGAAAGCAGTTTGGATTAACAGACCACAGCTACTATGTGGTCTCTTAGAATTTCCTACCATCACTATAACTAGAAGTACCTTCCACGCTATGTAATTTAGTGGTTAAAACCACAGGTTCTAGGTTCAGATCCTGGTTTTCCACTTCATAGCAGAACAACCTTAAGGAAGACATTGAAGTATATAACTCTAAAGGTGGATACACCCTTTTCAAAAGGCTAAATTATATATCTATAGGAGAGCTAATTCCCACAAATCCTCTGATGCCTTTTTTATTAAAAATCTTGCTTATTCATCTGAAGTATATCTTTCTATAAATCAATACACATGCCACTTTGAATCCAAATAAGGTTGATGAAACTTGCAACTCAATCTCCATGGACCTATCATTTCTGCCCCAGGAAAGGCACTAAAAATAGTTCAAATACCCAACCAATCACCATCACCAGGAATGCCTTAGAGAGCATGTAATTTAGTGACTGTTCTACAGACTCTAGGTTCAAATTCTGGCTCACCACTTGCCAGCAGAGAGACCTTGAACAAATCCGTAAACTAAGTTTCTTCATCTGTAAAATAAGAACCTTCTGCTTGGTGGTATAACAAATAAGATAATGGATGTAAAGGATTTAGACCACTGCAAAATTACATTGTAAGCCCTCAAAAAAAAAAGTAAACTATTATGGTTATGATTATTTGATGGATCACCTGGTTGGCTGAATAGAGGTCTGACTGTATACTGGGACATACACTCTCCCCACACTATATCATCCTGGGGCAGAACTGGGTGAATGATTAAAAAGTCTCATCTTCTGGCAAAGAGATAAAAGCAGTGTGTTGCTTGGCTTTTGATAGAGAATATAGGTAAAGTGAATCCCTTTACTATGATTGCAAGCAAGAGAATCAAGGATGATCTGGTCCAGAGATATGGGACATCTGTCATTTTGGCATATCCCAAAAGAAGATATTCCTTTTAGGATGTCCATCTACCTTTCTCTACCACCAACTCATTCCATACATATGTATACAGTGTTCAACACAGGCACTTTTCACAACATAGTGGATTTTAATCTCCATGGAATGGGGACTTTGCTTCCTGAAGTATCTATAACCTAGGAGAGCAACTGGAACATGGTAGGCTCTTGATAAGCATTTGTTTAATGAGTGAATATGATCCTTTCCCTCTTACACACAGCTGATTAGACCAAGGGTGAAAAATTTCAGACTCTGGGCCAATCAGATTCCCTCTTGCAAAAATCTGCATTCAGGTTTTGGAGTTTGGATTTATGAGCAATCAGCCCTGACTTTGTAATGGGATATAAACTCTGAGGCTAAGCGCACCGTTGAACGATGGGGGAGGTGGCGTGGGCAAAGAGGGCAGAGGCACCTGGCCAACTGAGAAGGGGGAATAATTGAAGCAAATATGCATAAAAAATGCAGAGACAAAAGACCTTGCAACTCTAGAGAGAAAGACAGAGTTGGAAAGAGTAGCTACGTTAGATATGTATTTCCAAGTCCTGATTCCTGATCTGCATGAAGCTCAGCTTTGTTCCCTTCCCTAGGACTTTAGGACATACTCCTGTGTCCTTCTTTGAATTCCCCCTTTGTCTAGTCTACATGCACGTGAACTGGTTTCAATTTTTACAATCAGATAGGAATAGGAATTTGCCAAGGTGTACAAAGAAAGATTAAAATGTTTGAATCTGATTCAAAGCTAGGAACATTTAGTGACTTTCAACTGAAATATTATAATGGCTTGGGAGCCCACACCTAATTTACATAATGAGGTAAATGTTTACTTTGACTCATCCCCTAAGAGCCATCTCTGCCTTTCTAAAGAATTCAAAAGGCTCTTAAAGATTTTCAAAGAGCTTTTCCTCCCTAGTGCCTAATCTATCTGTTGTACTAAAAGTGAATTTGCCAAAAAATGTTTCTGACAAAAGTGAAATGCAATATTTAGAACTTCCTATTAAATAGTTTAAGAGTTTTTATTCAGGAGGCTAAATAACTGTTTTCAGAATATATAATTTGATTTTCCCATGAGAACAGTTACTCTCAGGGTTCTTTCGCCATGATGTGTATAATTTTGAAAGATTTTAGCACTCCTCTCTTCTCAGTTGTGGGACAATAAGCTGGTTGACTCTGGATAGGACTGGAATACCTTGGAAATTTTGATCTTCCCCCCAAAAGTGCTCTATCCGTAGCCCTCTCCAATTTGCCTCAAAGCAACTGCATCCTTCCAATCACTCTGGCCAAAAACCTTGGTCATCCTTAACTCCACTCTTTTCCTTACACTCTGTTTATGGGCTGAATTAGGTCTCCTAAAAAGATTTGTTGAAGTCCTACCCCCAGTACCTCAGAATGTGACATCATTTGGAAATAAGGTTGTTGCAGGTGTGATTAGTGAAGATGAAGTTGTACTAGAATAGGGTAGGCCCTTAATTCAAGATGACTCGTGTCTGTATAGAAGGAAAAGAGATACGCGAGAGAAGAGCACCATGTAATGACGGAGGGCCACAGCAGCAAGTCAAGGAATGCCAAGGATAGCTGTCAAGCCACTAGAAGCTAGGAAGAGGCAAGGAAGGATTCTTCCCTACACCCTTCAGGGGGAGCACTGCCTTCCAAAACTTTGATTTCAAACCTCTAGCCTCCAGAACTGTGAGACAAACTTCTGTTGTTTTAAACCACTGTTTGTAGTACTTACTTCTTTAGGGCCACTCTAGCTAATGTAAACCTACATCAGGGTTGCCGTGCAAATCTTCTTGGCCCTACCTTCAGCATACATCCAGGATAAGGCTACTTCTTGCCAACTTCAAACTGGTCTAGTCTCAACATGGAAGCCAGGTTGGTGCTTTTAACACCTAAATCAAAGGATGTTCCAATCTGCTTCCAATGCCTATTTCTTTTGAGTAAAAGCCATAGTCCTCACAATACTCTAGGTCTTCTTATGCCAACACCCTCCTGTGACCTCTCCCTCACCTAGAGTCAGTCTCTCTTCCCCCTCCATCCTTTCCCGCATCTAGCCACATTGCCCTCCCTGCAGTTTCTTGAATAAGCCATGCAGCCTCCCACCTCAGAGCCTTTGCACTGTCTGTCTGCCCTCCCTCTGCCTAGGGCACTTCTGCCCTAGAGGTCCTCCAAATCTCTGCTCAATCTCTGGTCCTCTTTTAGAGACCCACTTTGACCAGTCCATTTAAAATTACAACATCTCCCACATTCTCGATCGCCCTGGTCCATTTATTCTTTTTTATAGCACTTAACTTTCAGTAAATTAAAGAACTTGTTAAATAGGGTTTAGTGTTCATCTTTGGTCTCCACCTCCTCAAAAGAATTTAAGACCCACGACAGTACAAAGGTTTGTATTTTGATTCCCTAGTGTACCCCAAGCACCAATATAGTAGGTGCTTGATAAATACCTGCAGAATGCATGACTACCAAAAGGAGACATCAGGTCTACCAGCCTAGCCCCGTGCTGGGCTAGTCAGTGCTGTGCCAGAGACTCCCCTCAAAAGCCTGCACCTCTTGCCAGCTCCCTGTTTGGGAACATCACATTGGTAGCTTGGAATCAGCCATGGTAGAAATAGTTATAACACAAACATTGACAAACCCTGCCAGTCAGGACTTTTTTGCTTCTCTTCTATCTTCAGGAGAACTGATAAACACCAGTACATCACCACTGCCTAACACTGACAAATGTTACAAGCATAACAGAGTTTTAGCTGTGAGACTAACCGATAAATCAGAATTTAGCTCATTTGGCTTGCTTTGTTCATCAGAAGCTAAATACTACTGAAAATAAATTCCACGCCCTTGTTAGGGTTGACATGACAATGTTTATCTATTATGATCACCACCAAAAAGAGCAGTGGATTAAATATGGTCATGATCAAGCAATGTATTATAGCATACTACTCCTGAATCCATACTGAGGACACAAATACTTCAGTGGGCAATCTATCCACATTTAATTTCTCAGTTTAACTCTGCTGCTGAATATAATAGCAAAATTATTAACTTGGTGTTAAACTTCAGTTTAATTGAAGACATGCTTGACAAGGCCCAAGCATTGCGATAAGGAATGATGACACTAAGGTAAACAAGATGTGGCCTTTGTTCTCAAGGTGTCCAAAGCCTAGTGGGGGGAAAAATGGCAAGCATATTATGTGGTAGGAACTTAAATGATATACATAGGAGAATTTAAGAGGCAGAGACATGCAAATAATCAAGATGATTTTTTGCCACCTTTTAATTTTTTTGCTATTTTCTTTTCTTATCAACACAATATAGTAAAACACAAGCCTGATGAGGACAATTTGGATATGATGCAAATAGTCATTGGGTCCTGCCTTCTGCCCACCCTAAAAGGGGTCAGGCTAATATTTGTACGTTTGGAGTGGAGATGGAGAAACAGAAGGGAGGTAAAGTAGGAAAAGGCAGGGCTTGGAACCACCCCATCTCAGGTGGCAAGGCAGAGGATGGATCCACAGGACCCTGGCTCCATGTTTCAGAATCAGACCAAAGGACACAAACATCAGCGAACTAGGAGATCCCAGAAGTCCCAGCCACACACAGAATGAGGGGTATTCAGTTTGTTGGGACCATCCTCATTTATACCCTTAACCCTCATCTTTTCCCCACAAGCCTAAAAATATTGGCCCATTTTTCTGGCCTTGTCTAGAGACCCTGCCAGAGAATAAAGCCAGTAAAAATACGTGAGGCAGGATGCAGAGATATGGAACAAAGACAGCGTGGTGGTGGATGAGGTTACAGAAGTTGGAGCGAGCTGATAATAGGGCGTCTAAGTCACGTGTTAAAAAAACTGAACCACATTTAAGGTTCCACATCATCCTCAGAACCTTATTCTGAGGAAGATACTACATAGCTCTCAAAACTGTTCCTCTCCAACCTCACGGCTACGGCCTCTCACTCCAGGCCACCCCCATCTCTCCCCTGGACTACCCCAACAGTCTCCTCCATGGCCCATCTCCACAGTCCACCCCCTACTCTTAACCTACGTGTCCTCCCACACTCCCCAGTTAGCAAGGGATTTATTCGAAACTCAAGTATTCTCACCTTACCTTCCACAGTGGCTCTCCATTGCCTACGGGTCAAATGAAGGTAAAGATCTACAAGGCCTCCCAGAGCAGACTCCTACCTACTTCCTTCAACATTCCAGCCCTCTCTACAGCCACACTCCATTTGTTCTCCCAACCCCAGCCCCACACAACTGTCTACTCCAGAGCCTTCAGTGCTGCAGTGCCCGGTCTCAGTTTTAGAATGACCTCTTCTGTGAAGCCATGTGACTTCCAAGACACCCTGAGGTAGAACTGAACAGGTCTGTCCACCTGTCACACTTTATTGCCTTCTTGGTCAACGTGTATCTTCCTGCAGTATTAGACCAAAGCTTTTCGAAGAGCAGTCCCTTGCTGAGACTAACCTACCCCTTGTACCCTCTCCATCCCTTCAGCGCACCCTTCCCCTCTTCCCCCTCAGGTGATTCTCTTTCTTCACTCCTGGCCTCCTCAGCCCTCCTCCAGGAAAATCTTTGGTTCTAGTATTTAGTAAGCTTTGGTGGTAATGAAAGCAAAGGACTGCATCTTGAATCTGTGAGAGCGCTATTATTAATCTTTTCTTCTACCAGAAGAGAACAATTCCTCTTACAGAATTTCCCCAAACCATTTCCATGGCTTTAGGATATACCATTTGCATTACAAATACTATTCCTTTTAGCCCTCCAGTACCCAGCAGAATATGACTGGATAACTACAGTCAAACAATGCTGAGAGGCATTTTCTCAAATAGGTTTGTCTGTTCTGCGTTGGGCAGTTACAGATACCCGACTAAAATGAAAGCATGAAAGTAATTAATTCTTTGAAGCTAGATTTAATTCCATGCTATAAATGAATCTTTGATTATAGCGGTAACCAACTTCACTATTTCACTAGGCAAAAAACGTATCAAACACCCATTTATATCAGAACCGCTTTTTCCTTCTGAGTTTTATCAGAATTGTATTTTTTTTGGTAAAAAATATATTTTTGGTCAGATTTAGAGAGAGAATTTATATACAGTAAGATTCATCAAATGGAGATGTACAATCCTGGGAGAGTTGTCAATGAATACAATTCTGTAACAACCACATAAGATAAACTTTCCATCACTCCAAAATGTTTCCTGTGCCTCTTTGTCATTAATCTCCTCTCACTCCCAGCCCCGATCAACCAGGGATGTGTTTCTGTCCCTATAGTTTTGCTTTTTCCATAAGGTCATATAAATGAAATCATAAAGTTTGTAGTTTTATTCTGGCTTCTTTCACCTAGCATAACTGAGATTTATTCTTGTTGCTGCATGTATCAGGAATCCATTTCTTTCTGTTGCTGAATAGCATTCCATCCTATAGAATGTGTTCACCCATTCACTGGTAGATAGACACTTCAGTTTGTTTCCAGTTTTTAGTGCTATGAATAAAGCTGTTGTAAACATTTGCATACAAGACTGTGTGCGAACATACGTCTGTATTTAACTTCAGTAAATACTTAAGAGTGGGATTACTGGGTCTCGTGGTTAAGTGAATGTTTAACTTGACAAGCAAATGTCAAACTATTTTCCCAAGTAGCTGTGCCATTTTGCTTTCCCACCAGCAATGTCGGAGACTTCCCAATGCTCTACACCCTTGCCACAGTTTGGTTTCTTAAAATAACAATTTTAATAGGTGTAGAGTTGTACCTCATTGTGGTTTTGAATTTTACTAGTTTTAATCCTTAGATTGGAATACTACTGAAGCCAATGAGTCAAGTCCAGAGATCTAGAGAGAATACTGCTATGAACCCAAGAAGTGATTCTCAGTTGTAATTGTGGGACTTGAAGGAAGCATTTAGTTTTTTTTTTTTTTAAGATTTTATTTATTTGACAGAGAAAGATAGCACAAGTAGACAGAGAGGCAAGCAAAGGGAGAGGGAGAAGCAGACTCCCCATGAGCAGAGAGCCCAACGCCGGCCTCCATCCCAGGACCCTGGGATCATGACCTGAGCTGAAGGTAGACACAACCAACTGAGCCACCCTGACGCCCCTGAAGGAAGCATTTAAAACACTAGACAAATTTGAACCACTGAATTTTTAGAAACATGTTTTTTTCTTATTTTGTTACTGAGAAGGACTACTCTCTTCTCCCTTAAGAAAATTACTAACCATTGTTTTATAGCATGCCAAAAATTCAAAAATCAAAGCAATACTTATTGAACCCATGTTATACAAGGCTATATGTATAGATTATTACTTATTTGGTCCCCAATATCCATTCTTCTCTGCTTTCTTAGTAAGAAACCTCCTGACTTACCGGGGTTTGGAGCTAACTGGAATGTTAGCTCCAAATAAATCTGTCGAATAAATAAAATCTTTTCAGTCTCCCTTACGACTAGCTACAGCCACGTGTTGTGGAAGGGTCACGTGGCAACTTCTAGGCGCCTCCCTTAAATATAGTTGGCAGGAGCCCATCGCTTTCTTTCTACTTTATCCCTTCCTCCTACCTGTTGGCTAGAGCTAAAGAAGCCACCTTGACAGTGATACAATTAGAAGCAACCTGAGTTCCTGAGAATTTTGTGGACCACATCAACCCTGGGCTGCCTACCTCTGGCTTTTTATAGGCAATAAATATTTATATCTTGTGGTAGATTGCAGATGTATCCCTAATTCTTCACTTCTCCCTATATCCATATCCTTGTCATCATCACGGGCAGAATGTATTCTGCACCCTCTGACTTCAGGCTCAGCCGATGTGAGCACTTCATGGGTAGAAGCAATGGTGAGCTGGTTCTGAGCCTGAGCCTTAGGAGGCTCAGCATTTCTGCTTGCCATTTTTGTCCCTTCCTTTACCGGAAGAACAGTCCTGGTTAGCCTGCCCCTCACTCTCCAATCCAAGGAGGAAGGAGGCCTTCTGAGGCAAACCACAGACCTGCAGTGTGAGAAGCAGAGTTGCCTCAGCTGCCACAACTAGAGAAGAATCCAGTCAAGCTCAGCCTAAGTCTGCACAACCATAGCCACTAATTGTAAAAGATTATTCATTTAAGCCAATGAGTTTTGGCATGTTTTGCTATTTAGAAATACCTAACTGATACACTTGTTCAAGCTACTGTCATTTTGCCCACTATTTAGAAACTAACCAAATCCTAATTCAGATACAAAGGAGTCTAAGATAAAGTCCAAGCCCTCCAGGAGTATGCAATTAAATGGGAAATAGGAACAAAGTTAACGAGGAAAGGAAAATCTTTTCTTTTAAAGGCTGCTTTAACAACTGGATATATCCATAGAGAAAAAAAAAAAAGAAATTTGATCCCCTCATCCCATACACAAAAATTGAAGAGGGACCTTAGACCTAAACAATAAAACACAGTGTTAAAATACATTTCTAGACCCAAGATGGAGCTGCTTCTGCCCAGCTTGCCACATCAGTAACCTGAGACTTAGGTAACTTTCCTGTCCCTGTAAACGCTCTGCCCGAACCAAAAACACAGTATATCCAGTCAACCGATCCCTAGACACCAAGCCAACTCTGGACTCTCTGCTTATTTCCTTGTTCCTTCTCACCCCAAACAAGGTTCACTACGTGGTCCAGCCAATCAGATATTTACTTTTCTCTTCCTTGTTCTCTACTCTTTATTCCGTACAAGTCTTCTGCCTTCTGCCCCATTTTGCAGTTCTTCCAAAGGAGACAGATAGTCCACTTCGTGAAGTGTTGAAGCTTATTTGGATCACCTAAATGGTTTTCTTTCACCATTTTTTAACACCAGAAATATAAAGGTTGTATTTCCTAATTATACTGAGTGTTCACAATATGCTGCCTTAATAAAAGTAATTCATAGAATTTACTAAATACTTATGTGCCAGACATTGAAAAACACTTTCACCTATATCATTTTTTTCTCAAAAACAATGCCATGGCTCTATATCCCTCTGTGTTTATAGGGGATAGCTATGTGTTTTTTTTTTTATCTAACATTCTTTCCCCTTATTTTGGTAACAACCACCTGAGTTTCCTTGGAGGGCTGGCTTCTCTCTTATACTTACTTCTTTGTGGTTTACTCCAGCGCTGGCCTCCATCGGGTTCCTGTGTCAAACATTTGAAATCCCGATGACATCGCCAGATTCCTGGAACTACCCTCTCTCTTACTCTAGTGTTGTTTTTATCCAGATATGTGGTTCCTAAATTTTAGCATGCACAAGAATCACCTGGAGGGCTTGTTAAAACAGAAGTTTCTGGACCCCACCCCCAGAGATTTTGACTAGTAGTTCTGGGGCAGGGCTCACAATTTGCATTTCTAACAAGCTCCCAGCTGATGCTAATGTTGCTGGTCATAGGAGCTGGAGCAAGGAGGTGGATGGAACTAGGGGGTGTTATGTTAAGCGAAATAAGTCAGTCAGAGAAAGCAAATATCATATGATTTCACTTATATGTGGAATTTAAGAAATAAAACAGATGAATGGAGGGGAAGGGAAGGAAAATAAAATAAGATAAAAACAGAGAGGGAGGCAAACCATAAGAAACTTTTAACTATAGAGAACAAAGAGAGGGTTGCTGGTCGGGGCATGCGCTAAATGGGTGATAGGCATTAAGGAGGGCCCTTGTTGGGATGAGCACTGGGTGTTATATGTAAGTGATGAATCACTAAATTCTCCTCAAACCAATACTACACTCTATGTTAACTAAATTGAATTTAAATAAAAAATGCAAAGTCTGGGCCCTACCCTAGACTGACTGAATCAGACAGTCTGAGAAAGACCCAGAAATCTGAGTTTTAATAAAATTTCCAAATGATTCTTGTGCACACCAAGGTTTGAGAGCCACTGTTCCATTAGAGCTCTTGAACCCTCACTACCTATTGGAATGATTTGGGAAATTTTAAAAATATTCAGAAGCTCAGGCACCTCCTTTAGAGAGTTTCATCTGATACTTGGAAACATCTCGCTAGAGACAAGTTTGCAGCTAAGGGTTGAGAAGAGCTGCTCTGAATCATAATGTTTTCCTTAGAAAGGAAAATAGGCCCAGGTATGTGCCTGCAGAAGTTGGGGGAGTGGAGAATGGGGGTAAGGGAACATTTATTTACTTAGATCATTAAGTAGGCTTCTTGACGTATGAGTTTTGATGGCTACATAGTATTCCATTATAACCTACGAACTTTTTATTGAACATACACTAAGCTCCAGACACTGTCTTAGTTACAATCTGTATTAACTGTTTTACCCATAAAAAAACGGAGGCTGAGAGAAGCTCTGTTAATTGTTTGGACCTGGAACGGCCTGACTCCCAGACCCAAATTCTTCTCCATACTGAGGTTCTCTGTCTGGTCGCTTGTGAGAAACACCTGAGTAACTTTGAAATGACATAAATCTGAGCTTCCCAGATGGTAGACATGTGGAGATTTGGGGAGAGTGCCATGCTCAGAGAGGACTTGGAAGCTCCTGCCCTTTCCCCATACCTTGCCCTATGCATCTCTTCCATCTGGCTGTTCCTGGTGACATCCTTTATAATAAACCCATCTATTATGTATATATGTATGTATGTATAGATGAATGAAGGAGTGAATGCCTGGATTCCACAGGAGACTAAAGGAATCTAAACCTCTTGGGCGGGAGTTGGGCATCTATTTGTTTTTGGCTTTCTTTCTTTTTTTTTTTTTTACTATTCCCCATGACTCCAATTCAAAGTAAAGGCTAAGACCCACTGCCCCACAGCATTCTGCTTCTCATGTTGATGGTATATATACCTATTTCCGACTTCCTTTTTCCTTTTTTGCTTTAGCAGAATCCCTTTCTTCTCCCTGTTTTGTTACTTCACCAAAGTCACAAAGAAAACATTCAGAAGGTCTAGAATGTATTTAGCTAGAAGGTGGTATGGGCCAGAAGATACATGATGAGGGCACCTTACATTCAGAAAGGCTAGAGTACTTTCTCATTGCAGTGAGAAGTAATGAATGCGGTGGTAAGGGGCTGTCCTCCCAGGAGGTCAGAACAGTGTGTGTATCAGTGCAAAGGGTAAAGACACAGTTGAAAGGACACTGAATCAGATAGTAATTTTGAGTGTGGTCTGGGGATGGTTCCCTTATAATCAGCTGTTTTTAATCAACAGAGACAGAAAGGAAAGACAGTGTATCTCTGCCTCCTGTGAATTAGCAATGACCTCTGGGAAACAGAGCTTCAGAACTGATGAGGGGCCCAGCCAGTAGCCTCATACTGTAACCACGCTTGTTCTAAAAAATAATGTGTTTTATGTGCAACAGACACTACACAGTGCACATGCATGCAGTCTCTCTCCGTACTCCTCCATACACATGCATTAGATTACCCGAATCAGAATCATTCATAAAACAATGAGGAGAAAACTAGTAATAATGTTTAGAGGCGGATAAACTCAACAATATTTCAGTTGGGGTACATATTTTGCCAACCAACATATTTCTAAATATTTCCTCCTTTTCACCAAAATGTAAGTTTTTTTTTCCTTATGGTTGGCTATTTCCAAATTCCAAAGGAATAAATGAATAAAATTTTGAGCAATGTGTGTGCTGTATTGACAAGTTAAATTAGATGAACCCAATTTTGTCAGACATCAAAGAAACAGTGAGACTGAGAGTCATGAGTTAAGAAGGCTGGAGACCCTACAGGTATAATAGAAGAGTTCATTTCATCCAATTTAGTTACATTCATTCATTCATTCATTCATCCACTCACTCATTCAACATTTATTAAGTACCTAAGTGCCAGAAATGACTTCAAGCATCACCATGAAAACAAGGGTGGAATAAAAAAAAAAAATGGCTTTGAAGAAAAACCTAGTGACAGCTCCGAGTGTCTAAATGTATTGTTTCAGGAAATGATGATGAGACAGAAAAACCCAGAAACTGTCAGGATTAGGGGCTGCTATCTACCTGACCCACGCTCTGCACTCACCGCCATTCTAAGGGGAACGCCCATATGGACACTACGTGCTACCAGTCAACGTGGGTCTCTAAACTGCTAGGCCATTTCTTCACAGTTTCTTTTCATGCCTCTGCTCTTTCTGAATGTGGAAACTCTATCAATGGCAACTGTGAATGTTATTACATCATATAGTTAGACAGCATTTGCTCATTTTGCTCACCATGTGAGAGATTTACATGTGGTAATTCAGTTTCGGAGATCAAAATGTTTCATTACCTAGGGATTATCATTCTCGCCTCAAGTTGAACAAAACATCATTATGAAATAGTTGTGCAAGGTGATGAGCGTTCGGAAGGCTTACCTTTTCAGCATTTTTTTAAAGGATTTTATTTATTTATTTGAGACAGGAGAGACAGAGATAGTGGGAAAGAGCACAAGCAGGGAGTAGAGGGAGAAGCAGGCTCCTCGCTGAGCAGGGAGCCCGACACGGGGCTCGATCCCAGGACCCCGGGATCAGGACCAGAGCCAAAGGCAGACGCTTAACGACAGCCACCCAGGCGCCCCCCTTTTCAGCATTTGCTACCTGTAGAAAACTTTGGATAATTTGTAAAATTTTGGCAGCTGAAGGGAAGAGATGGCACCTTTCTGACCACATCAGGGAGTGGACAGGGAGCATTGGCCGGTTGGCAGAGATGCACCTGAGATTAATTCATAGGAGAAACAGAAACGAAGCATTAGCACCCAAATAGCTTGTCAATAATTTTCTTCCTTAAAAGAAAATGGAAACATTCATACATATCTTTTTCTTTTTTAGCTGCCACTAAAAACATCTAAGGTGAGAAAGTACATTTTGTTCAATTCACTCAGGTACATGATGAATTCATAAATAAGCATGTAATATACACCTATGGTATAGATTTTAAAAACAGCTTTGTTGAGATGTAATTCACATAGCTCAATCCACCCACTTAAAGTGTACAAATCCAATGGTTTAATATGTTCACACTGTTGTACATCCATAAGCACAATCAACTTTAGAGTTTTTTCATTACCCTGAAAAGAAACCTGACACACCTTACCCCCCAATTGCCCTCATCTTCCCCAGTCCTGGGTATCTACTACCCTATGTCTGTCTCTACAGATTGGTCTATTTTGAATATTTCATATAAATAGAATCATATATGATCCTTTGTGATTTGTTTCTTTCACTTAGGATGTTTTCAAGGTTCATCCATGTTATAATATGTATCACTATTTCATTTGTTTTGGTTACAAAATAATATTCCATAGTATGGATACACCACATTTTGTTTATCCATTCATCAGTTAATGGACTGTTGGGTTGTCTCCGCTTTTTGGTATTATGAATAATGCTGCTATGAATTCTCCCGTGAAAGTTTTTGCATGGACATAGGTCTTCGTTTCTCTTGGGTAATACCTAGGAGCAGAATTACGAGATAATATGGTAGTTCTATGTTTAACCATTTGAGGGTTTGCCAGACTGTTTTTCAAAGCAGCTGCACCATTTTATATTCCCACCAGCAGCATCTGGGTTCCAGTTTCTCCACATCTTTGACAACACTTGTTATTTTCTGTCCATTTGCTCATGACCATCTTTTTTTTTTTTTTAAGATTTTATTCATTTATTTGTCAGAGAAAGAGAGCACAAGCAGGGGGAGTGGCAGGCAGAGGGAGAAGCAGACTCCCCACTGAGCAGGGAGCCCGATGCCAGACTCGATCCCAGAACCCTGGGATCATGACCTGAGCTGAAGGCAGACGCTTAACCGACTGAGCCACCCAGGCGTACCAGCTCATGACCATCTTTGTAGGTGCGAAATGGCATCTCACTTCCATTTGTCTTTTTACCTTTATAATGATTTTTATTAAGCAGGTTTTTAGAGGGCAGAGAAAGGTGGTGAGACAGTGTTTTATAAACTCTAAGGACTGTCTTAATGTTTAGATGTGTTTTTTTTTTTTTTTTTTTGCCTGATCCCTCCCACCTCTCTCTGTAGTAGGACACCATGTTTTTCTTTGGTGGACTATCCTTTGTCCAATCGCAGTCTATATAATTTGAGTAGAGCTGACCTCTTCCCCCTACTTCCTGAATGGGCACATGAAGCAAGCTGGCTAGTTGGAACCCTTGTATTAGATTGGGGTCTAGTCGGGAGAGAGAAAGCACACCAGTTATGTAAACAGAGAATTTAATATAACCAGGTATTCATAGGTATCAAGTAATTAACCAGGTAACTAAATAGGTAAAAAGAGAACTCTAAGAATTCTGGAGGTAGCAATTGCAGGAAGCAGCTTCTGCCCTTAGGGCAAGGGGAGAAAGGGAAGAGGTTAGAATTATTAAAACTTAAAAACTTGGAGAAGGAGCCCTGTGGAGCTGAAAACTCTGAGGAGGTAGGCTCTAAGTAATTGGTGCTGACATCTCTCAGTTCACGGGAGGAGCCCCGTGGGTCTGCTACCCGGGCAGATCTCAGAAGAACAGGCTCCAGCCAGCTAGTGCTGATATCTGGTTCTCTGGCTGGGGAAGAGGGGTGGAGGCAATGCAGCTGTGTTGGGAAGTTTTGCAAACTGGATTTAGGGACCATTGGTAGGAAATTGCTACAGTAAAGCAGTGACACTCACAAGAGCCTCAAGGAGTCTACAGTAATCTCCCAGGAAGAAGCATGTTCTTCTTTCCTCTCCCCTCCTTCCAGGGCCTGCCTGTAGCTCCCCTTATTGGCAGACTCTAAGAGAAAGCAGCTGCCCCCAGAGAACTGGTTTGCAGAGTCCCAGCCCCATCATCACCATGTAGAGTATAGAAAGGTGGGCTTGAGTTGGCCCATTAAACCCCTTTGGCTATTCAGCATCCACACACACCCTTCTGTACAGATTGTAACTTTCATGGAACAATGAAACAACTCCCCGTGTCACCTACTGTGACGTCACGATCTTTCATACAAATGAAGATATTTTCACCCTCTTCACAAAATGAGAAGATGCAAAGTCCTCACCGTCATTGCGGCTATCTCTGAGCTATACTAATTACCCCCAAATTTCAGTCTCAGTCCCATCTGGAATTCTGTTACTTTAGGAGTAAATACACCATTTCTGAATCCAAACAAAGTGGACAGCAAGATGTATTGTTCAAAGTTCTGTCAATAGGGGCATTTCCCTCCATTTCTATCTTTCTGCGCCATCAGTGAATAGGGCTTTAATGCTGTAGCCGTTCACTTTTGGTTTGGGGCAGTGTATAGTATGAAAACATCTATAAGCCGGGCTCAAGCTTTTTTCTCCCTCAGTCAATGGATCATAGGAAAACTCGTTGAGGTCATAAGTGTGAGTTGGGGGAAAGATGGCAATGCGGCACAGGTTGGTGTCAAAGAAGTATGAGAAAACTCACTCACGCACCTTACTTGTACGGGCTGTGCCTACATAGGCTGGATCTCTTATGCACCGTTCCCACTTGATGCACATGCCCAACCTCATGGCTTAATGGGCAGATAGCATCCAGTTAATTTCAGGAAGTTCAAGTTGCCTGGTCATTCGATGTCCTTTGGCTAGGACCTAGTAGCAAGCTTATAGCTCTTTGTCAAAGGATAATAATTATCTGCAGACAAGGATATTAATTTTTTCCAAAACCTTAGAGGTGTGTGCCATAATTCTTCTACTGTACTTGCCAGAGACTTCACACTGCTACAAAAACTTTGAGTTCGTTGGATCCAGTGGCCCACCCCAAAAAACAGCTTGCACTGTAGCCTAGACTTGCTGCAGAGCCTTATTTTGCTCTAGACCCCATTCAAACTCTCAGTCCTATGGGTTACTTAGTATTTTGGTCAAAGTAACGAATTAAAATATGGCATGTGTTGCCTCTAATACTCAAAATAGCCTACTAAGCTTTTGTGCCCCTCACCCCTTCTTGGGTGATACATGGTTGTGGTACAACAGTATGTCATCAAGAGGTTATTCTGACATGCTAAAGAGCACTGGACTCTCAGGAATATCACTGAGGTGGCAGACCCCTGAAATTTCATAGGGTCTATCTCCCACCCTCTAGCTCATAAAGCTTGACAAAGACATTTGTAGTACTTGCTACTTCCTGCTCATCAGATTTTATGTGCATAATGCCATCAACGTCGTGGGTAAGGGTGATGTTTTATGTAATGTCGAGATGATCAAGATCTCTGCAGACTGTATTATGGCTGAGAGCAGGTAAGCTGACTTAGCATGAAGCAAGACTGTGAAGGTGTACTGTGGATGCTGTCAAGGAAAAACATACTGCTTTTGGTGGTCCTAGCAAATGGTTAAAAACTAGGGGGGCAGGGAAGAGGAAAGCATTTTCCCTATCAGGTTCAAGGAGCTGTGTGGATTTGTTCCAGCAAAGAGAATACATCTGGAAGAGCTGTTTCAAATGAGTCACCCTCTGATCAACATTAAAGTAATGTAGTCATGCTTTAAAACCCATCTGCCTCCTGCACAGACCAAATAGATGAGTTAAATGGAGATGTAATAGGAATCAACACTTCTGCATCAATCAAGTGTTTGATGATGGTAGTAATCCCTGTAATCATTCCAACGACATTCTATTCTTTCGGTTCGCTATCCTGGTAGGGAGGAAAAATTCCAACAGCTTCCCCTTGACTTTTCATAGCCTAGTGACCCTTAGTCCATAAATGAGGGAGCTAACATGGGGGACACACCAGTTGCCTAGTATGTCTTTCCCAATTATACATTCTGGAGCTGGGGAGAAAACAAAGGTCCACAAGCCCAATGGGATTCAAACTTGGCCTATAACTCAATGAATCACCTGATCCCTGTAAATCCCTACTCTGAATGTCTGAGCAGCAACATCTGGGTCCCTAGCAATTAGGATCATTTGAGAACCAGTATCTAATAATCCCCCAAAGTCTGGGTGTTTTTATTCCCCCATGCACATTCACTGTAGAAAATGGCCACAGGGAAAATCATAGCAGCGCTTCAGTGTCTTTGCTCAAAAGAACCCAGCCTCCACTTAAATTGAAGGGCTCTGGGCCTCTGAACTCATTTAGGTCTAGAAACTGGATGAAAGGCTATGGCTATCCTTTCTGATGGACGTGAGTGACTTCATTCTCACGTATTTGACAAATATGTATTGAGACATTCTACTCTTAGTACACTCTTTTTTTTGTTTAGTACACTATCATAAATATTATAAAGGAAAACCAATGATCTAGTCAGATCTCACAAAAAAATGTAATTGTAAAAAGTACTTCAAGTGGATTCATATCTAATATTATCGATAAAACTTATGTCTTAAAATATTAGCCTAATGAAGCCATCTAAAGGCAAAGATTTTAAAATAATTTCTTTACCATCCTTTACATTTTGGGTTTTTTTTCTGTGTATATTTTATAATGTACAGTAGTAAACCTATGTAGTTTATAAACATACATTTACAGGTATACACAGAAGTTCTTTTACTGACAAGAATGTATGATTAAAAATTCAGAGGCCACCAATCTAGGATCATATAAGAAATCACTTCCTAAGCTCAGTCCAGACACTTCTTTTGCCTTTATTCCTAATTAGTTCTGGATCTCAAAAAATATAGACAGAGTTATACCAAGTTTTTGTATTTTTTCATTTACATCTAAACTAAGAACTCTTAAAAGCTATAGTATGATGACATTTTTTAAAAAACATTTTAAAGAATACAAACTATTCATTCTATCCACCCATGAAAATCTATTCTTTAACCTGTCAAATCACAGACAACTTGCTTTACCAGGTGCAGAGACATAAATTACTGTCTATGCATAAATAGAAAACAGGAAATTTTACTTTTGAAACTCAGCTCCTCTGAAATGACTTCTAGTTTTAATTTACATACCCGTGGGGATGAGAAATGGCTGCAGGGCTTCAAAAATATAGGGAATACAGACTCCTGCCCAAACTCAACTACAAATACTTTTTTGAAGTGTTCATAAAAAACAGTGGTTTTCAGAAACACTATTTTTCAGTCTGGCAAACTTCAGAGTTCAAAAGCACATGGACTCCACGTTTATCCCCAACAAAGCTAGTAGCTACCCTCTAAAGCAGAGGTTCTCAACATTTTCTTTTTGCCAACCTGCAAAATGGATTGCGCTATGTATACACTCCCATGGTGCCACGCGCCCTTCCCTGAGTCGTATGGAGAAAAGCAAGGAGTGCTAAGGATTTCTGGGGTGGTGTTAGGAGGGTACTATTCACAAAAGAATTTTACAAAGGTATGAGATCCTTTTGTTAAAATATTTTAAAAGTAATTTATAAATATATAAATATATATGACTAATCAGTTTTAAAATATTAAATAATGTATTATCCTAATACATTATTTTTAATATTTTAATTTAAAAATTGCTATTTTATAAAAATAAGTTGACTTCTCTAGCTCTCCAGTTCAGACACTATTAATAGGTGACCAGATAGCACTGAATAAATATAAATATTTTGGTTTCCTGGACCCAATTTCAATGCGTATTGGGGGTTTAGACCTTACACATATAAGCAGTGCCCAGCTGGGCGTCTCACAATTCAACTCAATTCTGGCATTATCTACTGGGAGATAGTATTAGATCCCACAGGTTAAGGGTTCAGTACTTCAACTGCCACCTCCCCTGCCCCCTCGCCCCTTCAGACCCATACAGGCTGTTATCCATGCTTCTGACCTCTGGCTATAAATCAGAAGTTCCCACAACACTCTTCTCCATTAAATTAACTTGCTAGAGTGACTCAAGGAACTCAGAGAGGCATTTTACTTACTACATTACAAGTTCATTATAAAATGATGTAACTCAGGAACAGCCAGATGGAAGAGATGCATAGGGCAAGGTATGGGGAAAAGGCAGGAATTTCCAAGCCCTCTCCAGGTGGGTCACTCTCCCCAGTCTCCACTCATTAACCTGGAAGCTCTCCAAACCCTGTCCCTGTGGGATTTTATAGAGGCTTCAGTACATAAGCATGATTGATTAAATCAGTGGCCATTCTCCTTCCCCTCATTCCCCCCCCCCCCCGCCCTCCCCGCCACCGCAGAGGTTGGGGGTGGGGTGGGGACTGAAAGTTCCAACCCTCTAATCACATGATTGGTTCCAAAGGTAACCAGCTGTCATCCTTAGATGTTTTTCAAAACCATCTCATTAACATAAGAGACACCTTTAAACTCTCATCACTTAGGAAATTCCAACAGTTTTGGGATCTGCGAGCCAACAACCATGAACAAAAACCAAATATATATATACTTATTATAAGTCACAATAATCCTTGTTAAAAAGACAAATACCTAAAATTTATTCATTTTAGCATATTGAAAATATCATCAGTGTGCATTTCACTTGCTTTATCACTTTGTCTGCATTTGATTTGGTAATCCTCTCATTCTTAAAGATTTTATTTATGAGAGAGAGCACAAGCGCATGGGGGGGGAGGGGTGGCGGCACAGAGGGAGAGGGAGAAGCAGAATCCCTGCTGAGCAAGGAGCCCGAAGTGGGGCTCAATACAGGGACCCCGAGATCATCATCTGAGCTGAAGGCAGACCCTTAACCGACTGAGCCACCCAGGTGCCCCCCTAACGCTCATCATTCTTTTTATTTATTTATTTTTAATTTTTTTAAGATTTTATTTATTTGACAGAGAGAGAGAGATCACAAGTAGGCAGACAGGCAGGCAGGCAGAGGGAGAGGGAGAAGCAGGCTCCCCGCTGAGCAGGGAGCCCGATGCCGGGCTCGATCCCAGGACCCTGCGATCATGACCTGAGCCAAAGGCAGAAGCTTAACCGACTGAGCCACCCAGGCGTCCCTCTTTTTATTTATTTTTAAAGATTTTATTTATTTGTTTGACAGAGACAGACACAGCGAGAGAGGGAACACAAGCAGGGGGAGTGGGAGAGGGAGAGGCAGGCTTCCCGCGGAGCAGGGAGCCCGATGCGGGGCTCGATTCCAGGACTCTGGGATCATGACCTGAGCTGAAGGCAGATGCTTAGGACTGAGCCACCCAGGCGCCCCCTAACTCATCATTCTTGACAATTTTTTTTTCCCCTCACAGAAACTATAGAGCTATATTCGCTTTTTCCCAGTATCTTTTCCTTCTTTTTTAAAAAATGTTCCTTTAAGAATTTAAAACAGAATCATGAAAGGATAATCAAGCCCTAACCTGACTTGCTAGGTAACACAACCTGTGTGTTATTCCTAGTGTACTTTTTTAAAAAGATTTTATTTATTTATTTGACAGAGAGACACAGCGAGAGAAGGAACATAAGCAGCAGGAATGGGAGAGGGAGAAGCAGGACTCCGCCAAGCAGGGAGCCTGATGCAGGGCTCGATCCCAGGACCCTGTGATCATGACCCGAGCCAAAGGCAGACACTTGATGACTGAGCCACCCAGGGACCCCCCCGCCCCCAGTGTACTTAAGGCTAGAACTTCACTTTCTACCCAAAAAAAGCATCTCTGAATTCAACTGAAAATATTCCTGTAGAAAATGGAAATGGTCTCAAATTTGAGAAAGATCGTTTATTTTAGCCATTACGAGACTTTGTTCATGATGTACTTCATACCTGATCGTAAAACCCTAATGATAGATTCAGAACCACTACTCAAAGGTGTCCCAAGCAGCACAAAGTTAGGAGCTAATCATCAGCTTCCCACTTTTCCAACTTTATACCTCAATATTATAGCACAGAAACATTGCAATTTTGGTCTGATGAGTAACTCAAACAATTGGGGAGAGGGCTGAAAAAGATGTTTGATTATTCAATTCCTAATATAATCAGCCCTTTAGACATTTTATTAAAAAACTTAAAATGTACATACTACATAATGTTAAAATTCTGGTGATCCTTTAGACACGTTTTAAATAACATTCGTAGCCAATCTTAAGAGTGTTATTTTGGAATTTTTGCTATTGAATTTAACATTCACTTTTAAAGAAAATCATCCTCCTTAGTGGACAAACGGAACTCAAAAAAATTGTTTTTCCCCCAGGACCCTATAAACAGTTAAGAGACTCTTTAGGGGAACTGAGTGAAATGATCTTTAATCAAGAATTATCTTGCTAGGGGGCGCCTGGGTGGCTCAGTCGTTAAGCGTCTGCCTTTGGCTCAGGTCATGATCCCAGGGTCCTGGGATGGAGTCCCACATCGGGCTCCCTGCTCAGTGGGAAGTCTGCTTCTCCCTCTCCCACTCCCCCTGCTTGTGTTCCTGCTCTCACTGTCTCTGTCAAATAAATAAATAAAATCTTAAAAAAAAAAAAAAAGAATTATCTTGCTAGGGGAGCTTGGCTGCTTCAGTCAGTAGAGCTTGCAACTCTTGATCTCAGGGTTGTGAGTTCAAGTCCCATGTTGGGCATAAGAGATTACTTTAAAAAATTTTTTTTAAAAAGGAATTATCTTGCTAAATTATTAATGCAACAAATATGAGGCGAACACTGGTTGAGCCTCAAAAAAATGCACTTCCTACACAATCCCTGCTTCACGACAGCAAAAGAGAAAACCAAGAGAGTAAAACAAAGAATGTAGGGAACAGAAATGAAAAAGCAAATTTCTGGATAAGGGCAAGAAGTGTGTGGATGACAGGGGAGCAACATATGTGGCAGAAAACCTTTCCACATCGGAGGACAGAGGACTCTAGGATAAGTATCTCCAGGGGTGAGGAATTATCCCATATTATCGTATAGAAAATTGTAAGTTCCTTTACAAAATTATTGGAAAATGTGGCAAAACCAAGTGAGATGCTTAAAGAAAATGAGGACATTATTAACTTCTGGAATAACAACAAAGTAGTATAAGAAATAAATTTCTTATATAAATCATAGCATGGCTACTTGGTTCAGTGGGGAACAAAGTTTATAGTTATAAAATGCAAATACTTTATCTGGGATGTATAAAGACTGAACTATTGTATTAGAAAAGTGGGAGTCATACAAGTAAGCAAAGTTTCCACTTTGTAACAGAAAGTCAAGTAATTGGACGATGGACCAAAAGGTAGCAGCATACTCCTATTATTTGGAATATAAATTCTACAACTGCTACATGAATTAAATAAGAAATTTTCCTCTGTGAATGTTTTCCTCTGTTGTATGATTTGATTTTTTTACACTATTTGCATATAATGTTGGGGGGTAGGGGCAGTGGTAAGACAGAAAGAAACAACAGTTTTACACTGAAAAATAATCTCCAGAATGCCTAAACCCATCCATCCTGGTTTGTTCTTTTCTTCTTTTTTCTTTTCTTTCTTTTTCTTTCTTTCTTTCTTTCTTTTCTTTCTCTTTCTTTCTTTCTACAAATAATTTTAGGCAAAGGCTTATGGGTCAATATTTATTTATAAAAATAGCAGTCTTTTATTGTAAGTACTTCCACAGTTTTAAAAAGAAATCTGTTTTTCACATTTGAATGTCTTTAAAAGTATTCAAGGAATTCATTCCTTATCATTCTGCTTTTCAGAAAGTACTTTTGAGGTAGATCTGTTCCGGATTCTTTTTCTTTTTCTTTTCTTTTCAGAGGCAGGTGATTTTGTATCCTGTGCTTTCTTCTTTTTCTTCAAACAGCTAAGAGGATTGGGGCCACTTATTTTCTTGTGTTTTTTTCTTCTTCTCTGTTCCGGGTTTTTCACTAAACCCTGTTCTTCTTTGAGTTGCTTGATACTTTGTTTCTCGTGCACTGAGACAAGCTGACCTGACTCTACTGCTTTAACAAAAGCAACAGTTTTGGGAGAAGGTTTGTCCAAGACTATAGTGTTCTGAATAATAAACATGAGTGGAACTCCAGGTTTTTTCTTTACTTTCATAGACAAATTCTGATCCTATTGAAAGTAAAAATAGAATTGTTTAGTTCAAATATGCCAATTATATAAGATGCCTTAAGTAGTAAAAATAAAAGAGATCACAAGTTTTACTTTTCAAATCAGTATGTCTCACTAATGGGGATATACTTTATAATTTTAAAAAAGGAAGACAAAGATGAAATCTGAGCACAGTTAAGTGGAAACAATGTGAACTACACTTATCAATGTTCTAGGACCACAAATTACAAACTAAGGCAATGGTAAATATGTGGAGGCAATGTCCCATGTTTCTACTCTAAGACATGCTTCAAAAAGGGTTAAGAATGTTAACAGAGGTTGTAGGAATAGCAATAAAGTAAGAATTAGCTGACTCACATTCTAGATTCAGCTCTGCATCTAACCATGTGATTTTATAATTCTAAAAGCATATTTAAGCAAATCTGTATGTACATGAGCTCATTCCATAATATCAACACTGAGAGTCTCTCTTTCCCCCTCCTGGTCTTTAGAAGTCAGAAACAGTTCCATATTGGTAGCACTTTTTCAAATAATATGAAACATGACTTTTTGAGGGAAAAATATGAAATAAAGGAACACGAGAAAACGCTGATGAACACAGATAAAATCTTTGCTCTACTTATTTTCCCTTCAAGAACCCTGAAACATACAATCACATCTCTCTGTCAATAATTTTACTTAAAAAAAAACTTCAGAAAGAAGAAGAATCAATATGCTTAAGGTTCTCTTCTCAAATTCTCCAATGACAACTGCTTTCACTGACTGCAAATTAACTTAAAAGCCTGCATTTTAAAAAGTCGAGACATTTTAACAAAGCACTTCCACCTAATTTTTTCTGATTATATGTAGCTCCATACGAAGCATAGAAATGATTAAAATTGACTCTGGTTTTAAAAGCAGTATCACCTGTGTTGCCACAAAATAATGATGAGGATTTCCCTCTTCAACCATGGAGAGCAGACATTCTGATCCACTCACAGCATTCTTGAAATGGGGACAATTTCGGACTTGGCATTTTTGTGCAATCAGTTTTGCCCCATATAAGTCTTTTCCCAATGTTTCTAACTCTTTTAACACACACCTGGAAAAAAAAAAAGTTATTAACAGCTCACAATTATTATAGATACATATCGTTGTTCACATAAAACAAGTATTAAAAAAATACCCAATTTTTATTTTTATTTTTTTTTATTTTTTTTTTTTTTAAAGATTTTATTTATTTATTCATGAGAGACACAGAGAGAGAGAGAGCGAGAGAGAGGCAGAGGGAGAAGCAGGCTCCCAAGGAGCAGGGAGCCCGATGCGGGACTCGATCCCAGGACTCTGGGATCATGACCTGAGCCGAAGGCAGATGCTTAACCATCTGAGCCACCCAGGCGCCCAAAATACCCAATTTTTAAAAAGTAAAACTATACCACTACAATCTGAATTTGTCATGTGTTGGCCCCAATCATATGGCGGCCAGTTCACTCTTTAAAAAACCTGGAAAATACAACCATTGAGTAGAAGGAATCACAGTTAAAATTTACTGAGCATTTACTATGTGTCAGGCAGCATGCTAACTGCTCTTTACATAACTTCTTGCTTAAATCTCAAACCAGCCCTGAGTTAGGCACCTTACTTGAAAATTACCCGTATTTTAGAGCACCTCACTCTGAGAGATTTCAAGCAACATGCTCAAACACAACTAATAAGTGGTAGAAGTGTGAATCCAAGTAGTTGACAACAGATGCCTTGCCCCAACCTTACTAATATATGCTTCTACTTCAAGTACAAATTGGTACACTTTAAACTATTTTCAGTACAGAAAAGTAAAAATTTTCAAGTCACCAGTTTAATAACAATCACAACTTCCTTTTTCACTCTGCATTTTCATATTAATATAAGTCAGTGTTTTTCCAAGTGTCAGCTAAAAACTACCCATATCAAAATGACACAGTGATAATCACATTAATTTCTACTCCTTTCTCATTCCCACATCCGCACCTCTTGAGGAGCCAAATATTAGCATTTTAATAAGCTCCCCAGGCACTTCTTCCATCACAGAAAGGAAGAAAGGAAGAACTAATTAATTATAAGTACTGAGTCAAAAATTTCTTAAGCTCTAGCCAGCCCTTGTCAGACTCTACCTTGCCTCACTCTCTTTATCATCCCTTTAGTTTTTGTTTAAGAAGAGATTTTGCTTTCTAGTCATCGGTTCTGAACTCTTTTTCGGAGTTTCAGGCCCAAACTGCCAAGTATTTATTGAGTATTTCCTATGGATGTATATCAGCTCTTTAAATTCACATCTAAAATCTAAGTATTTCCCTGCCTCTAAAATTCTCCTCCAGGGCATGCTATCTCTTTGACTATATGAGCTTCCCAGACGCTGGGTGTAAGTCAGACATCCTAACTGACCTTTTCTTCTTCACCCCTACCCCCACCCCTACTCCATCAGCTGTTAGTCCTATCTCGGCTGTTGCTATCTATCTCATAATGTCTCTTTGTAGAACCCTTGGGTTCCTGCCCTCCCTCTCTGAAGTTCAGGCTCCCATTATTTCTTGATTGGACGACCACAAAATGAGTTTGCCTGCCTTCACGCTCTTGCTTCTCCAACTTAGCCCTCACACCGTTAGCTTTTCTGAGAGACCGCTGTTGGGTCTGATAGCATTTATCTCTTCATGATGCACACCAAGAACTGACAGAGTAATATGCTTTAAAATAAACCACCAGTAAGCTGTGTGTGTGTGGGCAGGGGGAAGGAGGGAGTGGTAAATGAAACAAGACTGGCCATGTCAATAATTCCAAAGCTGGGTGATAGACATTTCATTATATTACTCTACTTTTGTGTAGGTATAAAATATTCTGGAAGTTAAATTCTTTAGGGAAAAAATGCTATAGAATGTAATTTCATGCAGTACTTTCCAAGCTTTTTTGTTATAGCACTATATTAAAAATGCGACTGTTTCTATGGCACACAGGGGTCAATGAACAGGTTTTGCGTAGCCAGAAGTGATGAACTCCAGGCACAAGCCAACTAAGGACTTGTCTGGCAGCCCTAAAGGCTAAGGGGGTAAAAAACTGTGGGGTATCTATAACCATTTTGAGGCGCTACTTGACTATGGAAAGCTGTTCATGAAGCAGTATTATGTGAGAAAACAGGCCAATGATACTGTGTGCCCAGTAAGAGCCCATTCCTGTGTGTGTGTGTGCGTGTGCATGTGTATATATAAAGAACTGGATGAATGACACAGCACGTTGACAGTGGTAATTCACTGGTGTGGTATCATGGGTCATTTTCATTTTCTTTTTCTACTTTTTTAAAGTAAATAATCGACCATGAAGGGGAAGACCCCTACGTTCCTTAGTAGTTCATGTTGTAAGTTCGATTTACCTTCTTCCCAGCTTCACTTCCAATTATACCCTGTGCTCTAACCTCTTTTCCAGGCATTTTACAACTCCATTTCTTTATTCAAGAGGCTCCACAAGTCATTTCTCTCTTTTCGGACACTCAAAATAGTCCTTCCCCTCAGAACCAAAAGGTGACTGGGCTCAAAAGTTACCTCCTTTATGAAACCTTCCATGATTCCATCCCCTCTCCCCTCTCCAGGAGGTTCCATCCTAAGTGTTCCCACACGGAGGGAGTGCCAACACACCCATCGAGAGTGACTGCTGCACTCTACTGGCCACGAGGGCTGGAAGTCTGTCCTGCTCACCAAGTTATCCTCAGCGGCTCGAGCAGTGCCTGGCATCTGGCTGGTACTTCATAAAGACAGCCGAATAAACAAATGACCCTGGGCAAAAGTCTTAACCTCGAGTTCTAAATTATCTTTCTGGAAATCGAAGATATTACCTCACAGGGCAGTTGTGAGGCTTGAAAAATTTTCATTTACACCAGAAAAAGCTGCCATTTAAAGGGGGTGGGTTTTGCATACCAGCAAGTACCCTACGTACACTATACCTCGTTTGATCCTTACAGCAACTTTATTCGTTACGGTCTCTTCCTTACAGATGAGAAATCCAAGGCCCAGAGATTAACTCACAGAAAATCACAAAGCTGGTAGGACTGGGACCTAGATTCGAAGCCAGGTCGCACTACAAAGCACTGGTCTTATCTGCCAGGCCAACGAAGCGAGTATTTGCAGGGCAATGTTACTTTCTACCTACATTGCAGGCACTCGCCTGACCTCCTTAGTGCCTCCACTTCACTGTCAACTCCTCGTGGGTGGGGCGTTTTGCACGTCGTGGCCTCGCCTCTACCACACCCGCGGGATCCCCGGGCCTCCTCCCCGGACCCGCCTGGCCCACCTGGTGGTGCACAGCTGTGTCTCGCCCATGAGGTAGCGGGGCAGCTGCTCCCGCAGCTGGATACGGCCGCGCAGCGCCGCCTGACAGAAGGTACCGTCCAGCAGGATCTGGTACGGCTCGCGAACTCCGAAATTATTGCGGAAGAAGCCGAGATGCTTCTTGACATGTTTCTGCCTCGTGATCTTCATGCCTGGCTTACAGGGACCGAGACCCAGGGAGGTAGAACACTCTCACCCCGACCGCCCGCTCCTCCCGGAAGTAAAGCGCCTTTGCCCCCGGAAGCAAACGCCCCCATCTGCCGGGCCTGCCCCTGGTTACGTCACGCCCGGACCAGCGCGCGTTTCATTCACAGTGCCCGCGCTTTAAGGTGCGCGCCCTCGGGTTAGTGCTTGCGTCTGGCGCGTTACTGTGCGTGCGCTCCGCCTCTCAAAGATTGGCAGTATAATAATAACCAACGAGAATATGGAACCTTAATATGCTACGGGCATTATTCTAAGTAATTTACCATATATTATTCCCTTTAGTGTTTATAATTCTCAAGTGGGGAAAGGAAAGTGATCAGAGTAATTGGACAACTCCGTCTGACTGACCAGGTTTGTCCCAGTTGCCTTCCCTCAAAGAAGTTAAGCACGTTTGGTAAGGGCACGTGGTTCTTTAGTGTTAGAACTATCACTGGAGACCAGGACTGAAGTTAAGGGCTGCCTGTAGTTCCAATGTTCTTGCTACCCACCCTCCATACGTACTACTGTTCCTGAGTGCCAAACTTAGGGCAGAAGATCGCACCATTTTGCATCTCCGCCCATTAAGACCATTCTAAATCACTTACACAGGGTGTTTTAGGAAAAAATGCTCAAGGGCTTCGTTTTCTAAGTGTCGGAATCCCTAAACTTGAGCCCTAGTTCTGCCAGGAACCCAAGCCGTTTCACTTTGAGCAACAATTCAAAAAAAGCTGGGTTCAGTTCCGCACTGTCAAACTGGTTGGCAGGACGACTATTTTTAAGAACCTTTATATGTCTACGGTCTCTAAAATATGAAGACTACACACTGGACTCCAGTAACAGGAAGGGAAAAAGATGACCGAAAGTTTACAAGTTACTTGGTCAACTCCATTAATGAAGAGTTAATCAGAAAAATTTGTTCCCCGGCAGCTAATTGCCAAGCATCCGCTTCAATTCAGAGCAAGATAATCAAAGAATGGGGAGAATAAAATTTTGCATTTTTGTCCTGGCCTGGAATCTGTCCCAGATCTAGTTTTGGCTAACGATTGAGAGAAAGAACCAATACAGAAAAGTGATTTACAAAGTGATTGAGATGTATTATTTGCATTTGGGATTTTATTTCAAGGTACAGGTTTATGGAATTGGAACTAAGATATTCTATAATGATTCTCATGTCCTGATTCCCAGCACAATGTCACTTAGATGGGTGCTTTTATTTCACTGAAAATAAATTTAGGGATGGAAGCTGTAATGTGTTATTATAGGATTGGATTCATGCTTCTTGAGTATAGTTACTCACTGCTTTCCAGTTTTATCCTTCTTTATTCCTGCATGCCAACTCCCCACCCCAGCTATACTCCCACCACAGAGAAATTATACCAGCCTCGTCTTGCAAAACAGTTAAAAAAAAAAATAAGATTCACAGATTTATCTACCAACTCCATTCCATTGGTCATACTGGGCAGAAAGAACTCTCACACCCTACTGCTCTTATTCAATAACAGACCCAACAGGAAGAGACTGACCTTGTAGGTGGATACTACTTTACTACTTCAGCAGGGGGAAGAAAGCCTTTCCTTATCCAATGCCCCGCCAACAGCCCAGCCAATGAGAGACGGTCACAACTTGGCCAATGAGAAGCCACTACAAGTTTTCAGTTTACTCCAATGGACTTTTTGTTTATACCAGTCTTTCAAACCCCCTGATTATCTTGTAAAAGAGCAGTACCTCTTTGTTTCCCAGATTTGCCTGTAGTTGTGCTGCAGCTCACTTGTCTGGTATTGCAATTGTCTGCTATTCCTGAATAACGCCATCTTTTTACTTGGTGAAATAACTGGCTTAAAATAACTGGTTCGATTTTTAAGGTTAACTAGGGAGAAAAATGTGGTGCAGGAATAGAGATGTGAGTCCTATTCTAGTTGTTGTTGTTTTTTTAAATGTATTAAACTACAGCATAATTACTTTCCAAGCTCTATGTATATGACAGTGCCATTTGCATACCAGATCTTTATTTCACAAACATGAAAACAGTCTATAACAGTGTTTACCAAGTCTAAAACAGTTTTCTGTTACAGCAGTATTTCTCAAAACATGATCCTGAGACATGCAGAAAAAGCTCTTGTTGCTTGTTTAAAATGCCCATTTCTGGCTCAGAACATGTATTGAGGGATAGGAATACTATTCAGAAAGGAAGTGACGTTTATTACAATCTTCCCAAGTCGTTATTATGCATATTAATGTTCCTGAGGTTTGCAGTCAAGCATCACTGTTTATCCACTAGGACATTTTCCAATGAATACTTTTTGGTCTGATGGTCAATGACCCAGTATTAGAAAATCAATATTTGGCCACAACCAAGGCAGAAAACAAATATTGCCATTATTGGTTGAACTATTTAGATATAAATTTAAATCTGAAATTTTACTTTAAAAATTATTATGATATCATTGTTAAATAGTCATTGAAAATAATTTTGACCTTGTAGTGCTGGAACAATAGTGTCTCAGCATTGCCAGCTGCTAGCTTTTTTCTTAGGTCACTACACTGGACATTTTCCATGCCAAATAGACAGTCAGCTCAGGTAGGTAGGGAATTAATTTATTTTTCTTTATTTTTTCATGCTCTTCATATTCTTTATTATGTCTGGATCAAATATAATTTATAATATGATTTGTTGTACATGATTTTGAAGTTTTTTCTTCATGAAATTTTGATGAAGCCAAGTTGACGGAATGATTTATTCTTGCAAGGTGTGACTAATTCCCAAACAAGACTTTTTCATGAAAGATTCATGGCCTAAATGGAATTAAATAGGTAAACATTAAATACAATTCATAAAGGTTATTTTGTTTAATTTCATAAATGTTAGTATTCCAGATAATTCACAAAGATCTATTGTGACATTATTGTGCCTTACATTCATATTTAAATATTTATAAACATTGGTTAACATCCATTAGTTCAAAAAGAACACAATGTTCTTTCTAACATTATGTAGCTAACATAATATGTTTTTTTTTGTTGCCTTTTGATTTTTTTTATTACTCAAAAAAAGCTTCATTTTTTTTATTTAGCTTTCTAACTCTGTGCTTGTGCCTTCAACACTTGCACAATTTTCTGCTCCTCAATAAGGAAAGCACGCTTGATCCTGTCACAAACACACTTACCACACATGGAACCACGATAGGCCCTGCTGACGTGTTTTTTTCATTTTAGACCACTTCATAAGCACTTTAGGTCTCACAGCACTAGCTCCTCGAAGTTGGCCTGGGCAAACATCACATGCAGATTTTGGTGATTTCCCAATCTTTTTGGTATAAAGGTAAATGATTCTATTATCAGGGGTTCCGGGCAGCCTAGTTTTGTTAGAGGCTGTATTGTAGGACAGCCTAGGATGGTAGGTCAAACACTGGACCATTCTGAATGCCTTTAGATGCCGACCCTGGAAGAGGAAAAAGGAAGTGCTTGCATGTTTAAAGGTTAACTATGACTCGCTAACACATGTTCTAAGTAAATAATTTCCCTAAATAAATAATTTAAAACAACTTAGGTAAACTGTACTGAGGGCCTAAGTTCTTCACTAGGATCCCCTATGATAGACTCCAACCTGGACTTGCTTACTGTGAATTTTCATATATGGCAGGCAGTGTTTTGAAGGTTGGATCTGGAAGCTGCTCCACATTTTAAAACATTTTAAAACATTTACAAAAATGCCTATCATAACAAGTGGAACAATGGAACGACACAAAGATATTCATCCCTTCTCCCCTTGCCCAGAAAAAAAACATTGACAACTTACTGAGTATCCTTCAGCAATTTCCCAAATTCATATACTTATATATCATTTGCATACATATATGTAGAGATTTTTGCTGCTTTATGTTATTCAAAAGTGGTATATTTTATCACTTTTATACATTTTTGCTTTTCTCACCCAGCAATCCTTGTGGAAATCCTCCCCCGCCACACACCCCAAGTCAATCGGCATAGCTCTTATTCATTATTTTTAATGGCTGCATGACATTTCCCACAAAAACATCACATATAACATAGTGGATGTGACACAGACTGAGTTGTAACCCAATCTCTTCTTTTTTAGTAATTGAATTTGGATTTCATTCTGGACATTAATATGTGCTCAGAGAAAAGAATCCATTTCCCAAACTTGCATGCAGTTAAATATAGTCATATGGTTAAGTTCTAGCCAAGTATATGTAAGTATAAATGTTACAAGGGACTTCTGGGAAGGCTGCTTAAACGATGCCAACTTAGCTCAGCGATTGGCACTTTGGTTTTTTTCCACTTTCTTCCTTCCTACTGGAATTTGGATGTGATGAATGGAACACCAGAAGCCTATTTTAGTCCATGAGGTAAACTTGAGCATGGAAGCCATGTGCTAAGTTGGCAAAGCAGCTAAAGGAAGGAGTCTGTGTCATTTGTGAAACCATCTTTCCAAATCTAGGCTTTCTATGTCTGGACTTGTTTTACATGAGAAGAAAAATAAACTTTTACCTTGGTTTAAAAAATATTATTTTAAGGGTTTTTTTTCACTTTTTGAGACATTATTTATTTTAGAGCAGCATTAGGTTTACAACAAAGTTAAAAGGAAGATACAGAGATTGCCCATATACCCCCCACCTTGATACATACACAGCCTCCCTCCTTATCAACATCACTCACCAGAATAGTACTTTATTTTTTTCAAATGAGGACGAACCTACAATGGCACATTCAGTTTCTTTTATATGCAGCCAAACCCAGTCCTAATTGATAAAGTTAAAACTACTTGCCAGAATTTTATGTCAGCAGATGTCTTTGATGAAATTTGATGTCAGCTAGGTTCAAAATCCGAGTTTATATGTTTTCTGTAAAAAGTGCAATATTTTTTCAAAGTAAAATAAATTAAATCCTTTTTACATACAATAAAATCTATCTTGACATTTTTTTTTTCTTTTGAAAGTATAAACAATTTGATTTGAACTGGATATGTCAGTGGGATGAATCTTCCACTGAGTAAAGTTAGTTAAATATGAAGACCCCCTCCCAGCTGCTTGGGCAAGAAACATCAAGGACATATTAGTGTTACCCAGTTGTGAATTAAAGAAAGCAAGTAGGATTTCTGTCTGTTGGCCCAGCTAGTACCAGTGAGCTCTTCCTTCAGGGTATATGACAATAAAGAAAATGTCTCTTAGAAAAAATTTCAAGGGATTTCTGTTTATCGAGGGTATTTTTAAACCAGACAGTAGTCAAGAAGTATCCACCATTGGTTATCAGATGGCCATAAAATTGGAGTAGTAAATTTGCTTGCTGTAATAATCTATATGAATGAAATCATACAGAGGACAAATACTGCCATGGGAATTAAGTCAAAAGGAATTCAGTATTTCGCTATAACAGATCTGAATAGGGTTCTACATTGGAATGTTACTACAAATCTTTAATGGTATTAATTAAAGTGGTAAAACCAAAACCTGGTAGAGAAGAGGAAAAGTTAAAAAGTGGTAGCAATGTGCAAACTGTTTTACTTTTATGCATAACAAACTGCCTTTTCAAATTTAATTAAATCATAACTGAAACTGGTAGCGAAGTTCATACCCACCGTATGGGGTCTTTCATTTTAACTTATCAAAGCATTTTAGGAGATTAATGAATCCTTGTAAAATTACTCTGGGTAAGCAAATATTATTCCTGTTACTTAAAGGAATTTAAAGATCAAAAATTTTGTCAGATTATGGCATTAAAAGGATTTTCTACAAACACTATTTATTTATGTTGAACAAAATGTTGAAGACAACCATTTCACTCATGCTTTCGTATATATTTTTAAGCAGCAGGAGGACTTCAGGGCAGAAACTGAACTCCTGGTGACAAGAAATTAAACAGACTTTCAATAATCCAGTAGAATATTATTTCAAAGTCTCATATTTATAATTAAATCACGCCAATACACGGTATTAATTATGTGATATTATACAAAATAAAAGTCACTCTTAGAATCTGGGCAAATGTTTTCAGTGCTAGATCACCTTGTTTTAATATTAGTTGGTAATTCATAAATCAAAATACTGGGAGGAGAAGGCCAAATGTTGTTTTCCGAATTATTATTATTTTAGCAAACATACAGAAAATGCCCACATGCTGGGTCATATGTGTAAATGAATATTATTTCCTTTTTATTGGCTCTTTCTTTACCCTCTCTATTGTTCCTTTCATGATACTGAGCAGATCACTTAGCTCTTCAAACAATGGCCTCACACAGTCTTATTCCACATGTACACAGAGGGAAGCATATGATTTAAATTGATCCCAATCAGACTAAAGAGAAAAATCTTTTCTCCCCATGGTTGGGGGAGAGGTTTTCTTTTTCTTGCAATAAACATAAAAAAAGAAGTGCATTGTGTCCACTGCTCCTGGCAACTGTTTTTGAAATTATGGGCGTAGCCAGTCTGTGGACAGAACCAAAACATGTTAGAAGCCAGAGTCAAGAGCATCATAATGATACGGAACTGGAGAATTTATGCTACTTTATTTGCAATATGCCCTCCTCTAGATATTTAGTTATGTGATAGAGTACCTCTCCTTCTTGTTTAAAATAATTAAAATTGGGTTTTCTGTGTACTTGTTTGTTTTTTGTTACTTGGAGCCCAAAGTGACCTCACTGATGGAATATTTGCTAAATCCAGCCCCCCCCTCCCCAAAATGTATTTTGAAAGGAAAAATGATAGGAGTGCCTGGCTGGCTTGGTTGGTGGAATGTGCAACTCTTGGTCTTGGGGTTGTGAGTTTAGGCCCCATTTTGGGCACAGAACTTACTTTAAAAAAAATAAGTAAAAGGAAAAATGATGGTATTGCCTGTGTAACACCTTGCTTTAAGGAAATTTAAGATGTTCTGCATATGTTCTTGTTTTATCCTGGACAACATTGTGAAGAGACTGGGATGCAGAAACCTGTTGTTATTAGCTGCTTTCGGCATCTCCCAAAGGTGTCTTTTCCACTCTAGTTAAATATTAAGCAAAGTGCTTAGTGTTTTAAGCCGGATGATTTTGTTTGGCCAAATGAATATTTGTGGACTTCTAAAAAGTATACTAGCTTAATCCAGAACTTTAGTTTTTCCCTATTTATATGTTGTTTCTTCTGGCTTTGCTTACATCTAATTTTTGTGTTGTAGACCTGGCTTGTTAATTATGATGACACCGTATAGTCTCTTAGGGAGGGGGAGAAATTGCCCTTTCCCCCCATTTCCATAGAATAGGGAGTTTCTGATCCCCTCCTCATGAGTGAGTGTCGTTGGAGGGTAGACTTCCTGTTTCTCTCCATTCCTTGTTACTTGTGACTCCTGAAGGAAGGAAGGGCTAATCTGATATTTTTGGAGATCTCATAACCATCTCATAAACACATCTCTTTCCCAAGGGATAAAAAAAAAAAAAAAAGATCTTTGTGCTTCTTTACTAGAAAATAATCTATATAGAAGAGCTAAGAACATACATCTCTTACAGAATCTCTTGCTGAAAGCTTTGAAAGTTTCCTTACTTCTTTTGTTTTTAATGGATACTGGAGAAGGAGGACCCCTTAGCTCTATGTCATGAATATACAGTTACTTCCCAAAGGGACAATAAATAGTAAGATCAGATTACTTTCTGCCCTCTTCCTTCAGCAAAAGCTAGAACAAATGCTAAGTCGAGCCTATAGAGGTTAGCTGTGAACCCTGAGCAGACAGAGACACAGCACCCGCTCTATATGCATTTACTCCATGACCAAGAGTGCTGCTCAGCTCAGGCCCCAAGACTTACCAGATGTTCAAAGGAAACTTGCCTTCCATAGAGGTCTGGAAGCAGGCAACAACTGAATAGGAATTAATTGATATTTAAAAAAGTCCTTTGGTCATCTGTATACCAAATAGGAATAAAGTAACATTTAAAAAAATCCTTTGGGTCATATTTGGTGTCTTCACTCTCATTTTACTACATTGAAAGGGGTTTAAGTGAGACTTAGCCAAGTGAGGGAAAGCAGCTCCAACAGTGGCTGGTTCTAAGGCATGGCTGGACTGGTCACAGTCTTACATTCACTGGGCTGTGTTTTCCTAGTGGGTAGAGTTACTATGCCACAAAGGCAGAACCATTCAGACAGTTTATTTTTTCATTTTCTTAGTCAGGTATGACAGGCTATTCATTGCTTCCTGTCCCCAGGTGGTAGTCACCTATGGGCACAGCCCACAGCTGGCTTTGGAAGGCCCTCACCATCCTCTCTCTTTTTGCCTCTGACTGAATTGGAAATATTTTCAGCAAATGTAGAAGTATACTAAAAACTTTAGTTCCTGTGACAGAAAAAATGAAGAATGTATTGTTACAAATCCAGGGTAAATTTATTTTGGCCAGTAAATGAATAGCTACAGTGGCATTAATACCCACAATCCCAATCTGCTTTTTTTGGAGGCAGAAATACAATTTAATGATGGTAACCAACCTTCTTTGGGTGATCAGTACTGAATATTCAGTATTCTGCTATAATCTGTTATTTAAATTTTTCTGCATGCTTTAGGTTTATTTGGCTCTTATTTTTCTAAGATCTTGAGGAGGGAGCTTTGGTTATTGATTTGAGATATTTCCTCTTTCATAATGTATGCATTTAGCTATAAACTTTTCTCTTAGCACTGATGTAGCTGTGTCTCACAACTTTTGACATTTTATATTTTCATATTCACTCAATTCAATGTGTGTGTGTTTTTAAAGTTCCCTCAAGACTTCCTCTTTGATCCATGGGTTATTGGAAGCATGTTGTTTAGTTTCCAAGTTATCTTTATGTTTTGACTTCTAGTTTGAATCCATTGTGGTTGGAGAACATAACTCTGTGTGATTTCAGTGCTTTTAAATTTGTTGAGGTTTGTTTATGGCTCAGGATATGGTTTATATGTTCCATGGGCATTTGAAAATAATGAAATGAATGTGTATTCTGTTGTTGGGTGGAATGTTCTATAAATGTTGATTAGATCCTGTTGATTGTATTGCTGAGTTCCCTTATATCCTCGCTGATTTTCTCTCTAGTTGTTCTGTCAATTGTTGAGAGAGGGGAGTTGAAATCTCTAACAATGACTGTGTCTATTTGTTCTTTGAGTTCTAGGAGTTTTTTCTTTACAGAAGCTCAGCTTTGTTACTAGGACATACACATTTAGAATTACTATGTGTTTTTGTGTTTTTGGTGATTGGCCATTTTATCATTGTATAATGTCTCCCTCTGTCTCTGGTGATGTCCTTTTCTCCAAATTCTCCTTTATTTGATATTAATATAATCACTCCTGCATTCTTTTGCTTAACCTTGGCATGATATATTTTTTTCCATCATTTTACTTTCAATGTGCCTGTATCATTATATTTGAAGTGAGTTTCTTTTAGACATAGTTGGGTGGATTTGTCCTATGTCAACTTTGCTAAGCTGGAATCATACTTCCTAGAATTCCCTTTCCTATATAGTCTGAGCTAGGGTTGCCCGCAGGGGTGTGAGGGAAACAGAGAAGTCAAAGATGACTCCAAGGTTTTTGGTCTAATCAACTGGAAGAATCAAGATGTCATCAAACGAGATGAGGAAGACTATGTGAGGGAGGTGGTTTTTGGAGCTCAGTTTTGGAAAGGTTAAGTTGCTGGTACACGTTGAACATTTAAGTAGAGAAGTTGCATAGGCAGATGGATATGCTGGTGTGGACTTCAGTGGAGAGGTCTAGGGAAAAATAAATTTGGGAATTATCAGTTCTGCATAGACATTTCTTGACTGAGTAGACATTTCAAAAATAAGCAATAGGCAAAATTTGGAAACATAAGAATGTCTTAAATTCCTTATCTAAAGTGATTTGCTAAAACTGTTAAGTATGTTTTAAAGACTTCAGTTCTATATTTCAGAGAACTATGTTATAAGTCAGCATGATTTTTAGGGAATATGTTCTGCATTATCCTTGAACAATGTACATAAAATAGCTTCTTTGGTACATACTTTACTCATGTAAATCCTGCATAAAACTAAAAGCAGCAAATGGCTGTTAATTCTCGTTATTCTGATCAAAGTTCCCACATTATACTTTCTGTATAATCTAAGTGGTTAGAGACTGCGACCTAAAATTACCTAAAACAAACTGCAATACCAGCTCACCACTAATTAACAGAATGACGTTGGACAAACCCCGTCTCAGTTTCCAAGAATGTGTGAGGGTAGTTAGTACAGTTCTTCATAGTTTTCAAGATTGGCAATGGGGATTAATAAAAAAAAAAAGTGAAATCGTTTTTAGGTGAGACGCTACAAAAAACAAGAGCTATAATGCTGTTAAGGTCATCTGACTAATGGAGACTGACTAAACATATGGTGGAAAATATTTTCAAAAAGTCTAATTTCGTCTTCAAGCTTTTGAAGAGAAAGAAGCCGCAAAGGCACAATGCACATGCGCAAAAGATTACCTCCGCGAAGGAGGCGAGGTTGGAAAAGAGAAGGGAGGCGGAGCCCCACTCCAGCTTCTCCTCCCAGCTCCACCCCTCGGACTGTGCATGACGTCACGTAAAGCTCGTACTTCCGCTTCCGGTCATTCACGTTTCTCTTTTTTCCTGTCTGGCTGGAAAGATGGCGTCCCGCAAGGAAGGCACCGGCTCTGCTGCCACTTCTTCCAGCTCCACCACCGGCCCGGCGGGGAAAGGCAAAGGCAAAGGCGGGTCTGGAGATTCGGCCGTGAAGCAAGTGCAGATAGATGGCTTGGTGAGTGGGGTTCCGTTTCTACAGGCCCACGTGGGGAGCTCAGTTCTTAGTCCAGTCCCGCCAGACGCGCTGCTTGGCAGCCTCTCCCTGGGTCTGGTGAGACTGGGACAAAGTTTTCCCTTAAAACCTTTCTCTTTCATCTTCACTTTTTGTTGGGAGGCGCAACAGCTTTCTCTGCCACCTATTGGGGGAGTTGAGGGCTGAGATAGGGAACAGAGGCTAGGGGTGTGTGTGGCAGATTCTTGGGGTCTTGTTTTGAGATGCCTGGATTCGGAGAAAGGCTCTTTAGGAAGACAAATAGGTGAAGGAGGTGTAGTGAAGGATCTAGGAATCTAGGGCTTTTGGAAGGTAAGGTAAACCTCGTTGATTCTCTGCTGGGACCTGACATATGTAACTTCCCAAGTGGAGATTTACTTTGTAGCCACTTCTGAACCTATGGTTCAGCGTTTATCTGAAACTATGTAGTGGGCATAAACATCTCTCATGTTGGCTGCTTCTTTCCCCATCTGTGAATGTTGGAGTGCCTCAGGACTTGGGTTTAGGCATTCTTCTATCAGGTCTCTGCTTGACATAGTGTAACGAGAGTAGGTAAAAGCACACTCATGGAGCCAGACTGCTTGGGATTGAGTCCTATCTCTAAAATTAGCTGAATGACATTGGTTAAGTTAATCTCTTTATAGTTATTTTCCTCATTTTAGTTGTTTTGAGGATTAAAATTGGCTGAAATGTGTCAATAACTAGAACAGTGTCAGACATAGTAAGTTACCATTTAATCTTAGTTGCTTCAGTGTTATTATTTGTGTTACAAAAAGTTACAGTAGTAGACCCTCCTTAAGTTCCTTTCATTGACTTTAAATATTATTTATATTCTGAAAACCTTTAGATTTATATTTCTTGCCAGACCTGGTTTTTGCATGCCACTCTTATGCATCCTACTGCCTGCCTGACATCGCTTTTTGGATATCTTATAGGCATCTCAAATTTAACTTGTCCAAAATAAGATTACTGTCATCTCCCCTTCCTTCCTCTCTCCCCATCCTTGGTCTTACCTCAGTCTCTCCCGTCTTAGTAAATGGAACTACCATCTAACCATTTGAACAAGTCAGGAAACCTAGGCATTAACCTACATTTGTTTTTTTTTCCCCTCAGCAAACCCTGTTGGTTCCACCTCCAAAATATATCAAATTCATCTGCTTCTCATCTACCTATATACCATCAATCATATCCACTTGCAATAAAATACAGACTTCATACCATATTCTTCAGGGTCCTGCTACTCCTGTCTCTTTCTCCAAACTCACCTCCTACTTTATTCTGGGCTCCATTCACAGTGACATTTTAGTTGTTTTCTCTTCCTGAAATACTCAAGTATTTAGTGGCTTCTTTTGATTCTTTAGGTTCTTGGCTTAAATGCCCCATTTTAAGAAAGGCCTTGCCTACCAGCCCTGTTGAATGTAGCTCCCTCCCCATCATCCTCCATCACACCCCCCTGTTTCATAGCATTTTCCACTGCCTGTAACTGTCTTGTTTGTTTTCTTGTTTGACTCCCCCACCAGAACGTAAGCTACTGGAGGACTTTGCTTTTTCACGTGTTATGTTCCAATAGAGACCTATTAACTGATATAGATAGAATGAATGAATGAATAAAAGATTTCATTTTATTTTTTTTTAAGATTTATTTATTTTAAGAGGGGGAGACACGAGCGGGGCGGGGGGGAGGGTCAGAGGGAGAGGGAGAGAAGCACACTCCCCACTGAGTGCAAGCCGGCCATGGGACTTGATCCCACGACCCTGAGATCATGACCTAAGCCGTTGGACCCTTAACGACTGATCCACCCAGGTGCCCCTCATTTTTATACTGCTCCTAGTACTTGTCCTCATATCTTTTATAGATTATTCTAATGGTGTCTTGGATTGTTCTCTTAGCCCTGTTCAGTCCATCCTTCATAATTTAATTAAAACATTCACTTAATGTGAAAGTTTAGATCTTGTTAACTTCCTTCCTTAAATGTTTACAGTGATGTTGCAGTGAATTCAAGGCCTATCAAGATGTCCTTGCTTTTGTGTTCAGGTTAATTTCCTACTATTTCCAAGCCTCATAGGAAGTGTATGTTCCAGCAACACAGGACTATTTGGTTAGTCTGATGTTTAATCACATTTGTTCCTGGCATCTTTTTAGTGGTCAAGACCTGTTTTTCTTCTTGTATCGAACCTTTCCTTTCCTACCTTTGGTTCTGTTTCATCACATCTTCTGTGTCTTTAATATTACTTTCCCCTTAACATGTGAACATTGTCAGGACTTTCCCATATTACAGTGTTCAGTTCTCTTTTTCACTTAGTTCCATTCTGTTTCTACTTTTTTCCTCTTGAAGTCAACGGTTAAAGAATTATCTATATTTGTAGTTTTCCATTCTTTCTTCAACTCACTGTTGTTAGAATCTCCATCACCAATAATTCCCTGATTGAGTTTTTAGAAAAATCATTGATAGCGTTCTCAAAGAATTCTAAAAAAAATCAAAATATATCACACATGCAAAATAGTATCTATGGTACATAATTTAAATAATCACAAAATAAACATCCAGCTACCTCCCATTCAACCTGCGAAATAGAACATTGTGAATATCTTTGAAGCCTCTTCCCCTATTTCATCCTTTCCTCCTGTCCCTAATCCCCACCCTATAATCACTATTGTGAGCTTTGTTTCAGGGATTGGGTTTTCTTTAAATTTTTTTATTGTTATGTTAATCACCATACATTATATCATTAGTTTTTGTTGTGGTGTTCCATGATTCATTGTGTATAAAACCCAGGGCTCCACGCAGAACGTGCCCTCTTTAGTACCCATCACCAGGCTAACCCATCCCCCCACCCCATCTAGGGATTGGGTTTTCTTTATAGCTTCACCATACGGAGTATTTCTAAACAATTTGTTCAGTTTTGCCTGTTTATATTAATGATATGGATGAAATGTGAATTAAATCATAGTACATGTTCTCCTATGTCTTGAGTCATATATGCATATCTCACATTGTTTTTGAGATTAGTCCATTCTAGACTGTGGCTAATTCATTCCTTTTCATTACTATAGAGAACCTCATTGTATGAATATGACATAATTGTCCTCATCTTACCGTTAATGGACAATTAGATGGTTTGTTTTTCTTGTGTGAAATGGTATCTCTCAAGAATCTTTTAATTGTCCATTCCATTAGGCTTGTCAATGAGATTTTTACTGTACCTTGCACAGAGTCAGTGCTCAGTGTATCCTCTTGGAATGGAGGAGTGGCTCTTCATTGCAGTCAGATGATCTCATTGTTCCTAGAAAAGGTCAAACTGATCTTTCCTGTAGAACTTCTCATGTAAAACCTACATCGTTCCCCCAAACCAGTTTGAATCTTTCTATGGATCAGCGAGACAAGTGGAATTGGCCTCATCTGGTACCTTGTTAGAAATGCAGAAATACAGTATCTCAGAATCTTGGGCCCCCCCGTCTTGATCTGCTGTATCAGGTGGTTTATAGCATATTAATATGTAAGAAGTATTGTTCTGGTCCACACTGATTTCTTCCCTTATCCGAACATTATCATAGACTGTTCATTAATAGTTTTTCTTTTCTCACTGAGATGATAATTTGTGTTTTTTTTTGAGATGATAATTTGAAGACAAAATTGTAAAATTTTTTGTTTATTTTAGAGAGCGCGTGCGAGCGAGCATGCATGGGGGGAGGGGCCCAAGGGGGAGGAAGAGGGACAGACTCTGTGCCGAGCTCTGAGACTGGAGCCAGACACAGGGCTTGATCTTGACCCTGAGATCACGACCTGAGCCAAGAGTTCGATGCTTAACCGATTGTGCCATCCAGGTGTCCCAAATTGTAAAATACTTATATCTTTCATAGTTCCAGTGCTTAAAACTTGAATTTCGATTTTGATTACCATCGAAATTTATTCCTTTAAAATTTTGTTTTTCCTTTTATGTAAAAAGTTATTTTATTGTTTAGAATTGTTAGCTACCTCATTCCTCCTTTATTGGATGTAAGGTAGAGTATGTTATTAATAAGTGAAAAAGTCAGAGTTCCATATACTTTGTCATTTAGGTATCATTCAGATGTTACCTCAGAGGTACTTTCCAGCTGCTCTTAAGTGGCCCCATTAGTTCACTGACCCTTTTATCACCCAGTCAGGCCCTTGTTACTGTCGAAATTCTCATATTTATTTGTTGCTTGTCTTCTCTCACTCAAGTATCAACTTCCTGAGAGCAGGATCAGTGTCAGGTTTGTTCACTGCAATATTAACAGTGACTGTCACATAGAAAGCACGCAGATACTGTGAATGAATTAATACAGTTCTGGGTACAAGAAATTTTCTTGAAAATGAATCATGAGGAAACTGGGTCAGTAAATGCTTTGTAGAAATGGTGTGTTGGTGAGAAACACGAGTGAGGCTGGGAGACCAGTGAGCTTTATAAACTCGCTCATATTTCTTCCTTTATTTAAAGCATCAGTGTCTTATCTGTAAGAAAAGTCACTAATGTTAATTGAGCACTTGCTATTTACAAGACCCTGTGAAGGAAAGTTTGGTTAGATTATGTCTGATTCTCACAACAGTTCTAAGGGTAGATGTTATCTGCCTTACGTACCTGTGGTTCTTTAAAGCTGATGAGAAAATGTTGGTGGAAGTGCTTTGTGAACTGAAAGGAATAATTCAAATTTATAAAGGGCTTATACTAGGCCTAATGACCTATATCACTGTGTATTGTGTGTGTGTGTGTGTGTGTGTGTGTGTGTGTGTGTGTGTGTGTGTGACACTACATGAAGTTAGTAGCTTGTTAGACTAGATAGTAGCTTGTTAAACTATGAAATGGAAACCTTAGTCTAAAATCCAAGTCTCAAGTAGAATGCAATTTGGCCTTTAAATGTTTTAACAACAAAAAAATTGTGTGGCTCTTGGCTCCTCCTTTCAGTTTTCTGACTTCAGGAAAGAGTAAGTTGGTTCTTGTGTGTGGATATTTCTGTCAGATAACTTGAAATTCTTTCAAGCACCGAAATCTTTACATTTTAGCCATTTTAATTGTAAATCTTTCTGAAGTGTATTACATAAGTTTCTGCCTCTTTAGTCAGAGAATATTGAACACAGCTTAGCCATGTTTTGATGACTTATTTAGTATTATCTTTAAGAACATAATTTGTTGCCCCATACTGGACAGTAGTCCTCGAGAATCCCTTTGGGTATTTACATCTGTTTATTTCTATAATGTCCCCTGTCTTTGAGGTGCCTTGCGTAATTTGTCTTTCTAGTTGGCTGTCTTTTTTTCTTAGTGTTTTTGTTGTTAAACTTACATGTCTTACCCCTTTTATTTCTAGCTTTTCATTTGCTATGGATGGTAAACCAGATAAGCAGTCTTGTTAGCATTATTTTTAACATGAGGCTAAGTACATGCTGCATGAGGATTAAATTGAGTATGCAGTCTGACATTTTGACCACTTAGTTATATTTTTGCTTTAGCAAGTAAGGTGTTACTAATTTTAAGTAACAGCTTTTTATAGTAGATAAAAACATTTGACATATGTTACTATATCCTGGAGTTGATAGAACCAGTATTAACTGGATTATATGTATGATTCAGTCACTCATAGAAGCTGAGTGGCTTTTCAAGGGTGTAAAGTGAATTTATTCTAGAGTTTGGACTCAAATCACAAATTGCCATCTTTGATGCATTTTGCTTTCCATTATTACAACTGCTTCATCCATTGTAAGGACTCCATAGATGTTAGTTCTTACTATGTGCCAGGTACTATTCAGAGTACTTTATATGTATTATAGCATTGAAGCCATATAACAGCTCTGATTTGGGAACCATTATTATCCTCATTTTACAAATGAGGAAGCTCATATACATATAGGTTATGTGACTTGATGAATGTCAGCATTAGGGGAAATAGCAGTAGTGTTCACAAAAGAATTAATCCAGTGTTGCTTGCTCAAGCATCAGGAAGTGTATTTTCCAAAACTTAGGTCTCTTACAGACTTAGAACTTTAAAATGTACAAGAAAGCGAATATATCAGAATCTTTATATTTAATCTGTCATATTCGAGGAGAAGATTTGTAGCTAATAGAAGTCAATTTAGTAAATATTCTCATTTGGAAAAAGACAGCTTTTAGCCAATGGGTCACACAGATGTAAGATATTGGGGAATCAACATTGAAGAAAATAGGAGGTAAGCTAAAGAGAATTGAGGAGTACTGGTAGGTATTCCTTAGTAAGGTAGTTTACTTGCCTTAGCTAGGTAAATCTAAGTCTGTCTGACTTCTCAGGATGTTTTTAAGATTCATATAATCCTGGAGACATCCTGGACTTTGTTCCTTTCCCTTAAGGTCAGAGGGCTTATTGGAATCCATTGCCTTTTTGATAAAGCTTTCTGATAGTGCTTCCTGTGTTTATGGCATATACTTCCGTGATGACAAACTGTATTAATGTTGTTTCTTGTAACTATCTTGGGGTAATTTAAGGAGCCTAGCATACATGGTATTTCTCATGGGGGGAGATGATTTAATAAATCAGTTAGCATCTCTGGGCCTTACTTTCTTCTTTAATATGGGGATAATGCATGGCCTTCCTGCTGTAATGAATAGAAGCTTAATATATACTATTTTTATTGATGTTTAATTACTGTAGTTAACAGATTTAGTAGTTGGTATTGGTTTTAATAGTTACAGTGGGATTCCAAACTCAATGCTTCACCAAGTAAATGGAAGATAATGAAAAATTTTAACTTCAATTGTAGTGTATCTGGCCCAGATGAAATGGCATATGTACTCTTCAAATGCCTATTTTGACATTAAAAGGTGTGGGTGCACAGTATTCACTGGTTTCTTTTCTTTTGTTTTCTTGTCACCTTTGGCTTCAACTAGCTCCTGTATAATTATAAATTCTGATCTTCAGCTTAATATCTGAGATTTCAAGAGCTTTGCTGAGCAACATCAGGGATTTTAAGTCTTCCTAGCATTTTTCTGGACTTTTAGCTCAGTCCTAGCTTTGACAACCTCTACAGAGCATTAGCCTTTGGCGAGGATCTTTACCAGGTCTTACTTTGTGGTCAAATATTCTCACTTGTACTTTACCCCGTCTAGCCTAGTTTCTTAGATGAAAGCTTCTGATTTCAGCACTTGCACGAAAGCTTGGTTGCATATGCTTTTCTCTTGGAGATTAGTTCATAATTTTTCTTTTGTAAAATATTTAAATTGTGGTACTTGGATATTATTTCCTTTGGCAGTGTATGAGAAAATATACTTAAAGAGAAAATAGCTTTATTTTTTCCCATAAACTATCTGTAGAAGATGATTCTGTAAAATGGCTATATCTTGTAAAGATTAGATTTAATAGCAAAAAGTACAGTGTAATGCACATCTCCATCTATATGGTGACACACTGTACTTGTTTTATTAAAACCGAAAGAACTGAAATGGACACTAGTGTATGCAAGAGTAGTACCCTGTATTTTTGTTAATGTTGGCACCAAGCCCAAAAATAGAGTAGAAAAAATTGATTCAGCAAAAGAGTGGTAACTTAATATTAACTTAGTCAAAATAACTTTTATACTGTTTGAGTCTGAGTTCGTCAGCTGTATTTTGGCATAATATTTTAAGGTTTTAGTTTTACTCCACATAGTACCTAAACACCACAGATAGTCATTGTATCCTGATGATTAATAGGAATTCTTTTCTTTGGTACCTTCTATACCTCTATCCCTGTCCCCAACTAGTTTCATTTGATGTAAGTAGCAAATGTTTGTTTATTTATGGGACAATAGTAATGTGCTAAAATATGATTTTTTTAAACAAAAACCATATGTATTCATTGTAAGCAAAGTTTGGAGAAATCTCTCTCTCTCTCTGTCTGACACACACACACACACACACACACCCACACCCACAACCACACCCACACCCACACCCACACCCACACCCACCCACCCACCAGAAAGTTACTTGGTTTATAAGCTCGTAACATGAGGGTGGGTAACACCATTAAGATTTGGGGGTTTACTTTTCTAGTGTTTTTCCTGTGCTTTAATAAATACCTGTAGTTGAAGTTAATGGCTTAAAGGTTATGCATGATTTTAAGCATGTTGCCAAATTGCTCTCTAGTATAGTTGTATAATACAGCTTATTTTCCCATGTGCAGAATATTGGAGTGCTGCTTCTTGGCACCATTGCCCAAGGAGTTATAATTTTTAAAAATCTTAGTCTTTATTTTTAAAATTACCTGTGCCTGTTAGTATGCTGACATACTTGTTACAGTGATTCAGGTCTGTAAAATATTTCCTGTCCTCTGTTAGTGATACCACATCTGCCCAAGTCACCCAGGCTTCTGGTATCATCTTTGATTGCTCTGTAGGGTTTTCTTTGGTTTCTCTTAGGATCACTTACATAGTTTGTGAGTCTATGACTGTGTTGTCTGCACTCTTCATTTCTCACTCTCCTTTCTGAATTACTGCAAAAGTCTCATGTGACTGGTGTTACAGATTATATTTTGTGCTTGACCATCACACACAATGCTGCTGAGTAAATAATTATTTTAAAGGACAGCTGTAGTCCTAGAATGCAAAAATCCTTTGGAAAACCCCCTTACACAAAAATCAAACTTGATAGCCTGACTATTAAGATCTTCTTTACCTTCTGTTTTTAGCCTCCAAATGAGGGCTTGTAGATAACTATTTTCAGGTTTGGTTTACGGAGAGCCTTTAAAACAAAACCAAAATATTTTCCTTTGAATAGAAGAAAACCCCTGTTTTACATTTTGTGCAGAAATGCATAATCTTCAATTCGGTTCTGAGGGACCTCTTGAGAAAGGTGAATAATCACCTTGTTCTGGTATTACTGTGGTGTGCTTTTTAAAAGCTGAAGTCTTTTAATATATTAACCCTATTTAATTAAACAGCCTTTTGGGTACATGTGGTACATAAATCAAAAAGCAAAAAAGAGTATGTAGTGAAAAGAAGCTCTCACTTTTCATCTCTGTCTTCAGCTACCCTCTTCCCAGAGGCAGTCACAGAAACTTTTTTAATGTTTCCGTCTGGACTTATTTTAGCAAGCACCGCCTGCTGTTACGGAAGCAGAAACAAACTATAATTGAAGTGCCCCCAGATCACCTAAAGGCCATCTAATTAAGCAGTGGTCTATGCTCTTCAATATAACAAACTTAAAACATGTTAGGAGTAGATAGCTCCTAACAGTTTTGAAATTTTTTGATTTGTTTTATATGAAAGAGGAAATGAATTTTGTTCCAGCAGAGCTTTTTTAACACTCATTTTACTTTGGAAAAATTACTTTCCAGCTACATGTGGGAAAATTTGCAGATTTCGTTATGTATATTGAGTTGGTAAAGTAAAAACTTAATGTTCAAAATAAAACATCCTCATCACTTAACCTTTAATTGTGATTATACATTTGTATGTTTGATTGCATCATTGAACTATCTCATGACTAATTTTTATGAGGATAACAGTGCTATATTCTGTTGAATTTCTTGAGACTACTTTGCCCTTTTCCCCCTTTTCGCAACAATTATTAGTTGATTTAACTTTAAAATTGTGGACCATTGATGAGCATTAGATCCAAGAGAATAATAAGTATGCTCTTTCAACTGAAATATTATAGAGGTGATATTGATTAAGTGTTTTGGAGCATTGCAACTAATCCCATATGTGTCAGGAGCAAAATATCTTTTTTTTTTTTTTTTTGCTATTGAAGTTACTTAAATTTCTTTCACATCAAAACTGAGCAGCAGTGATTTAAATCCTATTTATTATTTGACTCAGCCAGTTATGAAATGGAACCCCTATCCCACTTGAGCCATAAAATGTGTTAAATTCAAGACTAATGCTGCTTTCTGCTTTTTGAATTTACATTTTGGCAGTAACTACCTTCTTTGTTCAGTGTTAGAAAAAAATGATCTAGGCTTAACCAAATAAGAAAACTGCCAAGTTCACAGATCAGTCAGTGAAAGAAGCCAGAATTAAATGAAAGTCTAGTTATTGACTTTACAGAATATGCTAAGGGGAGATTCTGTGGCATTACAGTGTCTTTGAGACTAAAATTCTTCTATGGTAATAGCTGTTCTTTGACGGTGATTGATGTGAGAAATTCAGGCTGTAGACCTTACCTCCCAGAATCTACAAAACTGGAATAAAGCCAGCCTAGGAATCATGCATCCTGCCTGACCTCTTCTCCAAATGGCCGGTAACTGGTGCAGTTGGGCTTTGCCATTTTATTTCAGACTTTTAAGAATCTCTTGGAGTGGATCTAGTTTTTATTTTTAGCAAGGATAATGATGTTTTTAAGGAAACCTGCATACATACATAAACACACGTATACACTCCTGTTTTGAATAAAGACCATTTACTCTCAACTTTGACTTTTTGATGCAGATTTTAAAAATCTTATTTTGAAAGCCTGTGGTATTGGTTGTTATAAGAGAGAGCTCTAGATCAATGTGACTGATAAGTCTTAACAAAACTTGTTGTCAGGTGGTTGATTTTTAGTAAGTTATATTTACATCATATTAGACTGAAAAAAAAAAATCTCTGAGGAATAAACTAAACATTCTGGGGAGGCAAGGGTCAATGCCATGAAGATAACTGGCATATTCTAGTTGCTAAATATTTGTTGGATAGGTGGATGGATGAGTGAATGGATTAGGTGAAATGGTTATTAGAGTATAGGTAATATGTTACTGAGAATTTTCTAGGCGCTGTGTGCTAGGTACTTTGGGTGGATAATTTTTTAATCCTTGCAACAGTGCTGTGAGATAGGCACTGACTAACTTATCTCCACAGGAGGTAGGTGAGGCTTGGATAGATCGGATACCTTGTCTAAGGCCACAGAACTGGCAAACTTTAGTTTGGATTCTAGTGCTCCAGCCTCTCAACTATGCCATATGGTTTTTCTGTTTGAGACCAGAGGCTCACATTTGTGTATGCAATCATAAGAATTAATTTTTAAGCTTTTACTAAAGCTTTCTTTCTCACTTGAACATTATTTTTTTCACAAAGAAATAAATGTTCTAGAGTTACTATGTATAACAAATGGAAGACAGCAAATCAGCATTTGAATGTTGGCGCTTCAGCTGAGTTCGCTCACTGGATAATTTACTTTCTTACCTCTGTTTTAGAGAGCTTGTGATTTAAAGTGGGCTCCTGCTGCTGAAATAAGTTTGTTTTTATCCCTCTTAAAAATACAGTGTTCAGATTGGAATCAGAGCTAAGGGAATAGTGGTTTGATCCCAACTAAGGACTATGCCTATCCTCTCCTATAGAAGCAGCATGGGGTAGTAGAGGAACTATGGGCTTGATAGCCGCACAGTTTGGAGTTCACGTCTATTGAAATATGTTATTTTGAAAGACTTCATATCAGTAACATAAATTAAGAAGTGTTTGATTCTAAAGTTCAACTTTTGGACTTAGGAAAGAATGGTCTACCTGCTTCCATAAACCATTGCTACCTAAAGTATGGGTATGGTTTGTGAACTGTTCACACTCTGCATGAGATAAGCACAGGATTGAGATTGAGTGTTTAGAAACCTTTCTGGCAGTATGATGTTGCTGTGATAGCCAAGAGTGTGATCTCTGGGCTTGTATTTTCTCTTTTTTAAAAAAATCACTTTTCCTGTAAGTTTTATTTTTTTACTATGGTATTGGTCTGTGAGGGATTGGAAGAAAATAAGTTCTTCACTATGGGTAGTCTGAGAAGCCCTGTTCTAAACTATTTGCATACCTATTTTAGTTAATAGCATCTTCCTGTAACCGGAGTCTAATAATGTTTAATAGAACCATATATAAAATACTATTGTGATTATTAAATATCACCAGATTTACTTTTTTATTATTGGCTTTAGTGGTAAAACATTTAAATACTTTCAGCATTTCTTTTATCTGCGAACTGTTTAAAAAATATGAACAAGTGGATTTAGTGTTTTCTTATTCTAGGTGCACAATACAGGTTGCAGCCTCTGAACATATCCCTGTGAACTTGGCTTTATACGGAAGGTTAAAAATGGTGGTGTATTTCCACAATTTAAAACTACTTATGTCCCTAATTTTTACTGGGCTTTCAACAGATCCTTTTTATGTCTTACACAGGGACAGTGGAAAACCTGCTGCTTTTCTTGGTGAAGATTTATTGCTGTTAGTTTGCTCAAAGTTTGATTTGATATTTTTGCTGATTTATAATTGGCTTATGTTAGGCTTCTCTTAAACAGATCTCTCTGCTTGTTGAAAACCAGTCTGTGTATCCAGAAGTTACCTCTTTGACCTCGGTGCTGTGTACATACGCATATTGTCCAGTCGTTTGTGTATGTGAGTGCAGTGACATCTGTGAATAGATGTGAAGAGTGACCCTTTCAACCAGAGACTAGAATTTAAAGTCAGCAGGTGCTCAGGCTTTATAGTTGTATTTTTTCATTTTCTCCTTTCAAAGCCCACTTATTCATCCCCTCTTTTTTACATACCTAAAAGAACATGCTAAAATCAAGATATATCCACATCATTCTGTCAACTCAGTAGCATTGTCGAAAAGAAATTAGTGGGTTTTTTTTGGTGAAACTTCATAAAGTAAATTGCTGTAATTGCTGGGTTTTAAAATCTTTTCTGTTAACTTTTCCTTAACATTTGATGTTTTTTGAATTGAAAACAAATACATGCTTATTATAACTAAATAATAACAAAGATTCATAAAAGATATGTCCTTCCACACCATTCTTGTTCATGCAAACATAAAAGCATAACCGCATGTATATAATAAAGTTTTATTACTATTAATTTTTAAAACTCTAACCCTTTGGGTGTTGTGGCTCTTTGGGAATCTGACGAATGCCATGGACCTTTCTTCCAGGAAAATGCCTTTAAGTATATAGAAATTATTGGTAAAATACCTAGTTAATCCCATTAAATTCCAAAATACTTTAAGATAATGGCAAAATTCTAATGTTATACTTTTTTGGCTTCTAAAACAGTACAGTTTAATTTATTTTTGATTGCCTGGGCTTATTATAAATGTGAGTTATTATAAATTTTGAGTTTATAAGTTATATAAAACATGTGTTATATGCAATGCAGGGATATAGCAGTGGTTTTTTACCTAGTTCTTTATAAGCATTTCAGGGGATCTTTGAACTATGAATTGAGAAAAATTGGTAGTGGGTACATATGTGAATTGTTTCTTCAGATTTTAAAAAACATGCACAGGGTTTTAAAGTTAAGGTGTTATTTATATAGAATAAAATCCACCTATTTTAAATGTATAATATGATGTAGTTGTAAACAACTGTACAGTTGCCACCACATCAAGGTGTAAAATAGTTGCTTCACCCTAAAGAGTGTGCCGATCTGCCGTCAGTATCCTCCCCCTCACCTGGGCCCCAGGCAATTACTTAGGGGTTTTGTTTTGCCTTTTCTAGAATTCTATATAAATGAAATCACAAACAAAATGCTTTTCGTTTGACTTCTTTCAGTTAGTATAATGTTTTCAGGATTCCTCTCTGTTGTACTGATATTTCATTCCTTTTTATTGCTGAGTAGTAGTACGTAGAATGGATATACTACAATTTGTTCATCTAACTTTGGTGGCCTTTGGGTTGCTTTCAGTTTTTAGCTCCTATGAATAATGCTGTTATGAGCAGTTGTGGACATATCTTTGTGTGGGTACATTTTTATTTCTCCTGGTGAATTCCTAGGAATAGGAATTTGGGCCATGTAGTAAGTTTATATTTAACTAGAAGATGCTGCAATTACTGTCTTCTACCTTTCCACCAACACTTTTCACGTGGTTCTAACTTTTTGGAAAGGTCTCAGTTTCCACTTTCCTGACTCAGAAGTCCAGGACACCATTGTTTCATCCAGGACAGAATGGGTTGCAATCTAGCTCCTAGCTCTTGGGTGTTATATCTATGTGTGTTGTACCTTTGGGTACTGCTGCGCTAATTCACAGGGTTAATGCTCTGGTTGTCGGTTTCCTTGTCTTGCTTGATTGGTTAAACTTTTTAGAAATGCAGTATAGTCAACATTTCTATATGTCTACAGGAGTAGAGGGGATTCAGGTACTTCAACTTGGCATATTGCAAGGCCTAAAAATTCCAGATATATTTCTTAAATAGTTTACTTTTTAACCCTGAACTTTATTAAGAGTTGCTTTAATAGAGGAATTTTGTGTGGTAGCTTCATAGCCCTTATTTTACCAGGTAAAGATTGGCTCTGGGACTAGTATTAGAAATATTGCTGATTAAAAATCCTTGCAATGCTTCCTGAAAGGATTTTGTTAACACACTGTATTTCATAATTCATCAACAAAAATTACATGAAATTGCTCATCTTGAATTAATGTAATGGTGTCTTAAGACATAACTATTTCTGTGAGTAGATTGGGTTTATTATTTATATGCCAGTACTTTTGGTAAAAACATGAAAGTCTACTGCTCCCATCCTAGTGTTCATCCATCTCTAGGCCTTTTTGTTCTGCTAAAGTATGACTTATGTACTTCTTGAAAAGTTAATATTAGCATTTTAATTTGAAATCCATAGCTGGCAAGTATTCTCTTCACCCAAGCTGACTGCTTGGTCTTCACTTCTCTGCTCAGGTGTCATCTCAAGGAAGGGCCTTTCCTGGGTCATGCACGTTAAGGTTACCTCCCTTTCATTCCTCTGTTTTTTTCTTCAGAGTGTGCTTCACTATCTATAATTTTCATTCACTTTCTTAATTGTCATTCTGGAATAGTGGTTCGTAAAGTGGGAGAACCCCCAACACTTCTATAGAGGGTCTCTGAGGTCAAAACTATTTTCATAATAATATCTAAACATTATTTGTCATTTTTACTCATTCTTTATGAGTGTTTAATGGAGGTTTCTAGATGCTACATGCTGTGTGGTATTAAAAGATTGAATGCAGAAGCAGATATGAAAATCCAGTTGTTTCTTATTAAACTAGAGATTAATAAGATTCACAAAAAATGTGAAACAATGTTATTCTTTTTTTAAGATTTATTTATTTATGAAAGAGAGAGCACGCAGGCGCACACAGAGGGAGAAGGAGAGGGAGAAGCAGACTCACTGCTGAGCCAGGGAGCCCAATATGGGGCTTGATCCCAGGAACCTGGGATCAGGACCTGAGCTGAAGGCAGACGCTTAAGTGCCTGAGCCACCCAGGTGCCCCACAATGTTATTCTTCTATCCTGGTTAAAATTTCTTTCTGAAAATGTAAATGTTTTACAAAAATGTGAAAGTGTCATTTTTTGTATCCTGATTGTTTTTATTTTGAAAAATAGTTATTTTTCTCAAATGTAATTTATGACAGAATGTAATATATTTGTTACTGTTTTTAAGTGAATAAATATTTTGAACATTTTTCAGTTTGAATTTCTAATATGTAAATATCAATATAAAAATTCTTTGGGGTCTTAGTAATTTTTAAGAGTATTAAAAGGGCCTCAGGATCAAAAACTTTTGAGACTTGCTATTTTAAAACATAAACCTCATGAAAGTGAAGACTCTCATGTGTTTTTGATTTTAGTTTCATTTTCCCAATAGGCCTGTCAGAGGTGACTGGCCTGTAGAAGTCACTCAACACATACCTAGGTGAATGGATTGATGAGTGAATGAAAGAAGCCAAAAATAACAGAATTCTGGTGATTCTGTGCACAGCTTCCAAATCTTTCTGTAGTAACTGGTCTTTGCAGATATCATATTTGATAGAAAATTATTCTAGTTCATCAGACAGCATAATCTTTGTTTTGGTCAGATTTAAATTGTTCCCTGGTATGGAATTGAAAGTTTTTGATATGGTTTTGATAGAGGTCTTAGAGATTCTACTAAATGTTCCATTTTAGGGAGAATGGAAGATTTTATTCATCATGCTCATTAACTGAAATTTTAGGTTTGTTGACTTCTGGTAGAATTAATTTGGATATTTTAGATTGTTACTTATATTTTATTCTGTAGTATTGAGAATACTTTGTGCCTTTGAAGTTAAATACTATGTTGTGTTTAGCCTTTTGGGCAAAGTTAGGTTTTCATTTTTTAAAAAGTCAGGCACTTCTAAAATAGTATTGTGTTCATTAGAGATTACAAAATAGTCTGCTTTACTTTTTCAAATTGCACTGAATAATAAACAGTATTAGAAAAAATAGTTCCTCTAGGGTAATTTCAGCAGACCCGACATCTGTTTACTATTCCTTGCTAAGATCCACCCAACTTGAGAATGTGCAAACCTCAGAAAGCTGGGAGACTGTTCTAGAGATAGTTGATGAGACCAATACTGACTGTGCAGGGCAAAATCAAGTAGGTTAATAAACACTTAGACCCAGAGTATGACAAAGTTTGGGAGTGGGTGTAGAAGAATTTGGTAATTTAGGATTCTACTGGCCAGTTTGTTTCCATCCTTTAGGCATAATATGTAGGAAAATCTTGATTTACCCATGAATTTATAGGATAAACAAACCCGGTCAGCATTCATAAGCAGTCTTAAATTTGGGGTCAAGCTATAAAGTATAAGTCATACAGAACACTTGATGCTTCTCAGATGGATTGCTGGCATTACTTTCCTTCTCATCTCTGTGCTGTAGAGATTCTTCCAAGTAAGGCTTGAGTTCCTCTATTAGGGGGTGATATTTATGCTTTTGTAAATAAAATGTTCACTTTTGGGTCTGTGTTTCTCAGTGTACTCAGCTTTTCATCAACACAGGGAGTCTTAAAACAGAGGAAAGGAAACTTTGTTTTAACCACTTGTGTGCATTGCAGTCTTCTGAGGAGTTAAGAAAAAAAAAAAAAAAAGGAAGGCTGCTCCATACTTCCTCATTAAAAGTTAGAATGAAGTAGGATATTAGAATCACCTGGATAATCGAAAACAAAAATGAAAAGAAATAAAATCCCCTCAAAACCAATATAGGATTCTTAGCCCAGATCAATTAACTCTGAATTTCAGAGGTTGGTTTTAGGCCATCTGCTTTTTGTTTTTTTTTTTTTTTGGTTTTTCCTTTTGTTTTTTTTTTTAAACACCGATGGCTAATATGTAGCCAGGGTGAAGACCGCTCTTCATTTATTTAAAAAAAAGCTCGGCAGGCCATTTTGATAAGCTGAGAACAAGTGATATAGAGCTCTTGAGTATGTGGGATCATTTGTGATGCTTATAAACAAAATATAGGAGTATGTTTTTGTTTTGAGACTGTTAAGCTTTAATGTATCTATTTTTAAAAGTAAGAGGAAGCATGACATAAACAGGATTAATTAAAAATGTATCAGCCCTGTTTTAGGGACAGAGGCATATGGTTGGTTGGAGGGAGAGAAAATGAAAGGGGATGAGCTTGACTGAAACAGGACTTTTGTGGTGGAACATTCCCATCTTGTGGTTTGTGAGAATAGTGCTGCTAAAGATTAGAAACTGTATTGCATTACAGCAACTAGTGGCAGTTTCCTGTTGATTCTACTTGATGTCTAGTGATCAGGGCACAAAAAATTTGACCTCTAGGACCATTCCCTTAGCATCTTTTGCTGCCTGACCCAGTAACCTTACACTGAAAATCTACTTCAAGCATAAAACCCTGCTTCTGCAACCTAGCTACAGCGGCTTCTTCCAGAGCTGTTGTCCCTGCATTCTTTCTGTTTCAGCCTTGTTACTACAAACAAAGTTACTCAGTTATTGTGAAGTAATTATAAGTACCTTGAAGTCCAAAGTCATATTTCATCTCCCTGATTTAATAATTCTGTGTCAGAGTGTCTCTGTTTCCTCATCTGTCAAATAAATGAGGAAATACTATTTCTCACTTCATGCTGTAGTTACGGGATTGAAGGAGTCATTGCGTGTAAGGCACTGTAGAGTGCTTGATGTAAGTGATTGATAAATGTTTAACATTCACTCCTTGAGCACATAGATTCTGAGTATCTTTTAAGTGCCAGGACCTGTGTTGGGTGTTGAAAATGTGGTGACTAAACACATCTCTTCCTTTCTAGGAGAATATTTAAGAGGGGAGACCATGAGCAGAACAAGGATTTTTGTCTTGTAAATATGAAACATCGATGGAATGTTTTTATTTATAAATTCTTAGGTATTTCTGTAGGATATCAAAAGCTTGTATGTAAATTTGTTAGTTCTGATCAGGAATTTCCTTTTGACATCTTTCAAGTTTGAATTGCAAGCCCATTACATTACTTTTTGAACTAAAGAACTGAGATTTTAGCACGTATGTAGGAAATAAAGGCATAAGATGTCAGACTGAAGAATGAGTTAGCGTAGTTTTGATAATTTTTTAAATATTTATAAATATATATCTATATATGTTTATATTTTATTTTTTATATTTTGAATGCTTTGGGTGGGAGGGATGGGATGGCTGGGTGATGGACACTGGGGAGGCTGAGTACTATGGTGAGCGTTGTGAATTGTGTACGACTGATGAATCACAGACCTGTACCCCTGAAACAAATAATACATTATATGTTACTAAAAAAAAATTTTAAAAAAAGAAAAAAATTAAAAAACAAAACAAAACCCTTATTTTCTAGGAATTATAACTAATGATTATTGTTATTGTGAACTTTCAAATTAATTTCCTATCCAACCTTGCAGTGTTACCTCTGTCTTTATGGAAATGTTAAAGGAGAGAGTAATGTAAGAGCCAGTTTTCCATTAGAGGTTATGTGGTGTATTCTGTTGAGGAAAATTAGTGCTGGAGACTTTGTTGTCTTTGTTTTCTCTTTTACCAAACATTCCCATTGTTGCTTCCTTTGGCTTAATGAGATGTTCTGTTCAGGAACCATCTTGAGATGTTGAGAAATTGTCAAGGGAACGGTTTGCTTTCAGGTTTTCAGGTAATTGAGTTTTTTATCTCTGTGTCTTATTGATGGTTTTATCATCTGTGTCAGGAAATTATCATGCTGTTAACAGATATTAATAGGACCACTTCCTCTGTAATAATTTTGGATTGAGGTAATACTGTTTGAAGGAGCTCCTGGATGCCAGACCTTTTGGGAGCCTTGACCTGAAGGTCATGAGTGCTGTACGTGGACATTTTTGACATGTCTTCAAACTCCAGGAGTTACAGATGTACATTTAGATTATGTGAGTTTTATTATTTCTGTCAGAGTAAAGGAATTGGTTTATAAGAAACTTGGTTAGTTCTATTATATAATTTTGTGATTTTTGCAAACCCATAGTATGGTTCATTTTTTCCTTTGAAATAAAGGAAATACAAACTGTATGGATGGTTGTTAAGGTCATTCTGAATTTTCTTTTAGGTGGTATTAAAAATAATAAAACATTATCAAGAAGAAGGACAAGGAACTGAAGTGGTTCAAGGAGTGCTTTTGGGCTTGGTTGTAGAAGATCGTCTTGAAATTACCAACTGCTTTCCTTTCCCGCAGCACACAGAAGATGATGCTGACTTTGATGAAGGTAAGGGTACTCCTTTCATGTGTCTTTGCAGTGCACACAAATTGTTTTTCTTTTTAATTTTTATTTTTTTGAGAGATTTTATTTTTATTTTAGAGGGAGAGAATGCATGTGAGTAGGCAGAGGTGCAGAGGGAGAGGGAGAGAGAATCTCAAGCAGACTCTATGCCAAATGTAGAGCCCAATGTGGAGTTTGATTTCATGACCCTGAGATCATGACCTGAGCCAAAATTAAGAGTTGGATGGTTAACGGACTGAGCCACCTGGGCACCCCCACAAATGGTTTTTAATATAGTTCTCACCATAACCTTTGATTATCTCTTATTGGGAGTCTATCAGGCCAGCCTAATTCCCTTGATTACTGAGTTTCTTGAAACAAATCATGCAAATTCTTTGAAATGAGGATTTATATAAAAAACTTCATTGGTTTGGCCTTATTTGGAATTTGAGATTCTCATTTTAGTAATTTGGATAGGAGCTGTGCTGTTGTTAACTTTCCCATGATGAAATCAGCTTGCAAATAACTTACACTGTGAAGGGTAGGGATCATCATTATGTGTCCAACATCCATTTTCTTCTCTAGTATTTTGACTTAACGTTTAAGAACATGAGCTTAGGGTGCCTGGGTGGCTCAGTCGTTAAGTGTCTGCCTTCAGCTCAGGTCATGATCCCAGGGTCCTGGGATCGAGCCGCACGTTGGGCTCCCTGCTCCGTGGGAAGCCTGCTTCTCCCTCTCCCACTCCCCCTGCTTGTGTTCCCTCTCTTGCTGTGTCTCTCTCTGTCAAATAAATAAATACAATCTTTAAAAAAAAAAAAAAAGTTGAGCTTAACTATTTCAGAAAGAAGACACTGAGCGTAATTGCTTTTTTAGCAAAGGCCATTAGTAGTTAAAGTTCACACCAAAGGCCAAGGTCAATAACCTGAAAGATTTTTTTAAAAAATCTAGTTATAAATAATTTCGCACTTGTCTGAACACTCAAGGATCATTTTCTATGTAACTTTTTTTTTTTTTTTTAATGGTAAGAACAAGTAGTATAATTTATCATCCTAAACCATTTTCGAGTGTATAGTATAGAGTGCTAACCATATGCAGGTTGTTCTGGAACAGATCTCTAGAACTTTTTCGTCTTGCAAAAAACTGAAACTCTGTATCCTTTGACCAGTTCTTCTTCTTTTCCCCCTTGCCAGCCTCTGGCAACCACCATTCTGCTTGCTTGCTTATTTGCTTGCTTCCTTCCTTTTTCTTTTTTTTAAAAGATTTTATTTTTAAGTAATCTCTATACCCAAAGTGGGGCTCAATCCCATGACCCCGAGATCAAGAGTCACACACTCCACTGACTGAGCCAGCCAGGTGCTCCATCTGCCTTCTGTTTCTAAGAGTTTGACTCCTTTAAATATTTCATAAAAGTGAAATGAAATCATGCGATATTTGTCTTTTTAGAGACTGGGTTCTTTCTTTTCTTTTCTTTTTTTTTTAAAGATTTTATTTGTTTATTTGAGAGAGAGAGAGAGTGAGAGAGAGCATGAGAGGGGAGAGGGTCAGAGGGAGAAGCAGACTCCCCACTGAGCGGGGAGCCCGAGGTGGGACTCGATCCTGGGACTCTAGGATCATGACCTGAGCTGAAGGCAGTCGCTTAACCAACTGAGCCACCCAGGCGCCCAGAGAGACTGGGTTATTTCACTTAGCTTAATGTTCTCAAGGTTCATCCAGGTTATAGCATATGACAGGATATCCTTTTATAAGGGTGAATAATATTCTGTGGTATGTATATACCACTTTATCCATTCATCTGTTGATAAATATTTAGGTTGTTTCCATCTCTTGGCTCTTTTGAATAATGTTGCAGATACCTCTTCAAGGTCCTATTCAGTTCTCTTAGATGTATACCCAGAAATGGGATTTGCTGGGTCATATAGTAATTCTCTATTTAATTTTTTAAAGAACTTCCATACTGTTTTTCATAGTGGTTATAACAATTTACATTCCCTACCAGTAGTGTGCAAGGGTTCTGATTTCTTCACATCCTCTCCAAAATTTTTATTTTCTGGTTATTTATTTATTTTTTTGATAGTGATCCTTCTGACAGGTGTGAGGTGATACCTCATTGTGGTTTTGATGTCCATTTCCCTGAAGATGAGTGAGCATTTTTTCATGTGCTTGTTGTCTGTATGTATTATTTGAAGAAATGTCTATTAAGGTCCTTTGCCTGTTTTTTAGGATTGTTGTTGTTGAGTTGAGGAAGGTCTTTGTATATTCTGGATATTAACACTACCTTATCTACATATGTATGGTTTGCAGATATTTTCTCCCATTCTGTAGGTTACTCTTTTACTCTGTGGATTGTTTCCTTTGCTGAAGCTTTTTAAGTTTGATGTAATCGATATTGTCTGTTTTTGCTTTTGTAGCTAGTACTTTTGATGTAATATGCAAGAAATTATTGCCATGATCAATGATAGGAAATGTCTTCCTTATTTTTTCCTCTAGGAATTTTATGCTGGTACCATTCTGCTTTGATTACTGTTGCTTTGTAACATGTTTTGAAATCAGGAAGTGTGAGGCATTCAGCTTTGTTTTTCTTTCTCAAGATTTTGGCTATTTAGGGTTCTTTGAAATTCCATGTGAATTTTAGGATTTTTTTTTCCTATTTCCATAAAGATGCCATTGGGATTTTGATAGGGACTACATTGAATTTGTAGATCACTTTGGATAGTATGGACATTTTAACAATATTAAATCTTCAGTCTACGAACACAGGATGTCTTTCCATTTCTTTGTGTTGTCTTTACTTTCTTCCACCTGTTTTGTAGTTTTCAGTGTACAAGTTATCCCCAGATGTTTTATTCATTTTGGTGCTGTTGTAAATGAGATTTTTAAAAAATTTTCCTTTTTGTCATTTGTTTTCTATGTAACTTTTAACTGATGACTTTTCACTTGGATAAAGTGTTACTTATGTAATTTGATTTCACATACTCATAGTACCTTGAAGATATAATAGACACTGGACATATTCTTGCTAAGGTTAGTACCTTGATATTGCAATTTGGTCTTACAAAAATCATTTTTTCATTCAGGTAATACCTTTAGAAACTAATTAAGGCTATTTTATTCTAGGCACTTGGGTATTTACATTTTTAAAAACTTTTGTGCAATATTCACCTTTTTGTTTTTAAGCTGGCCAAGCTCTCCTTGTTTCATCTAAACTGTATATTTCATCTGAACTACTGTGATATTATCAGATTACGGTTGGGATTTCTCTGCACTCCATTCTGGCAGTATTAGAATATCTTAGTTCCTCTGTCTACCAGCATATCTGGAGATGCTTAATTATATTGCAGTAATAACTCTTTTAGAGCTAGAAGACTAGATGAGAAGACAAGGGATTGTTAACATAGTTTTTTTTTGGTTTGTAAGTGAGGAGTTTGAGGGGTTCACTTGAAGTGACTTCCCCAGTTACTGTGTTAGTGGCATAGTTGGGAGTAGAATCCTTTCCAGAACAGTTTATATTGTCACATAGTTTTCTCAAGATAATTAAATTTGTCTTATAAAATTCTCAGTTTAGAATATGTGCAAGAAATAATGTTCAGTGCAATTATGGCAGGTGAACAAAGCAAAACGTATTTATTAATTTTAGATCTTGATCATTGGATGCTGACTTCTTACGGGCTTTCAGGTAATTGACCAATATGCTATTTTATTAATCCGTACTTTAAGAAGCTCATTAAAAAGTGTTTTAACAACGTGGACATAAGAAATTTCAATTTAGTGTTAAATAACAAAAAAATTGCTGGACATTGTTGTGTACTGTATGTACATTGCCTATAATTAGTTGTTACTCTGCACATTTGAAGGTTTTATCAGTCCCATTTTCCAAATTAGGAAACTGATCCTCAATAAGACAAATAACTTGTCAAAAGTCATTTGACTGGGAATTTATAGACTAGGGCTTTAAATCTTCGGCTGCCTGGTTCCAAGTCTCATGATTTTCCTGTTGTTGCTTTTGGACACTTAGTGAAGTGGAAGCCAGTGATTAAAGGGTATAGAATGGGGAGTATCATTATTTTGTAACTGAAATCTACTTTTTGGATAAAACAACTAAATTTGTTTTTCTTGATTTATCTTTAGGAGCGAATAGAATTTGCTATTTTTCTTATAAATGTGAAAGATCTGTGATAATACTCTATATTTCTTTCTACCCTTATATAATCAGTCTGGAATTCTAGGTTCTCTCACATAATTCATTTATTTGTTTTTATCAAACCTAGCTAAAAGCTAAATTTTCTCATTATATGGATATATTGTGGAATAGAAGAGCCCTGCATGTTATTTTAAATCATTCTAAACATCCATTGTTTTACATACTGCTTTTCTGTTACTTTATGCCTGCTAAAACTAATATTTATTTAGGGAAAGAGCCTTTTTTCTGCCCTTCACCTTATGGAAGTAAAGTTCTCACTAAATATTTTGTAATTTTAATGATTACATATTTTGAGTTGCTTAGGTATTTGTTTGTTTCTGTGTTTTTGTTTTGGTGCCTCACGTAAAGTGGAGATTTTTAATCTGTGGTCCCAAAGTGAAATGTTTTAAATTAGGGGCTGACAAGCTACAATCTGTGGGCCTGCTTCTGCGTGTAAAGTTTTATTGGAACACCGCCATGCCCATTCATTTATGTATTTTCTGTGGCTGTGTTCTTGCTACAGTGGCATAGTTGGCTAGTTGTGACAGAGACCATATGGGCACCAAACCTGAATTTTTTTTTTTTTAACCATCCAGCACTTTAAGAAAGTTTGACCACTTTTTTTAGTGTATGTATATATATATATATGTATATATTTTGTTATTTTCCCTCTCCATAAGGTTAAAGAATAAGGTAATTAGTTGTCTCTTTCCATCATAAATAGATGACTTTTTGTTTGTTGCTTATTCCTTTCTAGATGTTGTCCTTAACATTGACTCTGAGTCCAGAATGTATTGTGGTCACTGTAATAAAAACACTGATATTATTGGGTATTTGTTTTACTGGTACATCTGGAAAGTGTCAGAAGATGTAGATTTTCCTTTATTTTAATGCATTTTTTCTTTACTCCCCCCTCTGCCCCCTACCCCCCGCCCCCACTGAGTTGCTGATGTTTAGGGGAACTGTCTGTAGATATTAGGGAAGAAAAACATTCAATTCACGGTTGCAGACTTGTGAGCCAGGTACAGGTTTCTGTGAAAGTAGAGTGTTTCTGTGAAACCTTTGTCACAAAGCGAAGCAGTTACCATTAACTTACATAGAAAACATTTTGAGCATTCCCAGACCCAAAAAATAACTTCTGTTAGGCTTTTCTTGTACCCTAGTACACATCTTGCTAATGGATGCACAAGGTAACTCCAGATAAAGCACAGATGCTCATAGGCACAGATCAGAGCGCTGGCGCCTTGACGCTGGGGAAGATTGTCAGGGCCGCTCTTGCTGCTTGGCATGCGTGCTACCCTCCAAACGGTTCACTGCAAAACAAATGCCGAATGTTATTTTCGCTTTTTGCCTTTTTTTGTAAAAGTGAAAATTCTCTTTGGATTTCTTTCAGTAGGTCTTTCGGAAAAGTGAAGTGGTATACCGCAAACTTCCAAAAGCAGGGTATGCCTGTGTTATGGAAAGGTAATGAATGGTATGAGGCCAAAAAACTTGGGTGGGAATCTCAGCTCTATACTTAGATCTATGTGACATTGAATGACTTCAGTTCTGAACTACTTTTTTCCTGACTCTGTACTATCTTTCATTTAGCACATGTTAATTGCTCACTTACTGAGTACTAGAAATGTAGCTGAAGGATAATTTATGAGATCAGTGCCACCTTGGATTATGTTACAATAGGGTGATTCAAAACCAAGAAAACTGTTGGGCATGAAGTTTTTCTTTTTTGTTTCTCTCCATGAATTCACTTTTTGTTTTTTCACATGTGATAACTCCCCTAAGTGGCTTAAATCTTGATATTACAGGATTTACTTTGTAGTTAAAAGCGAGATAATTTGCTCATATTAGAGAATATATGCTTTTTAAAAACTGAGTAGAAAGACTCATATTAAAATTCCCATTAGGGGGCACTATTATCAAGCTTAGGAGAACTGGAGACTAATTTGTTTTCTCAGACATGCAACCCGAGGCTTGCTAAAAGGGAAAAATATTTTCATCTGATAAGATTCAGATACTGTTTTATACAACTGAATTCCTTAAGTATGTTATAAAGTGCACTGAATTAAACACAGATCCAGTAACTCACTGTCTTATTTTTCAGCAGACTAAATCAATTTAATATTGCAGGTGATATAAGAAGCTTACTTTATTCTGCATCAGAGCCAGATCCATAATTTTCATATTTGGAGTGGACAGATTTTTTATTTTGCTCTCTTTAAGTCAGGCCAAAGGATGATCCTTAGACTTCAAATAAGTTTTCTTCAAAAACGAAGCGTGAAGACTATATTGTACTATGAAAATACAGTTAGGGGAATGAAATGATGCCTAACTTAGAAAGTATGAACGTGTGTAGCATGTAGAATTCCTGAAGTAATTCTGCACATTGACGTGATTTAGACACACAGATAGCTTTTGGTTTTTTTGTTCACTTTCAGGTACTTGAAAATTATTTTTTATTATTCAAGTTTGGTTTTAGAACAAGAAGTAACTGCTTTAGACTGTTTTATACAATTACTTTGTTATCATTAAACTTGCAAAAGAAAAGAAGTCGTGTGGAGTATTAGACTTTTCAAAGGCTAAATACGAATTGGCAAAAAATGTAATTTACAATAAAATGTACTGGGAGTACTTTTTCAATGCATAGGTGTTATTTTTGTATCACTGGGTTCAGAGAGAGTAGGTTTTATCTAGCTGCCTTACTTGCAACACTCTCCCCGTAAGTAAGCCATAGTTTTCATTGGGGAGAATCTCTGCTTAATCACTTGCTTCCTGAACTCTCATCTTCCTTCTTTTTCTTCTTAGTTTGTCTGAAGCCCACACGCAGGGCAAAAACTGCTTGAAACCTCCCCAATAATTACTGTTTCGGCTTTGTATTGGTTTTGAGTTCAGGGAAGAGTTGAGTCAGGAGAGAGAAAGCTTTCGTATTTTTTTTATGCAGATGGAGACATTTTGTGACAAGATATGATGTTTACTTATTATTTTGTATTATTTTCTATCTATGCGAATAATCAGTAATCGTGTTCAACACATTCACTTTTTAAAAATTCCTGTTCTACTGCATTTTTTTCAAAGAGTTTTTCTTGGTGCAAATATTAGAAATATATATAGACTGTTTTGGAGTGTATTTTGAACCTTATTGGAGAAGTAGGAGGGTGTTTACTTTGTGATCTCAGATCATTAAGAGATATGATAAAATGTTCCAAATAACTCAGAAAAAATTAGTTCTTAGTAATTAATTTTAGCATTTATTCAGCAAATTACATTGAATGGGTGGTGGAAAAGATCCAAAGATAGGAAATCCTGGTTACTGCTTTGAAAGATTTTAAGTGGGAGAGAAATATGTGAAGAATTGTGGAACAGACTTGATAAAAGTCTAGAGTCAGGGAGGACAAAAGTGATGGGAACCCTCAGGTACGAGCTACTAATTCCTTTTGGGGGATGGCTTCATAGGAGAGGTGAAGTTTGATTTTGTAAGTGGGTGTTGTTTGTATTTTAAGTAATTTTTAAAGAAGTTGTTTCTTCTGAGTTTGTTGGAATTATTCACATTTCTGGGCCCTCATAAATAACAAGCATCTCTAGAAATAAAGAACAAATTATTTAATATATATTCAACTTGGCATCTTTATTGTTCAGTGATAATTATGTTCCTTGACAATATTTTTCAAATTTTGTTGCTGATTTTGTATCCAGGTGGGGAAGCTGCTTTTGCAGTCTAGGCTCTTTTGATACATAAAGGACTCCTGGCAATAATTTAGTGCCATGTTTATGGAAACCTAGGACCCTGCTGCACTTAGCTCTTTTTAAAAATATTTAATAAATATTTAAATACAATATTTAATGAATTGTAAATATTTAATAAAAACATTTCATATATATTTCATTTTAAATGAAACAATGTGTACGTAGGTAACTAGAGAGAATCTGTACACTGAATTATTATATAATTCTCCTGGGCACTGATCTCTTTGTTGATATTCATGGTAGTATTTTGAAAATGTTAAACCATTCGTATTTAATGGCTTATCACTGAATATTCAGGGCAATGAACTTTAGATTATTGCTTAGTTAAATTATTTTGATTGCTCAGAAAGCCTATGGTTTGTGATTTGAAACTAACTTAAGAGTCTTACTTTATATGTTTAGTCTTCAGTTTATTAAGGTGATTAGAATATGAGACATACAATCCAAATGTGAGGCATCGATCCCAGTGTTTTTATGACTCTTTTGTTCTTTTAGTTTGGGTGTCTCAAGATATTAAATACAAAAGTAGGAATAATGTCTAGCTTCATTTTAAAAGTTTGAAGAGATTTTTGCGTTTATTTAATGTTTTAAAATTTAGATTTTTTTTCCCTTTTAAATGAGTTGAGGAATTCCTTTGCATGGAAGGATGTATACTATTGAAAATGTGGTCAAGGTAAAAGATTTTTCTGCTTAAAGAAATTAAAGCGCTTTACACTATACCCTCCCTTGGTCCCTAAAGTGTAAGTGCTATGGTTTGGAAAGAAGCCAAGTAAAACGTGTTCAAATTTTGTGCAGATTTAAAGTAATACTTTAAGATTTGAAAATTACAGGTGGATACAGTACTTAAATAGTATTTAAAATTCCTAAGTTTCCCAAGTCTAAAAGTGTAATCCTTAAATTACTATTCCCAGTGGTTTACGTTTAATTAAATAAAAATTGTCTTACTTTTGAACCACAACAACTTTAGATATAGATATTTGAATTTATTACTGAACCTTAAGGTAATAACCATTAAAAATGAACTGTTTGGCACTAATTAAAATGTCAAAAACCACAGTTACAGTGTGTAACCAAAGATCCTTGCTGTTTCTGTTTTTCCAAAAATTGTCCTAAGCAACACAATTCAAGCTTGCTTCCTGTCTTGCCCAGAAATGCTAACCAGCTTATCTCACTAGGTGAAATTTTCATAGATCTTGAAACTTTTATTCATTGCGATTACTCTTCACGGCTTACCTATTACCACTTTCTGAGTGCTGTTTTCATACCTTTATCTCTTTCCACCTTGGGGGTTATTTGCTGCTTATATTTTTTGGTAGTAATTTTTACCCAGTGCATTTTAGATGCTTTCTAACATATTTGAAAACAAGGCAACCTTTATTTTTGCTTAAGTAGCAATATAGTGGTTACTTAATGCATTGTAATGCAACCCTACATCTCCCCACTACCCTCAGCTCCATACACATTCACCCTTTGTTTTCTCTAAAATTGAACCTGCAGACATTTTAATATACAGACCACCTTTCTTTCCCACTTGATTGGTGAGAAGATCACAAAATTATTCCAGTGGTCTTTGCAGAAAAAGATCTGTTTAATGACTGTTTTGTAGAATTGGATAGTGCTGACTTCATAGAGGTCGTTTTTGATGGCAGGTTACTAACCCCACACTTAGTGGCTGTGGCTGTAGAGTCCAGCAGCAGAGTCCTAAGGTGGGGCTTTTTGGACTTGGAGCATGCCGGTAATAACCCCGGCAGGCAGCAGGGGGGCGGCGGCAGCTGTGGTTGTCCTCAAGCCACTGTAGCTTCCAGGCTCATCTGCTCTTGCTTTACTCCCCTTTCCTTTTCTTTATTTGTTGTTCATTTCATCAAATCAATATTTGGGAGGGAACCAGGTGCCAGGCATTTCCACTGGCTGTTGTGTACCTGTATTTCTACTAAGGATGTTTTCTGAAGTGTTCATTATTTAAAGAACTTAGCTATTCTAAGCAATATATTTGACTTGAAGCATGGGAAGATTTGTTAGCACTTTATTTTAGTGAATTAGATTATGAGAATAAATTAAAGCTTATGTTGTAGGTGAAAGTGTCCAAAAAATATTTTTGTGTAGTTGGAGAATGACTTGGGTTTACTAGTATATATCGGCGTATTCATATCTCCAGGTGTGCAATTCAGAGTGTTCTTGTAGTTTTGTTAAAATAATTTTGTTCCTAAAAATTTATACATCATCATGTATTTTTCACTTTCATAGTGGAAATATTTTATTTTTACTTTTGATCTCATTTAGTAGTGACTCCCAGAATTTTAAATGAAAGCTTTTCTGTCAGTAATTTATTCTGTAAATAAATGTACTTGGTTTAAAAAGTCTATTACCAAGACTCTTTTTTGGTAATGTGAATTCTTCTCCTTAGATTTAAAATTTCTTCTCCTATCACTCCCATCACCACTCCTGCCCTGAAAACGTAGTCAAGACAAAACACTGAAAAGATTTACTACCAGAAGAGAGTAAAAGCTTTTACGAAGAGTGCTGACCTAATACTTTGATGGGTTTTAGCCATTTTCCCTGGTGATCCGCATGAGGAATGGGATGGTATGGACATGAGATGAAATATTAAGATCACTGTAAGCCATATCTGGGTTATTTCCATGTTCCTTTAGGAGATATTTGACATAACTAGCAGTGAGACGGATGTTTTGTCAGAATCCAGGCTTGAATTTCTTTCGAATTGTCTCTTTATTCTCTGGGCAGCCTGATAAAAAATATAGCCAGTTTCACATACATGGAAATGATGTGTGTACACATAAATATCATTATAGTCTTAGTTAAGAGAATTCCTAAAATCATTCATAGATCTTGCAAACATTTTTGAAAGGCATAAAGGGAAGGACATTTAGACTGAGTTCTGGCTAAAACGTTCTGGCTTACTGCTAATTGAAATCATGGGTCTCTTCAGCCTCAGTTTTCATATTTGCAGAGTAGATCACAACAGGAACTTTTGTAATTCTTTTAACAGATGGGAGACTGGGGCTCAGAGAGGCCCAGGTTTAAAATTAGCCACAAATTCAGAACTAGAAACCCCAACATGAAATGTGTAATCCACTACAGTTTAGGAGGGTTGTCAATAATCCCAGGATTTTGTCAGAATCACTTGAGTGAGTGATATAGATGCCTGCAATTGTAACTTGTAGGCATGATTTTTTTTTTAAGATTTTATTTATTTATTTGACAGAGAGAGGGAGAGCACAAGCAGGGGGAGCGGCAGGCAGAGGGAGAGGGAGAAGCGATGTGGGGCTTGATCCCAGAATGCTGGGATCATGACCTGAGCTGAAGGCAGACACTTAACCAGCTGAGCCACCCAGGTGCCCCAGGCATGACATATTTACTTGAAAGTTTACTTCTTAGTGGTATCAGTTACTGTCAGCACTACTGGAATCAAATGATTGTTTGAATTTAATGATAAACTTCAGAAAGTTTCCTAAGTTTGTGTATGTATACTAGGTATTAAATAAAAATGAAGGACAATTCTAACCTTCAGGTCAACAGAAAATTAATGGTGGTTGAATATATACATTCAGCTCAGACAGTAGAAACCCATTTAAATACTGAAAGCACAGCTTCTAATATTTTGCTAAATGGAATGAAGAAAGTAATTAAATGTAGATTAATCTGGGTAGATTAAGGGAGGAATATAGTTCATATTAAATGCCACTGAATGCAATTACAAGCGATAGGTTAAATAGATGATTTAATTTAACTTAGGAAATCAATGTTGACTGACAGAAAAACTTTCTAGACTACATTTCAGATGACTTAGACAGTAGTGACTGTCATGTGAATTTCTGTCTTTACTGAGTACACAGCATTGTTAAGTGGTGTGTTGTGCACTGTTTCCAATCTGCTGTGACTGCCATCTGCACAGGTGGAATGAAAGAGAAGAGAGCACGGAAAGGAAATGGATCAGTTAGTTAGTTGTAAGGAATCTGTGTGAATGCTGGGCGCCACTAACGAAACACTGAGCAGTTAGTGGTTTTCCTTTGTAACCAGTACAACTAGCTGCCTCTTAACTGGATGTGTGCCTCCTGTTTACCTTTTGGATGTTACCTATGGTTGAGACTGACTAGGAAATCTGGAGACTGTAACTGTATTGTGCTACCCTTTTCTTATTTTTCTCTATCTTTGGTTATAATCTTTTTGCTGCTTCAGTGTTTGGCACCAATATTAAGGTAGATGTAATATGCCTAGCATGTTTACTGTGCCTAAATGGAATCTTTTTGGGAACAAATTATGCTATAAAACAGATTTCCTGAGAAACACTTAACTACTTTTGAAAGAAGTCAGTAAGATCTATAGATAGGAAAATTGCTTCAAAATCTTACAAGTTGTAACCAACAGCATCATATGAACGATGGAAAAGTTTTGTATGGGTGAGAGGAACTGACTGGTAGAATCTAACCTGTGTACCTTTGTTAATGGATAAATCTCTTATTTGAATCTGAGATTTATAACTAGTAAACAGTTCTTTTTATGTGCATATGGTTACCTTTTTGATGTAAACATGTGAGCCCTTATAAAACTGTGTTAACCATGAGTCATCTGGTACCTTCTTAGGAATTAACATATACTTATGTAGATGACTAATAATACAAAGCCACCGTGGTTTCTGTGGTTTTACCTGCCATAGCTCCAGTTCTAAAACATTTAAAAGGAGACCCACTCTCTCTTTTTAAATTTTTTTGGACGAAGAGTTGTCTTATCAGAAAACTGCAGTAACTTAAGCAGATCCATAACTGGGGGAATTAATAACAGAAAGTTTTTGTTGACACCAGGAAGTAAATTAAATAGTGCAATTGTGGTAATGAGTACCATATATGATAAGCTTGAGCCACCTGGGTTTTATTAGGATGCTTGATACTTTGATCACAATATTATTTCAAGGCTTGTCTATTTAAATTGCTAGGGTTTCTTGTCATCTTTGTGATTTAGACCATAATTTTTTTCACTGTGAAGAGTTTTTTTTAAAGAAAGGCTCTGTCCAAGCCAAAATTCTAGGGAGGTGCAAGTTCAACAGCTAAATGAGCCATAGAATGAGAAAACCAGTTAAATACAAAATTAAAAGCTTGAAAGTATAGCAGTTGAATAGCAAGTTCATCTGCCCTTGCTTCTCTTTAGTTTTTTGCGTGGATCATAATTACACTTTTTTTCTTTTAAGATTTTATTTATTTATTTGTTAGAGAGTGTGTGCACAAGCAGGGGGAGCGGCAGGCAGAGGTGGAGCGGCAGGCAGAGGTGGAGAGGGAAGCAGGCTCCCCGCTGAGCAAGGAACATGATGCAAGACTCAATCCCAGGACCCTGGGATCATTAACCAACTGAGCCACCCAGGCCTCCCTACACTTTTGTTTATCATATGGTAGTGGAGTACTATAAGGACATTTGGTATAATTGAATTAATTATTGTTTGATATAAGTATGTGCATTTAAAATATAGGTTTCATGCTTTGAGAATGTAATACTGCTATTGGTTTTCCATAAGCTGGTATTAAGTGGTTTTGATGAACATCTTTGAGGATTTATGAAAGATTTGAACTATTTCACCCATTTATGAAAGATTTGAACTATTTCACCCAATGTATACAATTCATTCATAATGAATGAATTGTATACAAATCACAGAATTTATTTAATTTATTTGATGAATTATCTTGCTTTGTCTTTGAACTTGAAATTTTAAACTTTTGTCTGGTATAGATGAATGAAATTTTTGTTGATCAAAATCAACAGATTCTCTGGCCACTAATTTTCTTTACTATATAGTCTTTCACAGGTATTTAAGGGCATCCTTGTTATGTATTTAAGCAAATATTTTGGATTGGGAAAATAAATATTCATTTTGACTAGTAATGGGGGAGAACAGGGATGATTTAGTAATTTAAGATATTGTTGTCCTTAGCATAATATATAATAATCATTAAGTACCATTTTGAAAATTTACATTTAAAATGCTTTGTACATGTATTCATGTGCTCATTAATTTTCACTGTTTCAATTTTTGCGAACTCCTGTAACTGTTGTAATTTGGCTTGAAGTTTCCATGTCCAGTGTAACTTTTAAGCCTGGTTATGGGCACTTAAAAATATAATGGTCTTCTTTTAGTGTATCTTATTTGTCCTTGGCAGTGAAAGGAGTATATGGAAGTGGCAATCAACAGCTCTTTTCTCCTTCCTGATAAGACAAAGGAGAAAAGTATTAAAAATAGGAAATGATGTGAACATGGGAAGAGTCGCTTACTGGGAGTTTGTAACATTCTTATTTTGGGAAGATAGGGAAGTACTTGTAAATTTAGGGATATGTGACTGATTGATTCAGCAAAGATGAACTCATAAAAAGCAGAGAAGCATAGATTCAGGAACAAGCATATAGGCAGAGAAAAATGAGAAGATCTGTCAATTAGAGTGAAATCTTGGTTTGGGGGAATAGATAGGGTCAGATTATGGAAGACTTTGAATGCTTGAAAAAGAAGCATGAATGTGAAGCAGCTGTGAATCATTCTGGGTTCCCCAGCAGAGGTGTGATAGTATAAAATCAATATTTTGTGGCTAAAGGCATGAAAAACAGATGGATAATGAGGGTTTGAATGAAATATGGGCATAGCAGTAAGAATGAAAAAGTGAGTACTAGAGAGATGGAAGAAATGGCAAATGATTGAGATCAAGGTTATACACACATTTTGAGAGTTTGACTTAAGATATCAAATAACTTTAATATCTGAAATATTCTAGAAGAATTGAATTTGTTTGTCATCCCTTTCCCTTTTGAATAGTTTGTAAAAAGCATCTGTTCTGTGATGATGGTACACATTACAGAGCAGATGGGTATAGCAAATGTAAGCTGTTGATAACCAACAGGGGGATTCCTGCACTTAAAATACCAGCATTACTAAAATACTAAATTTTTAAGATTTTTCAATTCAGGGAGTTATTCGGTCCATTTTAAAAGTACATACATTGTTTGGAATAGCTGATGTAATATAGATGTGAAATGATATTTTTAGTTGTGTCTTAATGTAATCCAACCAACATGAGTGCTCCTTGGTGAGTCACAGATAGAAACTATATCAGGTGAGTTGTCGCACAAAGGAAACTATTTGTAGCAAATAAGGAGATCACTGGGAATAACTTCCAAAGCCATGACTTCCTGAGCAAGGGTGAATGGGTTCCTTTTATTTAGGGTTAGGATGAATATTTAGGTGAATGGGAAGCCTTGTCCTCTATGTAGAGGTGGGCGTAAGGCTGCACATACATCTTAAGAAAATGTGCCTATACATACATTGCATGTTATGTAGATGAGGCTTGTGCTCCTCCTTGGGCAGAAATTTTAGTATTATAATGAGGTAAAGGTAGTTGTTGGTTATTCTAGAGGTCACGTCATGGTCCATCTGCGCAGGCTTGAGTTAGGGGTTATGCTCAAAATGGTCTGAGTGGTCTGGGCAGGTGGAGGGTCTTGTTAGGGCAGTTGCTATTGCTTGAAGGGTGGTTTTGGTTTCCATTTGCCTGTGTTATGAGATAAGCCAGAAAGAAGAGCTTAAGGAAAAATGTGGGACAGAGGTCAGTGTGTAAAGCAGGTGTACAGTAAAGGTCAGGTCTTGGGGTCTAGCTGGTGACATTGAGAAGATTAATCTTTATTATAAAGATCCTAAGATCTAAAAGTAGAAATAAAAGGAAATCTACTTCACTCTTTGAACGGAATAGTCCATTCCTGGGATGGATTCCTTAGACAGTTTATGCCCTTTCTTAATGATAGCTTTTGCAACTTGTTGGATTCATTCATTTAACAGACATTGGGGCGCCTGCGTGGCTCAATTGGTTCAGCATCGACTTGGTTTTGGCTCAGGTCAGGATCTCAGTGTCGTGGGATTGAGCCTTGTGTAGGGCTCCGTGCTCAGGGTGGAGTCAGCTCGAGATTCTCTCTCCCTCTCCCCCTGCACCCCCCCCCCGTGTGTGTGTGTGTGTGTGTGTGTGTGTGTGTGTGTGTGCGCTTTCTCAAATAAATAAAATCTTTTAGGAAAAAAACAGATAATTACTGTGTGCTAGCTATCTCAGGAGCTTTGCCAGATATTGAGGGATAACAAAATGAACAAGTGGAGGAGAAAGACATATACTTAAAAATCTACAATTCAACAGCCTCTTGCTGCTTAATTAACAGTTTATCAAATAATCACAAATTACGCTAAGCACCATGGGAGAAATAAGCAGATGCTTTAATGGGTGGTGTCCTACCTTTAGCAGGTCCCTTCAAAGAGTCTCTGGTATGGAGGTATATTTGACTGAATATTCAGTCGAATATTCAAAAGTATATTCATTTGAGGTGAAGGATAAGAAGGGGTGAAGGTAGGCTGGGTGAAGAGCCAGGAGTGGAAGAAAACCACCCCTGAGGTGGGAATGAGCTTAGCGTTGTTTAATGACTCTCAGAAAGAAAGCTGTTGTGTGTCTGAATAAATCCTGCTGAATGAGAAACAAGGGGCTATGTCATTGAGAGCCTTGTAGGAGTTTGGGTTTCATTAATTAAGCAGCAAGAGGCTGTTGAATTGTAGATTTTTAAGTATATGTAGTAATCTAATTGAATTGATGATTATCATGTTCTTTATAATTCTGTGACCTAATCAGGATTTGTGGTGTTGCATTTGAAATATTTATGGAAACTCAGCTTGGTGATTGGATTCATTGGTGATAGTGTTTACTCCAAGAAAGTTTATCCATGGCTACTAGATAACCTTCATAAACATAAAACAAAGTTTGTCTGCAGTCTTTATTTTTTATTAAAATTTTAATTTTGGGGGCACCTGGGTGGCTCAGTCCATTAAGCGTTTGCCTTTGGTTAGGTCATGATCCCAGGGTCCTGGGATCCAGCCCCTGAGTTGGGCTTCCTGCTCAGTGAGGGAGCCTGCTTCCCCTTCTCCCTTTGACCATCCCCCCTGCCCATGTGCATATGTGTTCTCTCTCTCTCAAATGAATAAATACAAAATCTTTAAGTTTTTCATTTTGGAATCATTTTAGGTATACTAAAAGTTACAAAGACAATACAGAGAGTTTCCTTGTAGACCTCAACCAGGCTTCCCCTAATGTTATCATCTTATATTACTGTGGTACATTAATCTCATTAAGAAATCCAGGTACATAAGGTACATTACTGTTAATGGAACTCCAGACTTTATCCACATTGCACCAGTTTTTTCCATTAATGTCCTTTATTTTTCTGGGATCCAGTTCATAATCCCACACTGCATTTAGTCATGTCCTGTTAGTACCCTCTGGTCTGTGATCATTTCTCAGTCTTTTCTTGTTTTTCACGATCTGGGTAGCTTTGGGGAGTACTGGGTAAGTATTCTGTAGAATGTCCCTCAGTTTGAGTTTGTTGATATTTTTTCTTGGTTAGTTGAGTTTCAGGTTTTGAGGGAAAATCTCACAGTGATGAAGTGCCCTTCTCATTACATTCTATTAGAGAGTAGAAGGATACCCTCATCACACCACGAGTGATGCTAACTTTGATCTCTTGGTAAGATGGTGGTTGACGTCCTTTTTGAATTATCATAATATCTTAGAAATCTTTATAACTTAAGGAACCATTAGGACACAAATGTTTTGGTTGAAAGATCTCTCTTGGAAGAAACAGCTTGAATAATTTTCCTACTTATACTGTATTCCTAATAGTTTAGTATTTAAACAACATGGGTAAATGTTATATATTATGTACCTTACCGTGTAACTTTTCACACAGATGAGATGACACTTTTGCTTTTGCTTATATACAGTGTGCCATCTTGGACATATGTTGGGTATCTAACTTCATACAGGTGAGTTAGGATCCACCTCTGACCGAATCTGAATTAGATGTTGGAGAACATTCATTGTAGCTTATCAGCACTTCAGTATCAGGAATATTTGATGACAGCAATTAACATTTCCCATGTGTGGTGCTACTCGGTGTAATTGGCATAGTTTGTTTCCACGACACAATGCCTTTTATACAAAGGAACCCTTCATCCAGCTTCCCTTAATATTAACATCTCATGTAACTGTGGTGCATTTGTCAAAACTAAAAATTGGTATAAAACCATTAACTAAACTGCAGATCTTATTCTCCAGTTTTCCTACTCGTGTTTTCTGTTTTAGGATTTGACCCAAGATACCATGTGCCTTTAGTTGTCATTTCTCGCTAGTCTCCTCTAATCTGTATCTTTTCCTTGTTTTTCCTGACTTTGAGATTTTTCAAAAGTACTCTTAGCTGTTAGGCCTGTTGTCTGTCATTCTGAGTTTGACATTTTCTCATGATCAGATTAAGGTTATGGATTTTGAGGAAGAATACAAGTGAAGTGCCCTTCTCATCATCTTATATAAGGGGCTACCTTAACTCAGCATGGTGATATTAACCTTGGTTACTTGGTTTAGATGGCGACTGCCAGGTTTCTCCATCGAATAGTAACTGTTTTCCCTAGAAGTGAGTCATAAGTCCAGCCCATACTCAAGAGGAGGGGAGGTAAATTCTACCTCCTGTGGTGGGAGGAATATCAGAGAATTTCTGGAGTATGTGAAAAACACCCCAGTAGTTAATAAATATTATGAGGACTGTTGGGTTGTATCTTAATTATCTTTTCAGTTATTATCATTCACTTTTTCTGGCCTGGATTCGCATCAGTTTGTTTCCCTTGAATGTAGCACAGTGGCATGTCGTAAATAGTAAAATATTTATTGAATGGCTAGAACTGAAACAGGGAGTTTGTGAATTGTTTACAAAGCTGAAGTAGTTAAGCTTGATCCTACAGTAGTGAGTGGAGCAGTTTAATAGTGTTTGAATGATATGAAAAAAAATTGTTTTAGTTTCCTTTGTTTTAATTTTGTTTGTGATTAGGGATGTATTCCCTAATTTTAACATATTTAGAAAAAAGTATTTTTTTTCATAGCTTTGAAGGAATACTGATTAGAGTAAAGCAATTTAACAAAATAAATTTAGACCAGAAGTCTTATTTTATGATTAAAGGTACCACCAGTTGAATGTTTTGAGCATACCCTATGTTTAGAAGGGTGGACTTAACTTGGGAAAGCATATAATTTCTAAGTAAATTAGCAGTGATAGAAAAATCCCTTCCCATTTCTCAAAAAAGGTGTTTAAAAGTACCAATGTTATGTTTAACCTAGCTTTTGCATTAAAAATGGACTCTGAGCCCTAAGCATGCTAAATATAACTTCCATATTGGATGGCAGTTTTACTTATGGATGCCTTTCTGGGTTCCTTTCAAACCGTCTTAAATCTTTCTTTTTTTTCTGTTTTTTAAAAGAATGTTGTTTGATCCACTAGAAAGGAACAGTAAGCCATACTTGCATTTGACCATTGGCGTTTTTGCTAAACAGTAGCTAAGGAGTGAAGAGGTTTCTTCTTGAAGAACTTGAAGACTTTAGGAGATTGACAGTTGGTTTTTTTTTTTTTTATGATGTTATGTTAATCACCATATATTACATCATTAGTTTTTGATGTAGTGTTCCATGATTCATTGTGTATAACACCCAGTGCACCATGCAGAACGTGCCCTCCTTAATACCCATCACCAGGCTAACCCATCCCCCCACCCGCGTCAGTTGGCTTTAATCTTCTGTTTCAACTGCTGTGGCCGCCACCCCACAAGGGTGTGTGTTGTCACCTGCTTTTTTCTCTAGGCAGTTCAGCATTCTTGCTCCCAGGCCAGATTATCAATGGCTACTTAAGATTGTTAAAATACTTTGTCTTCTACTTAATTATTTCCATTAAAAAAATTCTACATAGTTATTTGTGATTGATCTTCAGGGCCTTTACGTTTAAAAGAGAATAATCAGAGGGGTGCCCGGGTGGCACAGTTGGTTAAGCATCCAACTCTTGGGTTCAGCTTGGGTCCTGATCTCAGGGTTGTGAGATCTAGTGGGATGCGGGCTCCACCCTCAGTGGGGAGTCTGCTTGAGACTCTCCCTTTGACCTTCCCCCCCCTAAAATAAATAAAGTCTTTAAATATCAGTCTTCCTTCCTTCCTTCCTTCCTTCCTTCCTTCCTTCCTTCCTTCCTTTCTTTCTTTCTTTCTTTCTTTTTCTTTCCTTCCTTCCTTCCTTCCTTCCTTCCTTCCTTCCTTCCTTCCTTCCTTCCTTCCTTCCTTCTTTCTTTCCTTCTTTCCTTCTTTCCTTCTTTCCTTCTTTCTTTCTTCTTTTTAAAAGATTTTATTTATTTATTTGAGAGACAGAGAAAGAACTAGAGAGCACAGTAGGGGAGGAGAAGCAGGCTCCCGGCAGAGCAGGGAGCCCGACACAGGTCTCGATCCCAGGGCCCTGGGATCATGACCTGAGCCAAAGGCAGATGCTTAACTGACAGAACCACCCAGGCACCCCTAAAAAAATTTGTATTTTTAAAAGAGAATAATCAGAGCATTTGTGTGTTCATTTAAATTTGCAGTTTTGGTGAAATTTAAGGAAAAAGTTTGTGGAGCTTAGAGACTTTGAATGTCCAGTGTTACTGATTACAAAAATTATTGGGAAATAGAACTGTGAAGTGGGTGGAAATGTAAATAAATGTCATCAAATCAATACTTTTTGTAATTCATAAAATGATACAGTTGGGTGACTTAAGAATGGTGGACCTATAACTCATTTTTGTAACATAAATGTGTGTGTATGTAAAATTTATATCTAAATTTTTAACAGCCACACTTCTGTTACTGATACAAAAAATGTCTTGCATCTCTCAGTGGAAAAGAGTATTGAACAATGAAATTTAGGAGTAGGCAGCATTAAAGAGGTAGGAATTGACATGAGAGATTAGAAGTTTTCAAAAAGGGAGACTGGTGGGGTGAGCCATTTAGAAATAAAGGCTTTTGGGTGACTGAAGGTACTAAGAGATTCAGGGTGTGCTAATAGTCTTTTAGCTTCAATTTCCTCATTTGTAAAATGAAGACAATTGACTTATAATAAAGTATCTATTAGTTGTGACCATTTTGTTAAATAGTTTGGCCTTTATATCATTAACATTGAACAACTATGAAGGCTTTTTATGATTATTATGTTCAGATCTGTTTTAAGAAAAAATATTAAATTAGAGGAAGATCATCAGAATATTGATAGTGAGGATGAAGAGAAGGGGTAGATATGAGAAATTTGATGTCTTCTGAGTAAAGGGGTGGTTTGCATTAGTGAGTGACAGCTAACTTGTAGGCTGGGCTTATGAGGATCTGGAAATTGTGGCTTAAACTCATTTTGGAATGCCATGCGTTTTATTTCTCTGAATAATCAGCCTTTGTCACATTTATTTTATATCAGATTGATCAGTTTATTAAAGCTATGGTAAAAATAAGGTCGCCTTGGTGGCTCAGTTGGTTAAGCATCTGGCTCTTGATTTCCACTCAGGTCATTATCTCAGGGTCCTTAGATTGAGCCCTGTGTCAGGCTCTGTGCTGAATGTGGAGCCTGCTTGAGAGTCTCACCACCCCGCTTTCAAAAAAAAAATAATAAGGCTATGGTAAAAATTATTTGGTATGTGAAATCGGAGCTACCCAGTAGCCATGATTGTGGCCCTCTGGTGTAGTGGTCAAGGCAGGCTCTGATGTTAAACAGACTTGGCTGCATTTGAATTGATCTGATTTGTGAGTATGATAATACCATTTACCATTCTGGGTTGTTCTGAGGATTAAGTAAGAATGCATATAAAACAGTAAGGTGCAGTGCCTGACTCATGGTAAATACTGAATGAGCAGTAGGTATTGTTATATTTCACAATTTTGGGTACATTTGGGGTAAGATTTTGGGTTCATTGTATGCCTGGAGCCATATGAAATATACAGGATCTGTCTTCCACCATAGCATAATTTAATTTAATTGGTTGAGATTATACTTATCAAATTTCAAGATCAAGCCTTATTGAGTAGACTAATTTGCATTGTATAATACAAAGTAATCAGGGCAAGTTGAAATTTAGATTTTTAAACAGTATGATATTTAATAGGAACAAATAAAGGTTTAGGCCTTGAGGGAAGAAACATAAACCATTACTAATTCAGTGTGAGGAGGACAGGCTTAGCTAGAGATTTCTGGTAAAGGGGGTAAAAAAAAAGTTTGTAATATAATACAGTGGGAACCTCACTCTTTGTAGCGGTTTTAAGGAACCTCCTTATAATGCCAATTTAATTCACAAGCTCACTGGTGGAGTGGTCATCCTTACAATGCCAGTTTAATTCACAATCTCACTGGTGGAGTGAACTCCAGTTTGTTCCCAGTGTGTAGGAAGGTATTTATTGGTAGTAAAACAGAAGAGGAAAGGGAGCAGATCTATCAGCATTGGTGAAGGTGGGTGAAGACAAAAACAGGTCTTTAGAATCCCATTTTTTTGCAAAGATGCATGCATTTTAAAAAATTAAACTTTTTTAAAAACCTAAAAATCTATCTTTTTAAAAAATTTAATGCAGGCCCAGTATTTCCCCTGGGGGGGGCAGATCTGCAGCCTGTTGGAAAAGCTACAATGAGACTACCACTTCTGTGCCCTTATTGCATGAATGTGTTATAATATGGGGAGGCGTGGTGTCCTAGGCTTTTTTGTTTGACTGCAGGTACTACCTTAACTACTTTTTGTTTTGCTTTTTTTCTTTAAAAAATTTCTGGTCTCTGCTTTTCATTCTGTTTTTAGAGGTAGGCTGTTCTTCCTATACGTTTTGTAGTCAGATTTACAGATCATCAATTTTACCCTCACAAATTACTTTGTTTGGTTTTTGTTTCTCAAGAAGACTAAGCATGATACAAGGATTAAATATATGATTATATGATAGAAATTCAGTATCATGCTAACAACAAAAACAACAAACTGAATTGTAAATATTCTGAAGCCCTAGTTATGGGACCCTATATTTTAGATAGCAGTAACAAATTATTTCGGAAGCAATTTCTGTAGTGCCTTGGAATCTAATCCTTGATGTAGTCATGAAATTTGCTTATCTTCCATCAAACTTAATCACTATTCCTAATTATGAATTATAGTAGAGCTAGAAAACTTTGAATAGTGTCAGGCAAGAACCATTTATGAATATTTGGCCGGGGAGGGGGGCAAGGGTAGGGGGGTATTTGGAAATTTCGTAAGCATCCTATTTAAAAACTTTTCAATTTAATCATGTATTTATAGGTATATATATTCATGGTTTCCTTTTTTATTTAATGGGTTATTATATGTTACTGTTATTTATTTTGATGTTCATTTTATCCCCAGTTTGATCAGTAGGATTCCATTCAAGGTAGCTGTGGCCTTTTGCAATGTCCTCATCAGTTATTTGAGCATCATTTCCTTGCTCTCTGACATAACATGATATTCCAGACTCATTTTGTACTTCCCTGTCACAGTTCTGGATTCAGTCATTCTCAAAGGAGCCCTTATTCTCCTCGAGAAGAATGGTATTTAGAAGATGAGAACTGGGCACTGAGTGTGCTCATTGCTGTTGGAGTATCACTTCTTCTGGCCTTTTATGCTGACAGAGTTAGGGAATGTATGTATTTAAGGTGGTGCCTCAATGGGTGTCTCTTGATTGAATGGGGGCCCCCAAACATGGGGCAACGATCTGGTGGTGGAAGCTGGTGGCGCCGGTGGTGAAAGAATTCATCCAAGGCAGAACAAAGGCAATAGAAGTTTATTGAATACACCACAAGGAAGCAGTGGGTAGGACAGCAAAGCAGAGACTCTGCGGGAAGGTGGTAGAGGGTGGGGAGGACTGTAGTTAAAGGGGAAAAGTGAGGAGGTGTGGGAACATATGGAATTGTCCTTTTTTAGTACATGTGTCCAGGTGTAAGTAACCGATTGGTCAGCTAGGGCTTATGGATATTTTCAGGTGAGTCGCCTATGGGCCTGCTTGTGTTCAGCCAGGGGATAGGGGGTCATTGTAGGCCCTTCTACCTTACTCAGGTTTCCATCACTCAAGTTGGTTGCCTTTAAAGCAGCCTCTGCACCATCCATGGGTTGCCTTGCCTTCCTTACCCTGCTCAGATGCTGACTTTTCCAACTGTCTTCCACCTCCTACCTTCCTCACTTTCCTGAGTCTCTGACTCCCCATGTCAGCCGTCCTCTTGTGGGGCTGCCTCTCTTACCCTGTTTTAGGCTTGGACATCCTCCTCATTGTTTGGGCTGTAACACTCTGCTTTGGGCCATTGTAAACCATCTGTCCCCCAAACTGTGGACCTTTTCTTTAGAAAAAAATGTATTGTGCATAGTTAAGCACAAGAATTTATGAGGTTGATCCTAGTTTTTAGGGCCTTTGCATCAGGTGGGATTTTCTTATTGTTGTTTAAAGATGGTGTGGGCATGATCATGGGATGAATAAAGGAAATATGAAGAGAAACTTTTATTTTCTCATTCCCTATTATTATGTTGCAATACACCTCCATGAATTAGTTTTAGCTCATGCTTCCTTTGAATGATTAAGCTATCTGCATCACATAGTATCTCTATCTCATCTGAACATAATTTAGTTTTAGGAAAACTTACAGGGAGAGGTAACAGAACTACTTCTCAAGACTAATTTACGTATAGGCCGAAGATTTCAGTGTAATAAAAACAAAACAAAAAAGAAAATCATGAAAGAACTAAAGAAAACATGAGTGAATTATATAATATGCAGTCTCAGATTAGGATAATATCTTTTGGTGTATGACACAGAACCCAGAAGGCATAAAATGCATGGCTGATAATTCAAAAAAATAAAAATTAAAACATCTGTATGGCAAAGTGAAAGAAACATTTATAGTTCAGCACGGACAAAAAGCTAATTTCTTAATTATGTATAAATCACTTTTACAAATCAGATGGGGGGAAAAAGAAAACAAGGAGACCACTGGAAACAGTGGGCCAAAGATGATTCAGACAGTTCACAGGAAAAGATTTGCAAATAGCTCAACCTTATTCATGATAGAAGAGACGCAATTTAAAATTACAACAAAATTTGTCACCCTTTAGATTTGTAAAGATTAGAAAGTTTTGTAGCACACTGAATTTGACAAACGCTTTGTAGGGAAACGGGGCCACTCTTACATTGCTGATGGGGGTTTAAGTTGGTACAAACTATATGAAGAGAAATTTGGCAATACAAATTTTTCCCTTTTTCCAAAAGTAGAGTGTTTCTATGAAAGCTTTTTTAAGCTGAAATGATATGAAGTGGAAAAAGTAATTACCATTAATTTATATGGAGAAATTTCTGAGTGTTCCCAGACCCAAAAAATAATCTCTTAGGCTGTTTTGATGCTTTAGGACACATCTTGCTAATGGATGCATAAAATCAAGATAAAGCGTAGATGCTCACAGACATAGTTCAGAGCTATGGCGGCTTGATGCTGAGATGCTGAATGTAGGTCCTGGGGAAGGAGCTTGGAGGTGCCACTCTCACTGCTTGGGATACTTGTTGCAAAACAAATTCTGAACAGTTTTTACTTTTTGCCTTTTTTCTGTAAAAGTGAAAATCTTGTTTGAATTTCTTTTAGTGGTCTTTTGTAAAAGTGAAGTGGTGTAACATGAACTTTTGAAAAGTGGGGGATACCAGTATCAAAAATGGAAATATTTGCTCACAGTTCTTTACTTTGAAATTTCCCTTAAGGGAATTTGATTTACATGTTTTCTTACACATACTTGAAGTGATGTACATACAAGAATATTTATTACAGGAATGTGTAATATCAGAAGATTGAAAAAACTTTAATGTCCACCAGTAGGAGAATGATTAAAATATTTTATATCCATTCAGTGGGATGCCACACATCTGTACAGATACATGAAAAACTTTATGAACAGGTGTGGAAAATCTCTGAGACATATTTTTAAGGGAATAGTTTTGGAGTGTTTTTTTTTGTATGCTACCATTTGTGTTGAAAATATGTTAATTTATGTATCCTTACAGATAATAGGCTTGTATAAATAGTATAAATATAGACTGCCTCTTTAAGGATAAATATACTAGAAAGAGGGTGAAGTCTGAATGAGGGGCATAGGAGTGTGAGGAGAATCTACTTTTCATTTTGCACCTACTGAATTTTGGAACAGGCATGTATAACTTGGGGAGGGGATCTTATTGAATTAATGTAAGTGGGCAAATACTTTTATGTTAACCTACTCTGATGTTGATGTGTCAAGCTGTTTCCTTGGTTACTGCCTAGTGTCTATCTTAAGCGTAAATGACTTTCCATTTGTTGGCTGAAACTTTATTTTTTGAGTGTGTCTTGGGAAGAGAGATTTAATAGATAAAACAAATTTTATATAAAAAATATAAATTTTCATTTAAACTGCTCTACAGTGGACTCCTACATTCACAGATTTTAATTCTTACTTCTGTCATGGGTTCAGAGTGATTTAGTGAATTGGCCTAGCAGGCTGCCCAGTTTTGTATTCAGCATCCACTTATCAATGGAGCAATGTGATTCTCTGTTAATTATGTTGTGGGTGATTCCATTTGAAAAGCATTAAAACTTTGTTTATTTCTGGAAAAATGGCCCTGAAAATAGCCACCCCTTACTCTTAGGGAGGCTGTTCTGTTAAGCTATCACTTATAATTATGAACAAACAGTTACTAAGATTTGCTGATAAAACTGATGCTGATGTACTTATAAGATTAATAAGATTAAAAATGTACTTTTTCACAAATTGAATATTCACTGTATTTTTGGATATACTTTACCTCTATTTGGTAATGTAACAACGAAATTTGTTATTTTGACTTCCTAATATATTCTTGCATCATTGTTACTGAAGGCCAGAAACTTACCTAGTTTTCAGGAGGCATAACATTTTTGTTTAATTGCATGCTTTTCTGGACATGAACTTTGGATGTATAAAGATTTGGGCCTTAAGAAATCTTTTTTACAAAGTTAGTTACTTTGGCCTATAAATTGATTTCGGTTTATTCCCAAGTAGAAAGAGGTAAGCAGGAATTGACATAAAGATAAAATTAATTTAAGCTTTATGCCAGATAGAAGAACTTGGGATTTATTAAGAAGACACAGTGGATTATAGAAACCAAATTGAAGACTTGCTGTTCTCTTAGTATCTCTTAAATTTGATATTGAACTATTTTAATACTTTACCTTGGAGAACATATTCATTAAGCATATATTGTGAACAGTATTTCTAAATAAATGTCTCACAGTTTTGTAAAACGAAAATGCAATGAGAGTGGCAGGAAAAGGGTTTCTTTTTTAAAGGACAGATTATACTTTTTTCTGGAGCGCTTTTTAATTGTGCTTGTGGAACCCTGGTTTAATCCTTACTATTGTACCAAAACATTCTCTAAATGTTTTGCCTAAGTTCCAGTTAGGTTAGATTTGAAAACTATATTTACTTTTAGTCAAAGGTAATAAGCTAGGTGGTCTTTTCTATGAATCAGTAAGATGTAATTGGTCTTTATAAGTTTATATATATATTCTTCATATATATATATAAAAGCATCTATTATAGCATATATATAAAGGCATCTATTATAGCATATTTATATATGTATATACATAAAATCAAGGTCCTGAAAAAAAAATAACATCATTTGTACTTTTGTAAATCTCATGGTCTTTTAAAATGTACTGAGAATTTGCCATTAAGAGGAATCTTGGGTAAGTCTTTATGAAGTGGATGATTCTTTCCTTCAGTTTCTCTTAGGTTTTTTCATACTGTTGAAATCATGTTGAACTTCTATTAGATTTAGGAAGCCTTTCAGAGTGCTTGCAAAATTATGTGTATATATTTCTTTGCTTATCCTTGTGGTTTGTTAGATTTAGTTTGGTCCAGTAGGTAAAATACATGGCGTTAGAGTGGAATCCATGGTAGGATTCATAGGAGATTGCTACTAGAAAGCAAGACCTTATCCACCAGCGTAAAACAGTGAGCATTGGGTAGAGGGAATTAATATTCATGATTTCACTAGCTGTAAGAAAACCTCTCATCCAAGTGGAATAATATACAAATTATTGTGTTTATACTTACATCCGACAAAATAGACTTTAAAACTAAGACTCTAATAAAAGACCAAGAAGGACACTAAATAAAGGGAACATTTCAACAAGAGGATATAATAGTTGTAAATATTTATGCACCCAACATGGGAGCACTCAGGTACATAAAGCAGTTAATAACAAACATAAAAGAAGCAATTAATAGTAATACAGTAATGATAGGGGACTTTAACACCTCACTTATGTCAGTGGATAGACCATCCAATCAGAAAATCAGGAAACAGTGGCTTTGAGTGACACATTGGAGCAGATGCATCTAACAGAACATTCCATCCTAAAACAGCAGAATATACTTTCTTTTCAAGTGCACATGGAACATTCTCCAGAATATACCACATATTAGGCCACAAAATGAGTCTCAACAAATTAAAAAAGATTGAAATCATACCATGCATCTTTTCTGACTGCAGTGCTATGAAACTAGAAAATAACCACAAGAAAAAGTCTGGAAAAATCACAAGTACATGGAGGTTAAATAACATGCTGCTGAACAGTGAATGAGTCAACCAAGAAATCAAAGAGGAAATTAAAAAATACATGGAGATAAATGAAAATGAAAAAACAATGGTCCAAAATCTTTGGGATGCCGCAAAAGTGGTTCTAAGAGGGAAGTTTATAGCAATACAGGTGTACCTCAAGAAGCAAGAAAAATCTCAATCTAATCTTACACCTAAAGGAGCTAGAAAGAGAAGAATAAACAAAACCCCAAACCAGCAGAAGGAAAGAAATAATGAAGATTTGAGCAGAAATAAACAGAATAGAAACTTAAAAAAATAGGTCAGTGAAACCAGGAGCTGGTTCTTTGAAAAGATCAACAAAATTGATAAACTTTTAGCCAGACTCAGAAAAAAAAAAAGAGGACTCAAACAAAATCAGAAATGAAAGAAGAGAAATAACAACCAACACCATAGAAATACAAAGGATTATAGAGAATGTTATGAAAAATTATGTGCCAACAAATTGGAAAACCTAGAAGAAATGGATAAATTCCTCAAAACGTATAACCTCCCAAAAGTGAAGCAGGAGAAATAGAAAATTTGAATAGACTGATTACCATCAATGAAATTGAATCAGTAATTGGAAAAACTCCCAATAGGTAGTAAAGGACCAGACAGCTTTACAAGTGAATTCTTCTGAAGATTTAAAGAAGAGTTAATACCTACTGTTATCAAACTATTCCCAAAAATAGAAGAGGAAAGAAACCTTCCAAATTCATTCTGTGAGGCTAGCATTACCCTGTTACCAAAAATCAGATAAGGACACTATAAAGAAGAACTACAATATCTCTGAATATAGATCCTTAACAAGAATCCTCAACAAAATATTAGGAAATCAAATTCAACAATACGATAAAAAAATTATTCATCGTGATCAAGTGGGATTTATTCCTGGGACACAAGGGGGTTGAGTATTCACAAATCAATCAACATTATATATCACATCAAGAAGAGAAAGGATAAAAACCATATGATCATTTCAAGAGATGCAGAAAAAGCATTTGACAAAGTATGACATCCATTCATGATAAAAAACCCTCAATAAACTAGGTTTAGAGGGAACATACTTCAACATATGAAAAACCCACAGCTGATACCATATTCAGTGGGGAAAAACTGAGAGCTTATCCTCCAAGGTCAGGAACAAGATATGGATGTCCACTTTTACCACTTTTACTCAACATAGTACTGGAATTCCTAGCCACTGCAGTTGGGCAAGAAAAAGAGATAAAAGGCATCTGGATTGGTAAAGAAGAAGTAAAACTTTCACTATTTGCAGATGACTGATTCTATATAAGAAAAACTCTGAAGACTCCACCAAAAACCTCCTAGAACTGATAAGTGAATTTAGTAAGTTCACAGGATACAAAATCAATACACAGAAATCCATTGCATTTCTATACACTAATAATGAAGCATCAGAAAGAGAAATGAAGAAAACAGCCCCATTTTCAATTGCACCAAAAATAATGAAACATGTAGGAATAAATTTCACCAAAGAGATGAAAGACCTGTACTCTGAAAACTATAAAACATTGATGAAAGAAGTTGAAGATGACACAAACAAATGGGAAGATATTCCATGCTCATGGATTGGAAGAATTAATGTTGTTAAAATGCCCATTCTATCCCTACCCAAAGCAATCTGCAGATTTAATGCAGTCCCTGTCAAAATACCAACGGCATTTTTCATAGAACTAGAACAAACAATCCTAAAATTTGTGTGGACCCACAAAAGACCCTGAATAGCCAAAGCAATCTTGAAAAAAAAAATTGGCTATATCATAATCACAGATTTCAAGTTATACTACAAAACTGTAGTAAACAAAACAGTATTGTACTGGCACAAAAATAGACACATAGATCAATGGAACAGAATGGAGAGCCTAGAAATAAACCCACAGTTATATGGTCAGTTAATCTTTGACAAAGCAGGAAAGAATATACAATCGGAAAAAGACGGTCTCTTCAACAAATGGTGTTGGGAAATCTGGACAGCTACATGCAAAAGAATGAAACTGGACTACTTTGTTATACCATACACAAAAATAAACTCAAAATGGGTTAAGCACCTGAATGTGAGACCTGGAACCATAAAAGTCCTAGAAGAGATCACAGGCAGTAATTTCTCTGGCATTGGCCACATCAGCATTTTTTTTCTAGATATGTCTCCTAAGGCAAGGGAAACAAAGGCAAAAGTAAACTGCTTGGACTACATCAAAATAAAAAGCTTCTGCACAGCGAAGGAAACAATCAACAAAACTAAAAAACAGCCTACTGAATGGGAGAAGATATTTGCAAATGACATACCTGATAAAGGGTTAGTATCTATATAAAGAACTTCTACAACTCAACACCCAGAAAGCAAATAATCCAGTTGAAAAATGGGCAGAAGACATGAACAGACATTTCTCCAAAGAACATATATAGATGGCCAACAGACACATGAAAAGATGCTCAACATCACTAATCATCAGGGAAAGGCAAATCAAAACCACGATTAGATATTACCTTACATCCCTCAGAATGGCTAAAATCAAAGCCACAAGAAATAAGTGTTGATGAAGATGAAAAGAACCATTGTGCACTGTTGGTGGGAATGCAAACTGGTGCGGCCACTGTGGAAAGCAGTGTGTAGGTTCTTCAAAAAGTTAAAAATAGAATTATGATTCAGTAATTGCACTCTTGGGTATTTATCCACAAAATAAAAAACTAATTCGAAGGGATACATGCACCCCTATGTTTATGGCAGCATTTTTTATACCTAAGACAAATTATGGAAGTAGCCTAGGTGTCCATCAATAGATGAATGGATAAAGAAGATAGTGGGATATATACACAATGGAATATTACTCAGCCATATAAATGAATGAACTCTTGGCATTTGCAACAACATGGATGGTTCTGTGGAGTATAATGCTAAGTGAAATAAGGCAGTCAGGGAAAGACAAGTAACACATGGTTTCACTCATGTGGAATTTAAGAAAAAGAAGAAAAAAAGATATAAACCAAAAAAACAGACTCTTAATTATAGAGGAAAGACTGATGGTTACCGGAGGGAAAGTGGGTGGGGGGATGGGTGAAATAGGCCAAGGGCTTAAGAGTATACGCTTACTTGATGAGCCCTGAGTAATGTATAGCATTTTTGAATCATTATATTGTACACCTGAAACTGATATAACACTGTATATAAACTGTACTGGATTTAGAATAAAAACATAAAAAAATTATTGTGTCTAATCTATCAAACCTTAAAATTGAAAATAGAAACTTTATACACCCCTCCCCCCATTTTTAATTAGATGGGCATTTCTTTTGTAGGATTCATTAAAAAAAAGTTTTATGTAGGTAGAGCTTATTGGTAGTGGTGTTTTGAGGCAAAATTTAAACAGTTGAAGAATATGTGGTAAGCAGGAAATGTAGGTTTAGTTAGTACATGTTGAGCAACCAAAAAAGTGCATGTGACAGCACATATATTTTGAGTGTCTTCAGAGCTTTTTAAGTACACCGTCCCTCTACTGAAAGCCAGGTTTGTAGAGAATGGGGAGTGAGTCAAAACTAAAAGGTGGCATTTTGGTCTTGAACTGGAGTCCATCATATTAACAGCATTTCATTAAATATGTGATACGTGTATATATATATATCATGGATACAATGTGCAAATGGGTTGTTATTTATAAATGGAAAATGAAAGTTGTTCTTACATTTCCTAACTTAATTTAACCAAATGTTTGATCTCCTTAGGACTGGCCATCAAACTTAGTAATGTAGTAAACTGTGTTTACCCTATGGCTGTTACTCTCTGATTTAAGAATGCTGGGTAACAACAAAGTTAACCTGAATAATAAACATTGGGGTTGAATATATGCTCTGAGACACAACATTATCACTAATTTTGATTTGAAAATTACTATGGACTTAGCCATGATACATATTCATATTGCTCTCACATTTTATTTGCTTCTCAGAGCCTTTAATGTATGGAGAATAATGGGTTTTGTATTCACTTGCTTAATGTAGCAAATATCCTTAAAACGTTTACTACCTGTGTTTTCACTTTTTATTTAAGATGAATGCAGAGAGCAGAACTAATCTTTGAGTATTTGCTTATCTAATTATATTAGACATTTTTATTCTATACACTGAAAATTTGAAGAAAAGTAGGTTATAATTAAATCCCAGTGTAAATCAGTCCAGATATGGTAGTTAGGATGAGAGTAAGGTTTCAGCAATCTGGAAGAATTAATAAATCTAGTACTCCCTTTCCTAGGCTTATTAAATGTCTGCTATAGCAACCTTCAATAAGTTGCCTCAGCTCAGAATTTCTTTTCAAATCTCGTTTTTTCTTTTTTTTCCCCCTAGTATATTTCCAACAAGTGCTGTTATTGGTGGGCTTGAGGGATAAAGGAAGAGAGGAGCTGTTTTTCTTTTTGATTGTTTAGTTCAGAAATTTATAGTCATTTAAAAATATAAATTAAGTTATTCCACCATCTACATTATTACTTCTAAACAGATGAGGCTAGAAAAATTGTTCTTATCTGTATTAACGAATTCTACACCTTTTGTTTTTTTAAGAGAGGTAGAGAGAGAGAGGGTGAGGAGGGACAGAGGGTGAGGGAGAGAGAGAATCTTAAGCTGACTCCACGCCCAGCATGAAGCCCATGTGGGGCTCGATCCCACGACCCTGAGATCATGACCTGAGCCACCCAGGAGCCCCTTTAACAGCTTTTTTGGGGTATGATTCCTGTACCATATAGTTCATTTAAGTGTACAATTCATTGTTTTTTAGTATATTTACAGGTATGTGTAGCATCACAGCAATCAATTTTAGAACATTTTCATTACCTCACAAAGAAACCTTGTACCATTAGCTATCATCTCCCTTCCCCCACTTTCACCTCTAGCCTTAAACAACCACTAATCTACTTCCTGTTTCTTTAAATGTCCCTGTTTTGTACATTTCATATGCATGGACTCATATCTGTGTGGTCTTTGTGATCGACTTCTTTTACTTAGCATGTTTTTAAGGTTCATCTCTATTGTAGCCTGTGTTAGTACTTAATTCTTTTTTTGGTATACATATTTTTAAATTGTAAAATATACATATAACAAAACTTGTCATTTAAACAATTTTTAAATGTACAATTAAGTGCATTAATTACAGTCATTATGTTGTACAACCATTAGCCCTATTTCAAAACTTTGTCATCACCCCAAACAGAAACTCTGTGTCTGTTTAGCAAGAACTTCTCATTACTTTTCCTTGCAGCCCCTGATAACCTTTAATCTACTTTCTGTCTGTGTGAATTTGACTTTTCTAGCTACCTCCTATAAGTAGAATCATACAGTATTTGTCCATTTGTGTCTGGCATATTTCCTTCAGCATTTTTTCATGTTCATCCATATTGTAGCATTTATCAGAACCTCTTTGTTGTGGCTGAGTAATATTCCACATTTTGTTTATTAGTGGTTGGACATTGGGCTATAATGCTTCTGTAAGCATTTGTATACAAGTTTGTGTGTGGATATTATGTTGTAATTTCTCTTGGGTATATACTGAGGAGGGAATTGCTGGGTTGTATGGTAACTATGTCTAATCAATTAAGGAAGTACCAGACTTTTCTAAAGTGACTGAACCATTTACACATTTTTTTTTTAAATCAAGATACTCATTAATTTTGAGCTATTTACCTCATTTAAAAAAACATTACTTCCCATATCCCATTTAACAACACGTTTATTCCATAATATGTTTACAGGAGAAGTACCTAAAACAAATGTGGTTTAATGAATAATTATAAAGCCATCATCCACATAACCACTACTTTGGTCAAGAAATAGAACATGGATTGCGCACTGAATCTCCATTAGTGTTATGCCTGATCACATTCTCCTTGTGTTTCCCCCTAGAAGCAACTAGTTTTTTGACATTTCTCGACTTAATCTTTTATAGTTTTGCCAGCTATGTTTGTATCTATTATGAATTTAGTTTTGTTTGATTTTGAACTTTATAAATGTAATGACAGTATGTATTTTCTTTATGTCTTGCTTCTTTTATTCAGCATTATATTTGTGAGGTTCATCCTCTGCAGTTTATTCATTTTCCACTGTTGTATTCTATTGTGTGAATATATCACATTTTATTTATTCATTCTGTCCTCACTGGGCATTTGAATTGTTTCCAGTTTTTATGTGAAATTTCTACATTTTTAAGAGCACTGCACATATCAAGACATTTTGTATGCTAAAGTTGGCCATTTACAACCCTTATTTAAAGTATGAATACCAGAGAGATTAGACACCATTCTGTATTTAGAGCTAGTACTTGAGCATATTCAGAAGAAGGCATTTCAGTGCTGTCTAATATGTTTATGGTAAGTTTGACAATAGTTGTTTGTTACAAAATTTTTGGAACTTTTCCCTTGTTATTCAAATATTTCTTTAGTTTTTCCCCATAGTATGAATATCATAGATAAAAGTGAGGGAAATGAGTTAAATTGGACTGACTAAATATGGTTTTTATCTTTATTTTTTTATTTCTTTGGACTGACAGTAACATTTTGTTGTGTTGCATTTAAGCTGTGGTCAGAATGTGTCTCTTGACCTTTTGAAGTACTTTATTTTTAACTATCCTTAACTTGTATTATAAGTATATATGGGCAGTAGTCAGACCTGATTCATTCTAGATTGGTGTCTTGAGCATTGTAGGTTTCTTATGTGAATGAATGATTGCTTTTGTGACCAAGTTTCTATTATAAGTAACTTTAAAAGGAATCATGAAGTATATGCATAATTTAGCAACCCTCATTGATAGAGGTTTTTAAAATTTAGGTGGTTTTCAATAGATTTGAAAATTATTCCAGAAATGAAAATAGCCGTGGGAAAAACAGTTTGGAAACGATGCAGTTTTAAAAGCCTATAAAAATGCTCCAGATTAAAACAAAGGTCTGGCCCTTCTAACTTAAAAAAAAAAAAAATAGAGCCAAGTAGAAAACACTTCATAAAGCCTGTCCAATGGCTGCATTAATTTTTCTTGAATTCCTACATCTATTTGTCTTTAGATGATACGGTAGTAACAAAATAATGTACTTATAAATTGTAGCAGTTGTTTATTTGAAAACTTGCTGGTTGCACTGTTGATTTGTGGATTTTGTGATACCAGTTTGTGATTTGTGTCTCTTGCTGGGGCTCCAAGGGTGGGGCAGGCGGGATGTGGATTTCTAGTCCTCTTCTTGAATATAAGCTTTGTTGATTCTTACGAATTAAAATTGTTTTGAGATAATCTGTTAATACGGTATACAACCTAGAATGCTTTTTGGAATTTTGATATCTTCTTGATGGCACACTTAGTTTTTGCATGAGCCCCCTTTAAAGGTAACATATGAAGTTGTTGAGTGTATTCCATTTTTCATGTTAACTGCTCAGGCTCTCCACATACCTAACTTCAGGCCTTTCTTATCATCTGTGGCCTGAATTACTGCAGTAGCCCCATAATAGATTTCCTTGCCCAAGTCTTTCCCTTTTTAGTCCATCTTCCACTCCAAAGTGATGCCTTAAAACAGAAGTCTGACCGTATCACCCCCCCCCCCGCCCCCCCTGCGCTTAAAACCCTTCTCTGGCACCTTCTTGCCTGCACAGTAAAGTCCAATTCTCCCTGGCCTGTGGCCCTTTGAGATTTGGCTCAGGCCTGTGTTTCCGCCCTATTTCTTGTTCTTTCTCCTGTGCCCATGATATAGTATGAAATTGTGTATAGAGTGCCCTAAAAATTCTGTCTTTCACACTTCTCTGCCTTTGCATAGAGGTTTTCTCAGGCCAGAATACTGCTCTCACTTTTTCTGCCTGGCAAGCTCTTGCCTATCTCTTAGAAACTAGCACAGGTTTTGAAGCTCTGTAAAGTCTTTTCTGTTGCCCCTGTTCCCATAGTCCCCTGTGCGTTGATTCTGCACCCTATATATCTATTGAATTTATCACAGGGTATTGTTAATATGACTTTCTTACCTACTGTGAACTGCTTGAAGGCAGGGCCTGTGTCTTGAGTCAAGGCTGGCTGTCAGCTTTTACTGTAACGCCTAGGAATAGAAATGGGTTCTCAGGAAATGCTGTAGAAATCATCTGGAGTTGGAGTTGGAATTCATTCTGTAATGATTTTGATTATCTTTTCACAGTCTCCTGTTTTTAATGTAAAATGGGTGATTTGAGCCAATTTGGTCACTCATTTTTTTATTTTCTAGGTTATGTAAGACTGTATTATTCTTTCTGGTTAGTAGGTAGTTAAGATACACACAGAATCACCACACATAAACAAAATTTCACTCCACAGAGCTTATCATTGACTTTGAACTTGGTGTAAAATCAATTCCTGATGTCATGCTAAATGTTTTATATTTTAAGTAATATGGTTTTAATCCAGAATATGGAACCCAAAATAAGTGTTGAAAATAACATTTGTAAACTATCCCCTAAGGCTTTGTGATTAGTTCTTTAGTCCAGTAGTTAAGCAGCAGAAATGGGAAGTATCCATTCTCTTCATTGATAACTTCCTGTGTTTAATAGTAGGATTAGTCTGTAATTGTGTTCTCTTTTCTACTGTCAGTAAAGTTTATTGTATTAAAATGTTGGGTAAAATGCAGTGTCTCTTTCATGAGTACTAATGGAAGTAGCTGATAGTGTGAGGTGATGGAAACATTTTATTTCTAAACACTTTCAGTTTGCAGTTGATTTCTATTACTCTAGGGAACTGATCCTTCACAGCTGTTAGAAAATGTAAGTGGGTTCCTTTCCTGCTGTGCAGATCTTTCCTTGTTTGGGAACCTTTGATGGCACAGTAGGGGCTTTTAAAAGTGTCACAAATGTAAGGCAATTTATACTGCAGTAAGTGTAGAATTTTGTTGTTGCTGTTTATGGCAGAAAATTGAAAGTTAAAAAAGTAAATGGAGGAGAAAGGCTGCTGAGCATCGTGTGCTTATAAAGGCAGTCTTTTTTTGAGTTAATAATGCCATCTCTTCTGGTTATCTGGACTTGTTAGTTTTCCTTCCCTGTTTCTTCTACTCTAAATTCCCTTATTGGTGAATTGAAAATAAAAGCAGAATAGATTGATGAATCGCAGACAAGAAATAGCATACATCCTGTCTTGATTAATGCCTATGTTAATGTACTTGGGGGAGGGATGTAATCAGCAATCACATGGTAGACGGAGTCTATTAAATAGGTATGTGTTTTGAGCTGAAGTGTGTACTTACTACAGAAATATTTCTCCGAGTACTCTGTTGAGGCCTAGTTGTTAGCATGTTGCTGAGAAAAAGAAAGCACTCTGTGGCTGAAGAAGGTGCTTCCTTAGTACCTTTTTATTCTCCATTATGCCTTTACCACTTAGCATGGAGATTACAGCTATCACATTGGAATACTAACCTTAGCAACAGATGTGATCCTGAAGCACGTTACACATTTCACCAGATGTTCCGTTTCTCTTTAGGGGAAACTTCTGGTTAGTTTCTTGTATCAAACACTCTAAGAAATCAGAATTTGAAGTTTATTTTAGACATACTATGGTTGTTTATAAATAAGAGAGACGAAAGGCACAGCCTTTTATAACCTGAAAGGCTGCGTGATTTGCATAATATCAAATAAGTTGTGGTACAGCTACATTTTATAAATATTTTTCTAGTCGATATGCATTTGCATTCTGTATGAAAAAGTTTGGGAAATACATATATTTCAAGAAGTATCTCTTAATGAAATAAGTAGTAAAGTAGTATTCCTTGTTGATTGTGCTGCGTATATTTATGATTTGCATACTCCTTCCAAAAGAGCATTTGAAGCAGATATGAGTTCTTGCTAATTTGACAATTTATTTATAATTGAACAAATTGTGGATATTCTTAATCATAACATCTGCAGGATGTTGATTTATAAACACTGTAGAATGCGGTGTTGTTTTCATGCTATGCATACTTCCTGTAGTGTATGCTTACAGTTCAAAAGGATTATTTTCTTACTATTTCCTTCAATCTTTGAATTTTAGCACTAGTCATAATTTTGAGTCTGGAAAAGATTTCATGATATTCTAAATTTCTGTGTTTTTCCTTCCCGTCAGTAATGGTCTAGCAGTTTTATGTAACATTAAGGAGTGTTGTTTTGTAAAAATAACAGTAGTATCTAAGGAGAAACACATCATCTTGTTTCTTTGGAATAGTAGGGATAGAACTCGCTGTAAAGTAATTTTAAAATGTTTATTAATTGAGAAAAGGGAAAAAAATCACACTGACTTTTCTTTTGGAAACTTTGAGTTCATTCTACATCTTCTCGTTAGGGGAGATTCAGCAAGAATAGTTTTAAAGTAGATGTATTATTTCAGGAGATACACTTTCTGTTCTTTCTACTTTGAATCAAATATTTTGGAAAAAACCCTCATGTCTGCAAGACTTCCATCTGGTGAGAACTTGATCCTTTCCGCCCAGTTTCATCTTGGCTCTCGCCAGTGGTTGTAGCATAACAGCTTCTCTTTGAGATTAAAACAGAACAAAGACAGGCTCTTTTTATTAATAATCAAATGAAGTTTACAGATTTGTGATTAGTTCTTTTTCCAGATATGGAATTATTTTTTTAAATTAATTAATTAATTAATTTTTTTATTTTTATAAAGATTTCTTTTTTTATTTTTTTTAAAGATTTTATTTATTTATTTGAGAGAGAGAGAATGAGATATAGAGAGCATGAGAGGGAAGAAGGTCAGAGGGAGAAGCAGACTCCCTGCTGAGCAGGGAGCCCGATGTGGGACTCGATCCCGGGACTCCAGGATCATGACCTGAGCCGAAGGCAGTCGCTTAACCAACTGAGCCACCCAGGCGCCCTAATTTATTTATTTTTAAATATTTTATTTATTTATTAGAGAGAGAGAGAGAGAGAGGAAGCGTGAGTGAGCACAAGCAGGGGAAGGGGCAGATGAAGAGGGAGAAGCAGACTCCCCACTGAGCACAGAGCCCAATGCAGGGCTCCATCCCAGGACCCTGGGATCATGACCTGAGCCAAAGGCAGATGCTTAACTGACTGAGCCACCCAGGCGCCCCACCAGATAGGGAATTATTAGAGACAGGTCGTATTTTATTCCTTTGAATTGTGTATTTTAAAATTGTACTTCTGTAGTGGACAATGCTCACACTTTCCTTGTTTGTAAAATGGGAATAATAACAGTACCCACATCAAAGAACTGTTGGGAGGCTTATCACAAATGAGAGGTGTGTAAGCTAGCAATCAGTGGAAGCTATTATTAGTCATCTTGTGGCTTTAAAAGAGATAAACATAGCTATAATTAAAAGCAATTCAACATATGTAACCTGCATGGTTATATAAATCACTCAGTGCTGGTGTGACCTTAGCATTTATAAAACAGCAACTTCATTATAGCTAGAGATTGTTTTTTGCTTTTGCCCAGTTTTGTTATTGTTTTTTTTAGTCTTTTCTATGAATATTTTGATAGCAACCATTTTTTATTAAAACCTTAATGATTTAAACATTTTCAGATTATGTCATCCATCCCTGTGCACACACACCATTGCCAAATTGAGAAAGTTAAATAGAAATTGTTATGGGTTAACAAATTTTGTTGTTTGTGTCCTCCAAATTTTATATGTTGAAGCCCTAACCCCCAGTGTGGTGGTACTTGGAGATAGAGCCATTGGGAGGTACTAAAGTTAGATGTAATGCTGAAGCTTGGGCCATAGTCTGGTATGATTTGGTCCTTACAAGAAAAAAACTGGAGAAAATAAAGTTCTGTTGTTTAAGCCACCCAGTCTATGGTATTTTGTTATGGCTGCCCAAGCAGAGTAATATATAAACAAGTGAAGCTCAAAACTGGAGGTAACAGTCAGGTATGAAGTAGGGAATCTCTCATACTAAGGAGATATATAGGGCACTGGGACAATGAAAAGGCATTCTGTTTACTGTGTGGTGTATGGCTCTATCTGCTTTTACTTCTGATAGTAGAGCAGATATTGACGTTATTGTTTTATGATGCTGTCTGCAAAACGTTATTGTTTAGTAGATGGTAGGTACTGTGAGATGTTTTGACCTTAAATATTCATGCAAGTTTAGTTAATTTCTCTGGACAGGCATTTAATGTACTAGTCATAATTCAGTGCCAGATGATTATCATCGGAGCAGAGGTCTCTTTGGAAAAGTTCATGCATCACAACTATAGCAAACAACATACCACAGCATTTCATTTTTTTATAGAGTCTCTTGATTAGGTTGTTGAAGTAACAGGCAATTGGAAGGTAGGATTTTTATTCCTAAGAAATCATATATTTTGGGGTGCCTGGGTGGCTCAGTTGTTAAGCGTCTGCCTTCGGCTCAGGTCATGATCCCAGGGTCCTGAGATTGAGCCCCACATCAGGCTCCCTGCTCGGTGGGAAGCCTGCTTCTCCCTCTCCCACTCCCCCTGCTTGTGTTCCCTCTCAAGCTGTGTCTCTCTCTGTCAAATAAATAAAATCTTAAAAAAAAAAAAAGAAGTCAAATATTTCCTGCTCAAGTGGATTCATACCACTTTGTATATCTTTAGTAAAATTCCATTTTAATTTTGTAGGGAAGGTAAATTTATGATACAGACCAAACACTTAGAATAATTTTTATTTTTTTACCTGTTGTGAATAATTTAACCAGCGTATGTACCTTCTGCTCTCATCAAATGTGATGCGTGAAGTGTCTTGTGAGGGCATTTGAACTGTGATACCTCTGAACACAGGAATATCTTTTCGAAGAGTTTTTTAAATCTGGTTTTGAGAAGTCCTTGGAGAAAGTGTAACATTGCCTAATCTGTATAAAAGTAAAACAAGAGAGATGCTTAGAGAGAAAGACACGGTGGCAGTGAAATCAAATAAAGTAGATATTTGCTAATTATTGTTAGTAACTTTTTACTGCCTCAAATGAGACGCTGTTCACTTAAATCATGCTTTTGACCTCTCTTTTTCGACCTGATTGCTAAACTTCCTTTCCCCAATGAAATGCTTGAGGAAGCACTCTTCTCATCTTTCCAGTACTTTCTTACTCAACAGCCTTCAACTGATACTAATTTTGGGTTTTGCTGAGAGCTTAGTGTGGCTTGATCCCTTCAGTGTAATGGACAATTCTGTAGTAAATGGACCCTACTTTATGCTCTTTGATCTGAATATAGCCTTTGACATTATGAATTTCTGTCTCCTAGACCCTGCTGCAATTCCATAGGAACATCTGGTTTACCTCTTGAAATGCTTCTGTTACTGAACTTCTCAAATTCTTGCATCTCTTTTGCTTTTTTCTCTTGCTATCTTATCTGGATCTTTAAACTTAACTATCACTTTTGTGAGCATGTGAATTTTGTTATGAATTAAAGAACAGAGTGTACTCTGTTTGAACTTTTAGCTAAGTCTTGCTAAGTCTTTTTTAAATGTTTTTTTAATTATAAAAAGTTAATAGAATAATATTTTAGAGAATTTGGAAAACAGGAAAAGTTATTCATCTTATATCTTTAACAGTGATTGTTAATAATTTGGTATATTTTCTTCAACTTAGAGTGTTTTTTTAAAATTGTAAATGCCTAAAAATTTTAATTTTACCTTACCTTTTGTATCTACCTCACATTATAGTTCATATTGTGTTATTAAATGATCTTCACCATCATTGTTAGAGCTGTGTGTTGTAAACATTTGAAGGCATGAACATATATATCATAGTTAAATCTTCCTGTCGCCAGACATATTAGGTAGTTTCTAATTTTTTTTTTTTTTAAGATTTTATTTATTTATTTGACAGAGAGAGAGAGAGAGAGACTGAGAGAGGGAGCACAAGCAGGGGGAGTGGGAAAGAGAGAAGCAGGCCTCCCACTGAGCAGGGAGTTTGATACAGGGCTGGATCCCAGGACCCTGGGATCATTACCTGACCCAAAGGCAGACGCTTAACGACTGAGCCACCCAGGCGCCCCTGTAGTTTCTCATTTTTGATGAACACTTAATAATGTAACTTTTTTTTTTTTTTTACAAAATTTGAATTATAATTTTACTGCTAATTTCTAGCAGAAGAATCAGTAATAGGACAAACATTTTTATGGTATATTGAAAAGAAGGTGGGTTTGGTAGTGAAAAAGGCTAGCCTTGAGTCCTGGTGGTTACTTTTTTTATGGGCAAGTTACTCAGGTGACAAATGGAAAAATTAATACCTACCTTAATATCAAGTATGGGGAGTGTCTGATTTATTGATGAAATACAGGTGCTCAGTAAGTAATTAGGAATTACTGTGACACAATTATCATTACTGTGACTGCCTCAGAGTAGGTTTTATTGACTTCTTGAATCATTTTCCCCTTGCCCCCAAAGTTTTTGGTCATTTATGAGACTTTTTCAAGTAGTGGCATAATGCCATCAAAACATTGTATATTTAAAAATAAACTACAGTGATATATGTGTGTGTGTGTGTGTGTGTGTGTGTGTGTGTGTGTGTATTTGTAAATCAATAAAGTTTTTTTGCAGGGCAAATGTAAAATAATACTTTCCAAAGAATTATTTCCAAAAATAATGAATTTTGTAGCTAAAAATGTTGAAGGCTAGACTACCAGAGCATCATTTATAGCAACACTTTTTTTTAAGGCACAAACAAGCAGAAGTCACACTGTTACAGTGAACCTTGTAAAACAGCTGCAGAGTTAATGACAAATACTATGTTTGGGGAGAACGCAGAGTAGCTATGTTGTTTGTTTTACAGAATGACTGTTAATATTACCTAATATCAGTTGCATACAGTATGTAAAAGGCTTACCATTAAATGTGTGCATGTTACTAGTCAGCTTCACAATTGATATGCACAGAAGCATTCCTTCTTAACGTATATGCTGTTCTTATATCACAGAGAAGTGCTATGTGATTTTCTTGTTCATCATGGAAAATCCATGGTTAAAGAGGAGAGAGTTTTTATTTAACAATTACTCTGTGAGCTGTGATACAGGTTGAAAAAAATGTGTTAGGATCAGTACTGATAGAATACAGTTGTGTTTTTAGGAGGAAAAGGGCATTGCTACTGCAGTGCTCACCCACATACTTCTTTGTTTACAGGGAACAGCTTTATTGGCTCTAGAATTTTCCTCTCATATCCTCCTTTCTTTTACCTGAACATCTATGAAAGTGGGTTGCATTTTTTTAATCCATGGTATCTTATAATTAAAATTGCCAGTCCTCTTTCCTTCTTTTTTTATACTCAGTGGAATTTGAAATAATGTTAATTGCTTTCTAATCTTAATTTAGTGTGGAGGGAAATAGTGAAAATAATAAAATTTCAACCTCTGAGTGTTTGTCTTTAGAATATGCTGAATGAAAAATCTGACGCTGCTTTTCCAATACTGCCTATGAGGAGAAGTATGTCTGCTTGAATCTTTGACTTTAGAGAAGAGTTTACATTTTTATGCCTTCTTTATGACACAGTCAGTGCCAATAAAAGCTATTTCCATTCCTTCAAATAATTTCCTAAAAGTAGCATGTTTTAGCTAAACATGTAGTATCCTAAGTAGCTTTACAGTATTAACTTGTGAGTAAAAAAAAAAGTCACAATTTTTAACATTGAAATTGTGATACTGGGATGAGTAAAGTGTTCCCACTTTTACTAAGCCTTGATAACTTATTTGAGGAAGAAGTTGTTGAGAGGGAGGCCTGGGTGGCTCAGTCAGTTGAGCGTCTGCCTTCGGCTCAGGTCATGATCCCAGGGTCCTGGGATCGAGTCTCACATCCGGCTCCCTGCTTGGCAGGCAGCCTGCTTCTCCCTCAGCCTGCTGCTCCCCACTGCTTCTGGTCTGTTCCTCTCTCTCTAATAAATAAATAATGATAAAAAAAAAGTCTTAAAAAAAAAGATGAGATTGCTGTGCATATTTTCAGAACTACATCTAAATATGGCAGTAGGATATGAATAGCTCCAGAGCTTAATAAAATCAAGGGTTAAAATCTAGTTTCCAGAATTTCCCTAATTGAAATAGTAATTTTTAGGTATAATGTGTTCCTTGGACAGAGATTTATATATATATAAACATACGTATGCATATATGTAAGATCATCTGACAGTAACAAAACTCTTGTTGTATTTTCTTATAACCTGTAAGTCTGCATAAGGAGCTTCTAAGTTAGTACAACTAGAATGAGAAAAGCAGCCTCTTAGGCTGCTATCTGTAATCCACATCCACATCATCCATCTCCAGGTTGTGTGTTTAAACCCTGGACATCATGCACAGCATCTCTCTCACAGATATACAGTAGATTTATTATGGTTTTAATTTTAATCAAACTTTCATTTATATAATTAAAATTAGGATAACAACTTTTTAAAACTTGAAATTGGTGGTTTTCACGAGGCCAAATGTCCATTAAATGATCTTCAAATGATATAAGTTTGAGAGACACTGTTCCAGTGCATATTTGTCTGAAATAAAGTAAATGTTGGGAAGAAAATCTGATGACTCTTTCAAACTTCCACCTTCAGGCTTAGCCCAAGGCCCTTTTTCTGTGTGGGGAACCCACATATACTCATTAGTCTAGAACTCTTGTCACTTTTTAGGCTGTGTTCCTTGTTAGTGCCCCTGCTCTTCTGACCACACTTGTTGTTAGGGTTTCTAGACTGTATTTTTTAGTGAAAACGGACTTTTTTCATTTATCTCTGTGGAATATTATCATCTAAAAGCACTTTAGAGATAATTGATTTCAACTTCAAAGCTTAGCAAAGAAACACATGAAATTTTTTATTCAGGGAGGATAGTTATCTGGTCCTTGCTTTAAAACTCTTTGTCATCATTACCATGTGATAAGCATTAAACCAAATCATTTTTTCATTTGAGATAAAGTCTAGATGGTTTTAAAACTGTATCTTTAAGAGCAGTTTGGTTATTGGGAGGTTTTCCCCTGCTTTATTTTATTGTATTTACTGGCAAAGCCAAAATAGCGATTCGGGTCTCTTGTTTTCTCAGCCCGTGACTTCTTCTGCACTGCGTTATTTGGCAGGGTAAGAAGCCAGGTCTTTGACTCCCAAACTTGATTTCCTGGTTGTTATTAACAGAAATAGTTTGTTCATTTTAAATGTGCGGAGAACTATCTGGGATTGCCCAGATACTTTCTTGAGGGAACATTTAAGCATTTGTGTAGAGCCAGGACTGCTGGCTATCACAGTGTATGTCGTACCTGCTCTTCTCTACTAGATGTCAGCTGTGGGAACCTTCCTTCAAGGCGCAGTGCTGGACAGCACCTAAAACCCTGGCACATTAGAGCTTGGAATACCTGCTTGTATGAATATATGAAGGGATGAATGCATGATTTGCTGTTTAAGATTTTTCTTCCCCAAAATATGAGGAGGAAGCATCTGTAAGCCATTTGTGATGCCTTTATCAGACTGACTATTGTAATCTTTTCTGCAAGGAAAAGAGAGGAAAAAAAAATACATATATATATCCTTGGGGGATAAAGGAGAGTTTTTGTTGTTAAGGTGATATTACCTTGTTTGAAAATGCTTTGAAACATTGCAACTACTCTGATTAAACTCAGCTTTTTAAGGAGATACTGTTTGGTTTGCCTTTGGCACAATTTCAAAAGCCTTGGCATAAGCGGTTGGCTCTCAGTATCTGTGGACACTGCTGTGAGGGACAAATTTTTTATTTATTTTTATTTTTTATTTTTTGGTGGGATGGGAGAAATAATCTATTTGAAACAAATTCAGGGAAAGTAAAACAAAGATAGCCCTTCTTAGGTAGTTATTTATGCTTCCCTAGATATTTATTTATTTATAGTTATGCAGTTTATTTCTATCAGTGTAGCCCATAGAGGTTAATTCTATTTCAAACATCTGGCTGGATCTTGCCTGCCAATTGTGGAAGAGAATTATTTGGTCTGTTTTGTAGCCTTCCAACATCTTTCTGTAGTAATTTTCTTGCCTTTCAGTGATTTTTACTTCCCCCTACACACTGTATTTCATCTTCTTCACTAATCCACGAGGCCCTCCCTAGAAAAACATCTTTAGGATCTTCAGATTACATAGTGACAGCTGATTAGACATGTCTCAGTAATGGCATGTAGAGATCTTTATGTAAAATCTCTGAAAGATAACAGGAGTACTGAGTTGCTTGAGGATGGTGTTAGTGTGTGTTTGTAGAGCTGTATACCTCCAAGGTATATTTGTAAAATAGCAGAATATAATTTGTGCTAAGCATGTTTTTATAATGTAATATTTTTGGTAGAGACCAACCTTTCCCCAAAATGTTTCTTCTTCTCAAAAAGAGAAGGTTTATCTTTCTGTTAGGATCACAACTCCGTCCCTGCCTTTAGAACAGTCTTATTAGCTTATAAGCCCTAGTCACTGTCCCTGTGTGGGTAAGAGCATGTGTTTTCTCTTGTCCATTTTGGGAATTACTAGTCTCGGTCACAGAGTAGTTTAGGTGAAGCCTCCATCCAGCTTTCTCCATGATGGACTTCCTGGTTTTGGTAGGACAAGGGTAAGAATGACATCGTTGGGTATCTTGCTGAAAGCTGGGGTTTTCTCTCTTCCTTTGCCCTGTCATTCTAACTCTTCTGGATAGTGTTGTTTTTAGTGATCTCAGTGCTGTCTTTGCTACTGTTTGGTACCCCCGAAGTGAACTGATTATTGCTTCACACCTAGCCCCTCCTCCTCTCCCCACAATCCTACAGAGGAATGAGAATCCCTAAGTGGGACCATGTTTGACTTGTTCTCCACTACACCTCAGTACTTGTTACTCATCTTTTGGATCTTGAGTCCCTTTGAGAATTTGTGAAAGTTTTAGATCTTCTTTCCACAAAAGTACATAGGCATGTGGTTTTGGGAAAAGGAGATTATAATGGGAAAGGTAACATGGCCTCCTTAAAAATAAGCCACAGGTTTTCTAACCTCAGATTTAGTGTGGCTGCCATAAGGATTTCTGCTTGATCATTTTCTCAGTATAGAACTCTGTATTCCTTATCCTATAAAAATAAGTTTGGACGAAGCAGAACATACAGGGAAATCGGTGGGGGACAAAAAAGGGGTGAATGGAGAGTGTGGTTGTAAGTACTTCTGTTTCTCTGATTTAAGTAATCCATAGGAAATTATTTGCCTTCCTAACCTTTTCTTTAACTCTGGTCATTTGCCATTCTTGCCAGCTTTCCCTTTAATTTGTAGTTAAGGATATTCTTAAAAGATTGTGTCCCTTAGGCTTTCTTCTTATGACATGTTTAATACTGGTTTTCTAGTCCAAATTGTTCTTATGTTTGAAGGTAAAGGAAACTATCTTTGGAAAGTTGAGGCTGCCAGAGTGGATCATCTCCCTGAGCAATAGGGGCCTGCTATAAAGCTGTTTGCTCTATCTGATTGAGTTTACTGTTTTATTGGGGTGGCAGTATTTCCAGTAGCCTTTACCGAGTCCTCATGCAAGCTGGCATTACTGCTCACTCCTCCATCCCATCCCCACCCTCATTCTCAGTGTTGTTTTTAAAGTTACCTGTTGGGAGGGGACAGGGAGCTTATTTCCTTTCTTTGGAAGAGTTATAAATGGAATCAGGAGATAGAAACTTATATAGTACAATGCAATTATACTGTTATATACACAGTAATAATAGAACACCCAAGATTACCTTTGCTTGAAATCTAATTTCTGTAGCTTGTCTCTTTCTTTATTGAATCTGTTCTTTATTGTACGGAATATAATTAGCTCATAGTTTTAGTATCTAAGAAGTATTTTTTGTTTTGTTTTGTAATCCTTTTTCATGCTAGATTTTTTTTATTGTATTCATATTCGTACGTATAAATTTGGTTTCATGAAATGAATGTCATAGATTCACAGACTGTTTTTGTAGTCATACATACAACCTCTAATCCCTTTCTCTGTTTTCCTGATTCCTCCCTGCTCCTGGTATGGAGATGGGCAAAGGAGAGTTTATACAACATTTGGAGACCAAGTTAATCCAGTCCAATTTTCCAAAAACTTTTCCTTTGCTCGAGATAAGTGCCGTGACTTCTCGATTCTACATAGCACTTCTGAATAATAGGTGATGAAGACGTATTAAATTCTTCTTGAGGTTATTTAATACACCACACTCTTGCTGTGAATGATTTCATTTAATCCTCTTTTAACTACTTTCTGAAGTAAGTACTGTTTTTTCCTCTTAATTTACAACAGAGGAGACCTAGGCCAAAATAATTTTGTTGTAGGTCACACAACTAATGTGTATTAACGATGGTGTCTTGGCTCGGGCTGCCGTAACAAGTACAGTAGACTGGGTGGTTTAAACAACAGAAATTTATTTCTCATAGTTCGTGAGACTGGAAGTCCAAGATCAGGGTGCCAGCAGGGTTGGCACTTTTCACTGTGACTTCACATGGCCCTAGTACTGCCTGTGGATGGAGATGGGAAGAGAGAGAGGGAGGGAGGAAGGAAGCGAACTCTGTGGTGTCTCTTATGTGGTGTCTAAAGGGCACTAGTCCCATTGTGAGGGCCCCACCATTATGGCCTCAGCTGAACCCGATTACTTTCTAAAGACCCCATCTCTGAATACCATCAACTTGGGGTGTTAGGGCTTTAACATAAGAACTTGGCGTAGGTGATAATTCAGTCTATAGCAGACGGTATTTAGGCCAGGTTGGCTACTTCAGATTCTGAGTAGTCTGAAGTACCCTGTTCTGTTCCCTGCTCCCACAGTTTAGGAGTGCTGGTACCCAGGTTATTTGATGAACATGGTAAATAAATGTAGGCAAGTTAGCCAGCAGTAGAAAATTCTGTTGATATGTATGCACGTACACCTTTCATGTTATATGTATTGCATACTTCTTTCATCAAAAAACATGGAAAGTAAGGGCAAGAATAAGTAAGAAAACAAAAATCACGTATGATGTCACTCCCTGGAGAACGACTGTCGTTACCATTTTAGCATGTTTCTTTGTAGTCTTTCTCCTTACAAGGAGGGAGGAACCCAGGTTGTTTACATACTGGCATTTATATGGTTTATAGTTTTATATTCTTTTTTTCCTAGTAGCATCTCATGAACATTTTCCCATGCCATTTATAAATTTTTTAGAAACATTCTAAATGCCTTGGAGAAAATAAATTTGAGACCAATTCAGAAGGTAAATAGCTATATGAGCTGAGTGTGGTGAAGATTGATGATTCAGAGTACCCCTTAGTGAGGGAGTAGGGTTTGTGGGTGGGATGGATAAAGTCAGTGTATACGTTTGTAGTGTGTAGTATCTATGGGACTTTCCCCCTGAAAATGCTCGGTAAGCACAAAGCCATGTGAACTGGTGGTAAATTTTTTAAATTGCCATCATCATATGGTTGGAAGTGGAAATCACCATTTTCCAGCTGGAGAAATTAAAGCTCAGAGAGATAAATGCATTAACTACCACCAGCTTGTTGGGCAGCCATATTGAGGAGGGTACTTTTTAGAAAATGGTGTCACTATAACTTTATGAGGCTCCCAGCACAGGTGGTGCTCAGTAAATGGTTTCAGTACAAACAGTTTTGTTTGCACATTGCAAATAGTACCTCCTAAAAGTGATCATTTGTTCTCTATTTTGAATATTGACTGCACACTGCTAAAGCATCTCATTCTATTTTTTGAACAACTGAAGTTTGAACTGATAGGGGATAAAACTTTTTTTTTTAAGATTTATTTATTTATTAGAGAGGGAGAGTGCGCATGCAAGGTGGAGCAGCAGAGGGAGAGGGAGAAAGAAACTCTAAGCAGACTCTGTGCTGAGCACAGAGCCCAACGCAGGGCTTGATCCCACGATCCTGAGATCACAATCTGAGCTGAAACCAAGAATTGGACACCCAACTGACTGTGCCACCCAGGCACCCCTGGGGGTGAAACTATTAATTCATTTTGGCAGCCCTTTTTTCTTCTTCTTTTTTTTCTTTTCTTTTTTTTTTTTTGATAACTTGTATAGACTATTTTGTGTGTTATAACAAGTACTCATGAGGCCATTCTTTCCTTGTTTTACATTAAAAACTTAGATTTATAGGAAAGGTAAATCAAGTGTGATTATTCTATTACAGAAATGTCTTCTTTTCTCAAAAAATTGCATACTAATTTTGCTTTGAAACCCCACATGAAAACTTTAGGGTTAAGTACTGGGGAAAGTCTTACTGACTTTGAGATCCGATGTTTTTCTCCCTTTGGATAATGTAAATTACCAAGTTTCCCTTATTGCTTTGATTGCCAGAATGCTTAGAGCCAAATTTGTGTATTTTAGTAAAACAAAATATCTATGGGGGCGCCTGGGTGGCTCAGTCTTTAAGCATCTGCCTTCTGCTCAGACCATTGATCCCAGCATCCTGGGATCGAGCCTTGCATCGGGCTCCCTGCTTGGTGGGAAGCCTGCTTCTCCCACACCCCCTGCTTGTGTTCTCTCTCTTGCTGTGTATCTCTCTCTGTCAAATAAATAAACAAAATCTTTAAAAAAAATTTTAAAAATGCAATTATAAAAAAAATCTATGGTTTACTTCATTTTGTTCAGGTCTCTGCCTCACCTGCAATTTCTATTTTATGCATTTTATTTATACTTTACCTAGTCTTGATTTCTGATGATTTTATCTGTTTTAAAGCAAGCTAATTCATGTCCTCTGTGAATATAGTAACATGGATATATATATAAAATTTACTAATAATTGTGACCTTTCTAGTACATTAACAACAATCATGTTTTTGAAATAACTATGTTTTTTTGTTTTTTTTTTTTCCTGAATACTTTCAGTACTTAATTTTGGGCCAGAATTAATCTAACACCTGATATATAGCTGTAAATATGACAGAAGTGTTACTTGTCCTCATGAGAGAGCCTGTAACCTAGTATGAAATACGTATTTTTCTAAATCCAGAGATTCTCCTTTGATCTTCTAACATATCATCTTAATTGTAGCAAGAGGTAGCAGTGGTCAGTGGGCTGTTCTTCAGGAGAGAATTCTTCATGGTGATGGGTAAAGAGGTCTGTAGCCTTTTGTCCTGTCCAGGTGAATTCACTTTGTATAAACAGATCTCAGATGACCTATAGTTAACTTATTAGTTGCTCTCTATCATCCACTTACCTGCATGTGTTTTCATGATCAAGGGCAGAAATGTGTATACATTTTAAATTTCATAACCTCAAAGAAATAGAATCTCTATGTTTCATGATTTGGTTGAGAAGATAACAGTATGAATTTTTTACAGGATATACGTGTTATTTTCTGTAAAGAGTCCAGTTTATTTCATAAAATACTTTTTGAGAAACATTAAAACCTCAAAAAACCTGATTTCCCCCAATTTTCAAAGTTCTTACTAGTTTTAAAAGATAGAGTGGTTGCCACCCCTTCCCTTCTTTATCTTCAGCTTGGCATTCTGAAATTATTTGTCAGAATTCATAAACATTTTAAACAAGAAATTAAACCACCCAGGACAAATGAACTATTAAAAAATATTTTGTAAGACTATTAAGAAAGGCAGTATTTTTCTTATTTCTTTTAAAATAAAACAAATTAGTTTCTAGGTAGAGTAATGTATCAGGCACTTAATGTGAAAAATGAACTGTTACCAAAATCCTTAAGCATTCACAGGGGTGGCCTTAATAACAGATGATGTATTAATTGGAAAAAAGGATGAATATATGATACAGACTGGGTAAAAAGAATATGGAAGTTTTAAGAAATATATACTCCATAGTTCTCTCCACCCAAAGTAGACTCTTATTTAAGTCTTTTTTCAAATGCACATTCTGTTTGCTTAAATCTGCATCTGCTACTAGCTTTACTAGCTTTGAACACTGCCTGAAACGTATGTGCAGCTTGGCAGAAAGTCTGATATGAAGAGGAAAGCTCAGAATAGTTTGTCTTGTTAAATGATGAGCAAAGCCTTCACAGTTCATAGCCTGTCGGTGTTCACTGGTGTCCCATGGTGCTGCTGGGAAAGAGGCTTATAATTATTTTCTTAAAAGTCCTACTTAGGCTAGTCCTCGCGCTAAAACAGGAGATTTTGATGTGTTCCACTTCCCTGTCATGTTTGTTGAAACCATTGATTTGTTTCAGAGTTGTGGGGTTTTGTTTGCTTTTAAAGCCATTTGCATCTCTTGATTGAACTTAGTGGGTTTCTTTCCTGCAAAGAGCATCTACTAGATCTGGTCTCTCTTTCCTTACTTGATGTGTTTGTGCGAGTCATCTTTGATCTAAGCCAGTTCTTAGTTACAAAGTAGTATTGGCATAAATTTCAAATAGTAACATAGCAGTGTTTTAGGAGTTTGATTACATATTTGTGATAACTATGGACTTTGACAATTACAAATCTTTTTAGATTTATCACTTAAAATCTTACTGGTATTGCTAAATTATTGGTTGATTTAGTGGTCAAACATGCACAAGCTGTGTTTTCTCAAAACCTAGAAATTGTGTATTTCCGTTGTGTTTGTGTGTTATGCTTTATTGGCTCAGAAATAATTTACACTCTACCAATAAGAAGAGATGAGATTCTGTAAGTGGGTGGTTGCCTGGGCTTTGGAGTCAGAGAGTCTGAAGTCAAATTGAGTCTTGCCACTTTACAACCTGTGGTAAACAGTTTTTCTAAGAGGATTTCAGTAACGGTGATTAGCTCATTAGAGTTATTGTGAGGAATAAAGTCAGATAACATATGTAGACCACTTCGCAGGAAGTCTGACATAATAAGTGCTAAGTGCTACCTTCTCTCCTGGTGTTTAGCTCTACCCTTTCCCTCTAGGCTATATATATATGTATATTTTTTAATATAATTTTGTCATAATTTATTTTAAAATAATTTGGATTTATTTGATATGGTATTAAGTCATTAAATGAAATAATATGTCTATTAAATTGTCTTTAATTTCTAAAGTTTACATTAGGTCACTTTGTCTTTTAAAAGTTCCCTAATACATCTATAAAACACTCCCCCCCCCTTCCTCTGACAGACATTATCTCGAGTTTTGGACTATGCTACAGCTTTAACTTTCTGCCTTCAGCTCATCTCAGCCTAGCCAACTGTGGCAAGTCTTTGTTCTTGTTTTTCTCTTGTATTTTGGTAAGGCTCACTTAAAATAATAAAATAAAAAAGATGATTTTAAAGATGAGGGTGAGGAATTGAAGGAGAAAGAATGCTGATTCATTATTCTACTGAACTAAAAAGCTTCTAATTCCTTGTCCTTCTCAGTGATCTTCAGGAAAACTCAAATCTTAAGCTTTTTTTGTTGCTTGCCAGTGTAACTCCAGATACAGCATTTAAATATAAAACAACCTATTATTTTCACTGTTTTCATATTTGGAGATAAAAACAAGAGAAAGCCTAACAAATGTGGTGGATTTTTGAAAGGAATAGTTATTGGGCAGCCTGCCTCAGTTAAGACAGTTTTAGTTCTAGGCAATTTAAAATTGACTGTTTTGCAAAGAGGATATCTGGAAAAAGTGAATATGAATGTACTGGTGCCAAACCTCGAACAGTTATTCAGTGTTGTAAACCAGGTTCTCCTTTGGTTGGGAGAGGCTTAGCCAATTAAGACAATTGTAGAGATTGAAGAGATTTATAAAACTTCAACTCATTTTTATAAGCCTTCCAAATTTTGTAGCACCCACCTCAGTTGCATGTTAAGTATTGCTTTTGTATTAGTAATTTGGGTTGGCTTAATAGTAACTACCAATTTGTTTTTGAAATTCATTTGCTGTGCACTGTTTCTCCTCAGTCAGTAGGGTGTTTGCTTTTTAGACTAAGAATGCTTAAAAATTAAAAAGTTCCTTCCTGAACTTTTCACTATACAATTCTGAGCTGAGCCCTTCTGTTGGATATTACCATGATTTAAAAATAGTCCCCCTCCAAAACAATTTTCCTCTTGCTATTCATCTTTGGGAACTCCTCCAGGAATATTTGGTTATCAATACAGAAGTGAATATCATTGGTTGAAATTGTGGCTTTGGGGCTCCTTTTTGTTAAATATGAGAACTTTAGAATAAAAGTGAAAGTGTGCCTAACCCTGGACCAACTCTACAAAGATGCCAGGAAATGCTTATTTCTTACTTCATTGACCTGCATTAACTCAACAGTAGGGAATTGATACTTTGTATCAAGGAGCCTCATTTTTTTCTTTTCCTTCTCTTTTTTCCTTTTGTTTTCTTTTTGCTGTGATTCTCTTTTGAGTTCTGAGGTACGAGGCACTCCCTACACAGGGGTGAACCTTATCTCTGCCTCGGCACATCTTTTATGCCCTCCTGTTCAAACTCCAGCCCAGTAAAGTGAGTCCAGCTGGGCAGGTGAAGGCGAATACGGCTCTACCTCCCCCTCACCCAGAGCCTGTGGGCTGGGACAAGGCATCCTCGTAGGCACTTCCAGAAAGCATGAGCTTCCTCTCCTCCCCTGTTATCTTAGTGTTGTAGCTAAATTGGGTCTCTTGTGTGTGCCTTAAGTGCCCACCCCAGTATAACTCCTGAGAGAAACAAGCATAGCCACAAAGTCAATGGCATTCACCTGGGAGATTAGAATCTGCAGTGGTCGTTCCTTATTTCCTGGGTAAAATTAACTGGGACATCACCATTTCACGATTTTTTCCTGGTGTCTTCCATAGGCCGGAAGGGTAAATAAATAGGTGTTAGCTGGTGTGGCAGCTCAGATCATTTGATTGGTGGTAGCTGCTAGGAGCGTGGTTTTGAGACCGTTTTAGTGGGACAGTCTGCTGTGCATTTCTTATCCTTAGATTTGTGAGGATACTTGCAGGGTTTGGTTTTGTGTTTTTTGAAAACTTGGGTTGGAGGGGGAAGAAAAGAAACACTGGGTGAAGGGAGATGAGAGTCACATGTCTTTGTCACCATTAAAAGGGAGGACACAGACCGAAAGTCTGCAAAGAAAGCAATTCATTTGGCAGGCTCTGAGGTTTTTCTTATTCCTCAGCTTGTATATAATAGAAAAACATATCACTTAAATTTTTGTTTGTTTGTTATTGAACTAAACTTACCTCTTCGAACTATGCACTTACTGGAGGCTCATATAAAGGTGAGGACCGGGCCTCAGTGCACCCCAACTTTACTTTGAAGCTCATCTTTTCACAGATCACCTGCAGTCCTTTTATTTTTTAAAGATTTATTTATTTATTTTAGAGCATGAGCAGAAGGGGCAGAGGGAGAGGAAGAGAGAATCTTAATCAGACTTTGCTGAGTATGGAGCCCTACATGGGACACTACATAGAGGCCGACATGGGGCCCAATGCAGGGCTCGATCTCATAACCCTGAGATCATGACTTGAAGCGAAACCAAAGAGTTGGATGGTCAACCAACTGTGCCACCCAGGCACTTGCAATCCTTTAAGGTCCTTTCTTGTGTGACACCTCCAAGGGGACATTCTTTAAGTTGTGTTTTTTAATTTTTAAACTTGGGATGGAAAGTCCAAACCAAAATAGAGAATATTTGGACATTTCACATAGAATAGGCCCAGACTGTATTTTTTGCATAATAGTGAAATTCCAGTGCCTTGTAGATTTTTAGAAGCAATTTATCAACTTACCTGTCTTGGTCCTACCTCTTACATTTTAATATTTATTTGCCATATTTAGGTCATATGAAAACTCTTTATAACCTTAAAAATAAATTTTTATTAGAGCCCTGTAAGCTCATCTCTCTACTTCTCAGTGCTCAAGAAGTAAATACACTGGAGCAGTGGTATTTCCTATAGAGTGACAAGCCTCCTATCCCTTAGTCTCTTTTTAGCTGAGAGGAATACTTCGTTTTCATTCTTGTCCAAGGGGCTATAAAATAGCTAAGATTCTGGGTGAAGAAGGAATTTGGAGGTTTGCTACTAATCATATAGTTTGTTTTACCTCCTGCATCCTGAAAATGCTAGTATAAAACCTATTGTATTCAGGCTATTTGGGGAGAGACTTAGTTGGGGAGAGACTTAGTAAGATTACAGACTCTTTTCCAGAGAAATGCATTTTTTAGGTATTAATGCATGCTGGAGGCTCTGCTTTAGTCTCTAGAAAAATTATTACTTTAATTAGCATATTTAATGAACACTGTGGAGTCACAACATTGTGTTTGTGATGTGCTCTCTGATCTTTCTGGAGATGGGAAGGCTGAGCATCAGAAAAGGATCATTAACTGGACAGCAAGATTCCCCATGGGAAAAATCTAAGAGCTAGTATCAGAACCTAGATCTCAAGATTCCAGGTCTTTTTTTTTTTCTACTGTTGCAAATTGAATCTAACTTCTGCTTATATTACACCTAAATTGTACATTGGCAGATATTTTGGAAATACTGATTTAAAAAAAAAAATCATCCTATAAAATCATGTTTGTACTGTCAGTTGCTTGGTAATCTCTCCCCATCTCCTTCTCCCTATTCCTTTAAAATGAATAGTACTGGCTCCTGTTTTACTTGTGGTATTGGAACTTTTTGTAAGTTAAATTTGATTAAATTCCATTTCAAATGGGTGATTTTAATTTAAAAGCGAGAATTTTAAAGCAGAAAGAGGCCATAGCAATTGTTCTATACCACATTTATGTGGTTGATATGTACAAATCTGTTAAAGTAGCTGGAAAGGAGGAGGTCTGTTATGTACCAGAGGAACAAAAATTTAAGATAAAAGATAATTGATATGAGATTATCATATTATTTTTATACTGCTTCTTCTTGAGGCCATCATATTGTATATAAAAAGAAAAACTAAAAAACCAACTTCTTGAATAGTTGAAAAGTTAGCTGCCGTATTTATCATGAGAAATATAACCTTCCTTGGAATAAGCAGATTTGTAATTTCTTTGCCTGGTAACAAACGTTGAAAAAATAAGATTGTGACCATCTGAGGGAGGTTCTTTTGTACTTTATGATCCTGAATCTTGTTTGCTTTATTAAACCGTAGTGCTATAACCAAGGAAATGACAGGCATATAACTTTACTTTTGCTAAAACCTGATTAAGAGTTTAAAAATGAAATGGTTAGATTCCAAGTTAAGCAAATATATTTACTCCATATAATTGTACATTCATTATCATAGAAGTAACTTGGTTATTATGTTGACTATAAAATTGTCTCCTGTATTACATGTTTGCTATTCATTATTGGGCTATATTGTTTTTTAAAATCTTCTATTTATTATAGTCTCAGTCTGCACCTATTCTAGTAATATTGCTTTAAGTTAATAGACATTATCGTCATTAATTTGATGAAAGTAAAAGTCTTTCAGCCTTTTCATTCTGTACATGGCGATTAACCTATAACTCTAATGAAAAATTAATATCTGTTAGTTAACACAAAAGAACACACAAACAAGAAAAAAGAATTTTTTAAAATTTAGCAATATGCAGCAGGGGGCACCAGATGAAGGCAAAAATGAATTCTTATATTTTAAATCAGCTACAGCTTGTATTCTGTTCATATTTAAATAATGTGGTAGTTAATTGTTTCCCTATTCATTTTCTTGATGATTTTAACTTCTCAGTTCTAAAAGCTGTGTTGAAGAAGACATTCTCACTTTATTAATTCAAATGAAATGTCTTAAAATTAACCAGTTTAGCAATTACACAATTTTTTTCTTAAACATTTACTATTTTTAAGAGTTTTAAGAAGGGAGTGGAAACCACATTTAATAAATAATTTCTTGTTTAGAACAAGGCATTATTATTATGTTTTTAGTAGCTTTTCTACAGTATGTTATTTCATTAATGAAAAAAGGAAAGCTTCAGTGATTTGAAATGATTTGAAAGCTTAAATTCGTTTTTGGTATAGGTGAACTGAATGAATTTTAAATCTGGAAACTGTCCTTTAGCTAATAAATAGTTGTGTAAAAACAAGTTTTCAAAAAGGCTTGTTTTTTACTATTTGTGGCATCATTAAAGTTTTTCTTTTACCCCCTCCTCTGTATCATCTAGTCCAATATCAGATGGAAATGATGCGCAGCCTTCGCCATGTCAACATCGATCACCTCCACGTGGGTTGGTACCAGTCCACGTACTATGGCTCGTTCGTCACCCGAGCACTCCTGGATTCTCAGTTCAGTTACCAGCATGCCATTGAAGAATCTGTCGTTCTCATTTACGGTTAGTAGGAGTTTCCTTTATTATTCTTTTCTTCCCTTAATGTTATTACTACTATTTTTGCGTTCTGTCTTTTTGCCTCTAAGAGCAGCCTGGCAGGCCTTCTCAAGTAAATACCAACCCTGTTTCTGCAGCAGCCTCAGCAGCAGCTAAGTCTAGACAGGGTTTCCTTCTTTCTGTTTATTTTTCTTGCTATCAGAGCCCTGATGTGTACATTTTGGAATGCTCGAGTAGCTGCTTCATTTTTATTCCTCCATCTCCCCTCCCTCATTTGAAGGGGCTGGTGGAACTAGACCAGATGTCTAACAAACCCCAATTGCTAGAGTGTCTGGCTCTGTACGTGACTGACCAATCATAACACAGTGTGCCAAGTTTTTTTTATACCTCTGACAGCAGCGTACAAAACCTGGACTGTTTCTTAGCACAAAGATTTTTTTCTTTTCGGCCTATTTAATGGTGTTTCCTCAAGCTCTCCAGACCAGATGTTCTGTGCTGTATCAGAACTGTAGGCAATTTAACAGCTTTATAGCCTTCCCCCTCCCCAAACACTCACAGTTTGCCATATCTGGCAGACTTGCATATAGTTTCCAGCTGAGAAGTAAATGTAACGTCCTGAGTATCTGTCAGAAAAAATACTAATGAATACGATCAATCTTATGAGCTGCCCCAAAATTGTTTCAGTATGTTAACAATTGGATTACAGTAAAGAACAAGTTGTTAAAGTGTACTTATATTGGCTGGAAACATTGCATCATCAGACCTTGATGAATTTTCCACTTGTTTCAATCTATTTTGGTTTTCATTTTATCACCTATTGCTAAAAGTTTCACCGTGTTAAGTTTCAGACAACATGAATGTTAACACAGGTTTTAGGCGAATATTGGCATGCCGGAGCCGTTATCATGCAGCAAGTGCTAAGCTCCCTTACTCATGGAGTGTGTAAGCAGCTAGTTTTGACAAAATGAGTTTCTCTGGAACTAAAAAGACACTTTTGTGATAGCACTTTTTACTCATTTCATTTTTAGAATCTGTTTTAACTAAAAAATTTGGACAGTGATTACTAGGATGGATACATTTTGTTCACAGGGCTATTCATTTAAATTAGTTGACTGAACTACACAAATGAATGCAATGTATTTTCACATTTAATATTCATTAGTATTTTTCTTCTAATTATACAAGATGAATATAATGTGTATAGAACATATGAGATGTTTAATTTTCATCAAGATTTCTGGTTCAAGCTGACGAATAGATTTGAAAATATAACTGCATTTTGAATCTTCTGTTTTTAAAACTTTAAGGAGGAAGTTATTCTACCAATTCCAAGTAGGATGATAAGGCTCCTACATCTTCACTTAACTATTCGCTATACTGGTTTTAATCTGCTTCAGATTGAGTTCTGATCTTTTATTTTGATCTTCATCTTGTAAATATAGTGTGATAAGTAACAGTGTGCCTAGAACCAGTGTCATTCAGGCAAAGCATTGTCAGTAACGAAATTGTTAGTAATTTCTCTTTTCCTTATTTGAGATCCCATAAAAACTGCCCAAGGGTCTCTCTCGCTGAAAGCATACAGACTGACTCCTAAACTGATGGAAGTTTGTAAAGAGAAGGATTTTTCTCCTGAAGCGTAAGTGTTTGGGGGCCTGTGAGGTGTATGGTAAAGCATTGGCTGTTTTCCTTTTAAGATTTTAGTTTGCCACATTTATTGAATCCTTGGTAGTGGTGGCATGGTAATGCTTTTGCCACGTGGATGGTAGAAGTCTTTTGCATGGCTGAGTGCCACTTGATTTCTCCCTTTCCATGTTTAAACTGTTCTTTATGGAATGTCTCATCTGTTGTTCTCACTGTGGGTGAATTCAGTTGGAGTGGAAATTAATTAGCTACTGAATTTGAAGAAATAAATGATTAAGTAAAGGGAGGTGGGATGAGTGACCGGTGGCTGTCACACTGTGAGCTCTGTGTCAGGATGATTGTGAGCTGTATGTCTTACTTTCTGAGCGCCTGTTTCATGGGGCGGTGGGGATGGGAAAGACATAAACATTTTAAGGTATCAGTAAGGAATGTGGCATTTTGGAAATTTTTTGGGTGATAGGTATGCACAGACTTAATCGGTAAAGCTGTTTTATGATTTTACATAATGGCATTGGAATATTTACATTAAAATTTTTAAAAATTCAGAATTCTTTCATTTTCTGTTAATTATGGGAGTTTTGATTTCTTATTAAATTGAAGTTAGTGGCTTTGATTTCATGTAGGACAGTTCTTTGCTAGTTTCCCAATAGCTTCTAAAGAAATTAAGGTGCAAAAGATTTTAAAAGCTAACTCATGAACAATTCCTGGGTATGATAGTTACAACTAAATTAATGGGAAATTGCATTCTTGCTGTGTCCTGAACCATTGTATATAGGATATCCTGTGAGTGTTCTGCTAGTTGTTAGTTTCTTCTTCGGTAGGCTTTTAAAATGAACTTTCCAAGAACTGAAGTATGTCTCTGTTCTAGCTATTTATTTTAAATGTTTTAGATACAGATTATATAGCATAACTACCCATGACATTTACATTTTAGTATCAATGAAATTTTGAAGATACCTGATTACAAAGAAAGAACAGTTTCTTCTGCCAAGAATCTTTGTTTTCTGGGCTTTATAGCTCAAACTTGGATTATTTTCAGTGTTATTCAAATCATTCGACTTATGCTTGACTCTGTAAAACTAGTTTCTCTTTTTTAAAGAGTGCTAATGAAACAAAGATCCTGGAGATGGCCTGTAATTAGGGAGAATGTATGAAATAGTCAATTTAACACTTACTTCTGACCACCAGACTAAAGTATTTTTAACATGCTTCACAGATTGAAAAAGGGAAATATCACCTTTGAGCACATGTTTGAAGAAGTGCCGATTGTAATTAAAAATTCACATCTGATCAACGTCCTAATGTGGGAGCTTGAGAAGAAGTCAGCTGTAGCAGATAAACATGAATTGCTCAGTCTTGCTAGTAGGTAAGTGACCCTGTCTAATGAAAAGTCCTTTTTTAATCACTTTCTGCACTTAGAATTTAACCTATGGATCCAGAAAAAAATTAAGCATATTTTGAGATTCTTGAGACATATGTAATGACATGTAGTATTTGTCCAGCCCTGCTAACATCCCAGGAAAAAAGCCAAACTGATAAAATGAAAGTGTTTGAATACTAATAATTCCTGTTATAAGAACCCTCTGATGCCTTTGCTGTATCATTTTTGCTTTGATATAGGGTAAATGCCCATGGGGGAGGGTTTTTTGGCGGTGGGGGTGGCTTAGCTTTATTTATTGTACACTGTCCTTGGAGGCCTATGGTATTATGTTGGGATATTTAATAATGCTCAGGAAAAATACAAAAATGCTTCTTTGTTTTACTGGTGGCACTTGCCCTTGTTCAGATGCAGACTGTATTAGTAGTGAATTTCCAGTGTGGATTTTCAAGTAAAATTAGGATTTTCTGAACTTGACACTGGCTTTTTCTGTCTTAGTGGTGACATAACTTCCTCCATTGTGACTGCTTTAGCTATCTAGTAGCTACATATTATTTATTGTATTGGTAAAGGGCTGACTGAGGTGTTCCAAACAGATTATTTCCTTTATGGAATTCATGTTTCTTTTCCTAGCATTTATTGCTCTTAACAGAAATACAGGCAGAATTGTCTATATAGCGCCTCTTAAGTGCCTTTTAAGTTTGATCTTAGTGATTGTTTTGTGGTGGGAGAATGCTAGCAGCAGACTTGTAGAATGAAATTAAATAAGAGTAGGTAGTCAGTCTATATGCATTTGTTGGATGACTGAAAAAAACAAGGTGTGTTTTCTTAAGCAACCACTTTGCAATAGAGGCTCAGTTTATCGGATTTCTCTAATCCCAGGTAGAAGCTTGTACAAAAGAACATACAGACTTTGTACTTGTTTGTTAGAAGACAAGTAGGGTAAACCCAGGAGGACCTGAGAGCCCTGTGTTGTTCTCCATGCTCTGGGCTGGATAGGACCGTACTTGAAGTGACACTTTGTATTGCATGAATCCATCATAGGGGCCACTAGAAAGTATGTACAGAGGAAGGAGTTGGAAACTGCATGGTAAACGTGCTAAGTGATACAGCCAGCTTTCAAGGCTAATTTGGCACTGAAGAGTGCACTGCTGACTGCAAACATATATTCATAATAGTCCTTTAATTTGTCTCTTTTAGAAGGTCATACTTAATTCTTCATTGCTTTTACAAACACACTGAGCACACCTGTATTTAAAGCATTGCACTAAGAACATTCTTTAGCATGCAGGGTTACAATTTGATGTATTGAGTATATATAGTTATACAATAATTTTAAATTTACTACATGAAAGTGTTTGCTTATATAATATATGCCTTCACCTCTTCCCAAGCTTATTGAGCATACAAAACAAATACAGCCCTTTTGTGCTTTAAATTATCAGTGAGCTGGTTCGTAATATCTGTCCAAAACAGCATTTATACAAGAAAATGTTCCCAGTTTGCCATAGCAACTAAGATCTAGACAAATATTTTATTATTTTTATCTTCTGTATTTTATGTGAAATAGAAAGAGGGGCCCTTTCCTTTTCATGTGAAATTATTTAAAAGGTAAATTTGTGTTGCAGTTGGAAGGAAAAAAATGAAGCAACCCTGAAGCAGTGCCTATACTGATGGGTTGTTACATTCATCCAAATTGGTAATACTGTTTTAAAAGACTTTGTATATCTCAAATTTCAATTTATTTTTAAGATTTATTTGTTAGAGAGAGAGACAGCATGCAAGTGAGGGTAGAGGCTGAGGGGGAGAGGGAGAGAGAGAATCTCAGGCAGACTCCCCACTGAGTGTGGAGCCTGACGCGGGGCTCCATATCACGACCCTGAGATCATGACCTGAGCTGAAATCAAGAGTCGGACGCTTAACTGACTGAGCCACCCAGGCGCCCTTCAAATTTTAATTTCTTACATCAATAGCATGATGGTAGTCAGGCCTGTCGCCATAAATTTTTTTCTAAGAAACCACATCAGAAATCATGCCCAAGAAGCTCTTCAGATTTTGCTTGGTCTTGCTTTTCACTACCCGTATGTGGATACCACTTTTTTGGTTTACCTGATATATTTGTTCTAGGCTGTGAATAAAACATACTACATTTCCTTTCATTTAAAGAATGTTTTTAATTTTTCATTTTAATTTTATTGGCTGGAAGTTCTAACAATGGCTGTTTCATAACAGCCTTTATTAATGTTTACAAATGTGTTACCCAAGCCTTCAGCTTTTCACACATGAAGAAACAGTTCTGTTTTTATTTCCCCTTTAAACAAGTAAACTAAGGGTGGGCATTATACATTAAGGATAAATTGATACTGCAGCCAGAGCAGACTTTTCACTGTGTGTCTTGGTTCACATCTGTTGAAGTGAGCTGTTTTTCAGTTCTTTGTTTCCTTGATAATAAAAGAAAAGGCTATATTATTGAAACTCCTAACAGTAACTCCGTGGTTCAGTATTCTAGTTGAATGGGTACTGAAAAGATCCCCATAAAGTTGCTCTTGGTAATGGACCTGATTTCCTGTGAATGTTATCTGTGAAATAGGTATTATTTTAATTCCTTTTGCCCTTCAAGATCTGTTGTACAGATTTTTGAATGTTTCTTATTGGATATATTTTTGAAGAACATTGTAGTGATAAAAATGTTATGAAATGTTTAAAGGCCTCATATCTATGCTTGTGTTTTTTCACTAATTACATATATTTAACAATAGTAGTTCATATTAAAGACATTTTTTGGTGTAGATCGAGAGGGTCTATTCTAGTAGCACCTTTCTCATTGCTGTAATTAGTGTAGTCAGACTCCAGGATTTAAGGTGGAGGAACGAATAATAGATGTGTCTCTGCATATGGCAGTAACTCCCTTTATGATTTTCTCCAGTGTCACTATCCTCCCCATCGCCCAGCTGTAGGGTTTGTGGTGATCTTTCTCTTCTCTGAATTTCTTTTGCACTTCAGCATATAAATGACTTATTTAACAACTAATTGCATAGTAATGATAGCATTTCTTGCTTAGCTCTCTGGGCCTCAGTTCTTCCACTGATAGAAATGAAAGGATTGGTGCCCCATTCCTGTCCATTCTGCCTTCTCGGGATCTGACTGGGTTCTTCTACACTCTTTTTCCTCAGATATCTTCAGTTACTTTCCATACTGGTTCTTTTCTCTTAGGTTTCTTGACTTGTTTTTCCCATTAAAAAAAATTGAAAATGTTCAACTCCTCAGAAAAACTGAAAACAAACAGTCTGATGAACACACATAAACCTTTTGCCTAGACTCACCAGTGGTCTGTCTTGCCACATTGGTACCTGCTCTCTATCTATATACATAAATGCATAACTTTTTTTTTCTGAACCATTTGAAAGTAAATTCCTGACATAACTTTTAACCCATAAATATTTAAACATACGTCTTCCAAAAATAAGGATGTCTAAATTAAAGCCTCCCTCATCTTAAAAAACAAAGTTACAAAAAAAGCACTTTTTGACCTCATGCCATTATTATCCATTTCCTTTCACCTTTTGATTCATATTCACCTGTTTTATTTTGTGTTTTTTAAAGATTCATTTATTTATTTGAGAGAGAGAGAGAGTGCACACGATCGAGTGTGGCGTGGGGGGATGGAGCAGAGGGAGAAGGAGGGAGAGTCTTAAGCAGACTCCATGCTGAGGGCGGAGCCCAATGCAGGGCTCAGTCTCACAACCCTGAGATCATGACCTGAGCCGAAATGAGTTGGTTGGTTAACCGACTGAGCCCCCCAGGCACCTTGTATTCATCCGTTTTTGTAGTCAGACTTCTTAGTGTTCCATCTATTCTGTGTGGTCAGAGCTCTCACTAAAGTCACAAAGGACGACTTTATCACCGTGTTACTGGGTGTTGTAGACACTTAAACACTTAATATGTTGATGACTCCTTCTTCCTGAAATACCTTTTTTTGGAGTCTGTGCAACTGCAACGCTGTGAGGTTCCTTCTCATTCTCCATGGTGAGCCCTCTTTGCTCATCCCTAAAGATCAGTGTTCCTCAGGGTCTGTCATCTCGTGTGTACATTCCTGGGGTGATTTCATCTTATTTCTGTGTCTTTTGCTACCTTAGACCAGGGCCTCATTATTTCTGTTCCTGATTACTTTCACAGTCTCCTGACTTCCTGCTTTTAACCTTTTCCTCTTCCGTTTTAGTGATCTTGCTAAATGCAAATTGTATGATCATATTACTCCTTCACTTAACTTTTTGGCTGGTTCCCCACTGGCCTTCGAATAGAATCCAAACTTCTAGTCCTGGCTTCCAAGACTCTCTGTGCTATGACTGTTGTCTGCCTCTTAGTTTCACTGCTCTCTTTTTTCCCAGTCCTGCCTTTCTGTGCAGTTCTTCAAAGGCATTATGCTTTTCATGCCAGAGTGTCTGAACACACTGCCCTCACCCAGTGTTTGGCAGTGTCCTTCCCACCTTCCTTGTCTCCAACTCCTCTTCAGAAACTCTAACTTCACCTGTCAGAGAATCTGGAAACTCATCCGGTTCTGCCATACTATCTTTTATGCTTCCATTTTATTGGAATCATGACACCCTTGTGCTGTGTTTATCTGGGTGCATTCCTGTCTTCTCCTTAGGATGGGTGGAGTGCAGCAGTGTCTTACGGAGTTTAAGCCTTAGTGTCCGACAGAGTGACTAGCAGAGTACATATGTGCTCATTAGAAGGTACTGAAAGAGTGCATTTAGATGACAGAGTATTGATAAATTTTAATCTTGAAGTTGTTTAGAACAGTGTAGCTATATAATCAATGGATCTGGACATTTGGCTAGCTCCTTGCTAGAACAAATCATTTTATTCGCTCACCTTTCACCATAGGCCCAGACACTTAATTAGAGGTAAGTTAAAATCAAGCTGTTAAGAAATTAGAAGAAAACAGGAGCAAATACTTAATCTCGTTTACAAAGAAAAAGAAATATTTTAAAGTTAAAAAATGATTCACAAAATTAAAATGGAATAAGAAAAATATGAAAACTTAATTTGAAAAAAGCACTTTTTCAAAAAACTGAAACATTTGAAAAAAAGACTAAGTCATTAGGCCAAGTCACTGGGCCAAGGTTATATAGATAGTGCCAGACCTGGGATTTAGATGGTACATTTATTTACACACACACACACACATACACACACACACACACACATACACACACCCCAGTTCTGTGCTCTTTTCTGCTATTTAAGAAAGAGCCAAAACTGGCTAATTTTCTCCAGGTTATAGATACAGTCCATTTAGGATCCATACTGTAACTAAATTTGTCATTTATTCCCAACATTCCCAGGCTGTTCCTTCCTCAGCCTGCCCCTTCTCTGTAAATGCCATAAACCAGCATTTGGCTGCTCAAGCCAGGAAACTGGGAGTCACCCTCGGTTTCTCTCTCACTTCTGCCCGTTTTTCTCACGCTCTCCCATGCTTACTGCCACCATCCTCATCCAGGCCACCACTGTTCTCTTTGTAATACCACAGTAGGTTCTGTGTGCTTATGTGTGTAGCTTTTAAAGTAGAGATGAAATTTACATAACATAAAAATCTGCCATCTTAACCATTATTTTGTCTTCCCAGCACAGGAAGTGGGTGTCCAGTTTCTCTACATCCTTGCCAGCACTCCACAGTAGACTCTTAACTCATCTCCTGGTTTCCACTCTCCAGTCTGTTCTCTGCATAGCAGCCAGAGTGGTCATTTTAAAATTTAAGACAAAATATATCACAAACACATACAACCCAAGGGCACCATTTATGTTGGAGTTGAGGAGTCTCGTTCACACTGACTGTTGTTAGGGTGTTTTGTGGTGCAGTTAATGGCTTCCCATCTGTGTTTGTCTGACCTCTGTAACCTGTCACTGTGCTCCAGCCATGCCAGACCCCTTCTTTTTATCTGCCTAGTACTTGCCCATCTCAGGCATTCAGCACTGATGCTGTCTTCTGCTTAGAATACTTTTTTGCTTGGCTGATTCCTTCTAATCATTTGCTTTCAGCCTGTCCTCTCCATAAGGGAAAGAGATAGGGCAACCATACTATCTAAAGTGTTTCTACCTTTTTTCTCCTCCCTACTCCCAATCATTTGTAAGCTCAGTGAAGATAGAGACCATGAATGTCTCATGCATTATCGCTTCTCTGTTGGCTAACACTAAAGTCAGAACATAATAGGTGCTTAATACTTGTTTGAAATGAATGAGTGAATACTATTTGTTAACTAGGTATTTTTAGAGTACACATATGTAGTAGCAGGCTTTACCATGGTAGGAGATAGTTGCAGGCAGAAATCAATGAATATGGTGGTGATCGCACTAACCATGAGCATCCCTTTATAAGGTGATTTTGGTAAATGAGTTGCAATAGAAATTTCTGGAGAGAAAAAGAAGTGTCAGTGACTGTCCTATGGATTCTAGGAATGGCAAGAGGAAAGGAGCCCTCTTTTCTTCTTCATTTGGCTTTGCAGAATAAATGCTATTGCTGTTCTTTTAGAACCTGCTGGATAGAGGAATCATGTACCAGAAGTCTTAGTGTCTGGTTCCTCCTTTCCATGGCTCCTGATTTAAATGCTCTGGAGTACAGTTGGGGAGGGGGTGGTGCTAAGTGGTCTAAGAAAAGGGTGTAGGAGTACTGAGCTGAGGTTAAACTTGGTTGTTCAGAAAATATACATTATAGATAACCTGCTAGATATGTTTAACAGCTCCTACTCTGATATATGTATGCTCTGATAATAAGAAACTGAGCTATTTCAGATACTCTGGTGGTTACAGGTGTGGGTTCACTATGGAAAGTTTAATAACAAGCTGACTCAGATTCTTTCCTGTCCCCTTGCTTTTATGCGATGTGTGCTCTCATTCTTTTAGCAAATGGCAAATCAATTTAATATCTCAGAAGTGTTTAGAGCAGTGGCAGACCTCTGGCTTTAAAGTATGACATGTCAGTATATTTACATTTCAGCAACCATTTGGGGAAGAATCTACAGTTGCTGATGGACAGAGTGGATGAAATGAGCCAAGATATAGTTAAATATAACACGTACATGAGGAACACGAGTAAACAGCAGCAGCAGAAACATCAGGTTGGTGTTAGGGGAAAATTTGACACACACAGGATTCATTTCTAAGTATGGTGCTTCAAGAGTTATCTTCAAAACGATCAAAATCATATTTGATAAAGTATTGACTATTAGCTAGTAACTCTATCATATTTAATTTATTACCACATACTACTTCTAAGTTGTACCTAAAAATACCTGTTTTAAAAAGAGCCGGTATATTAAGCTCAGATCGCGATGGCAGTGTTATGCAATTAAGAGATACATTTATTGAGAGAATCAGAGGCAAAAGAGATTCTGGAGTGTCACAGCTCATTTCTTTACTAACTATAATTGGTTTGGTAGTGGCTCATTGCAGCATAGTTAGCAATCTTCAATTCATTTGAAAAACTGAGCAATTGTGATTAAGAGCAAGCAATTTTGATAGGAAATAATAGACCAACTGCTGTGAAATAGATAGTATAATACAGATAAAAACCCTAGAACTACCTGAATATTCTCATATGCACATATATACTGCTATGGCCATTTAACCTTTTCTTTATTCGTGTTGCTTGAAGGCCACATGATTTTCACAGTTCCTGGAATATTGTTTTTGGACTGTATTGCTCAGCATTTGATTCATAGATAAGTTGATTCCAGAATGTTTACCTGTGAAAGCATTTGTATATGACTACCGTGTGTTCATTAAAATGTACTTTAAACTTGGTGTTGTTAACTGTACAGTTCTCAGCGCAACTACAACTTAGGTGGCTCTGAGAATATTATATTTAAAAAATTTTTTTAATATCTATGTTCATATATAGTGAAATTTAAAATACTTTGTTTCTACTGTACTTAGAATTTAAAAAAACACATATAAATCTATAAAGTATTTACTTTTTAACTGAAAAGTGGATAGTTGGTAAAGATGGCGGTAGTGAAAAACTTCTAAAGGGTGGTGGGGGGAAGGACAGAAAAACCTCGCTTGATTCCATTCCCCTGCTGGTTCTTCCCATAGGGGAAGGATGCAACCTGGAGTATCAAATTGAAAATCTGTCAACTCTGAGATAGTTGATTCTGGAAACTAGTCTTAAACAGTCATTTTCCAGAATTCCAGCATGTCTTAAAATTTTGCATTTGATGTTTATTTGTACCAGCACCATTCATAACCCTTTTTAAATTTGTCTGGCTTCTACCCTCAAACCCTATACTGAGTTTAGAAATCTTTGCAAAAAGCAAGGTACTTTCCTTCTTTAGGAACCCAAGGACTTAAATTTTTTACTAGCCCACCTTGGTTTCTCATTACCTGACCTTTTAAGGCTCTATATGGGATATTTTCCCTCTGCCACTGTAAGCACCCCATAAGTATTACCTCTTGATTGTAATTGGCTCAGTAAGTTTGTAGTTGATCCATACCTTTAGATGTATCCCCACCTTCTCTTCTGAGAATCCTAGGAGTCCATAGTTTGACAGTTTTTGAGCATTTTCTAAGCTATAATATTCATTCTTAGCTGTAGAGCTAAAAGCACAGCTGATTAGAAGTATTTACTAGTATAATAATAATAGTGATGATGATGATGATGTTATAGTTATCACCATCATCAGCATTATTGTTGTTTTGGTCAGTAGGGCTAAAGTTGAAAAAATTCCCCAGTGTGGTGGTAATTACTTCATTACTACAGTTAAGGTGAGTCATACTTGTAATGCTGTCATCTACTCCATTGTCATAAATGGTAAAATCACTCCCCTTCACTCATTAATCATGAGCATCTTTGCCTTTTAAGCCCTCAGTTTCCCACATAACCAGTTTCTCTTTCGATATCATTAGTTATAGACTCTTAGAGCCCAAAGTGACACTAGAGTTTCCAACAAAGGAATTTTCTTTGTTGCCATATTTATTAGATTCTTAGAAGGAGGAGTTACCATGGGTTACCATTTATAAACCTGAGGTTGGAATTCAGGGCAGTGGGGTTTTGCTGATTGCATAATTGATGGAGGTCTTTTTATTTTTCCCTTCAGTTAGAGAAAAATAACCAAATCATTTCTTCTCTGAATTTTAGTATCAGCAGCGTCGCCAGCAGGAGAATATGCAGCGCCAGAGTCGAGGAGAACCCCCACTGCCTGAGGAGGATCTGTCCAAACTTTTCAAACCTCCTCAGCCTCCTGCCAGGATGGATTCTCTGCTCATTGCAGGTATTGTTAGCCAGTGCAAACATGGCTAGTTTTCTCTATTCCTTAGGAAGCAGAAGACAAGGAGAGATTTATAAAGAGAAAAATATATCATAAAAGCTGGTGTATTTAAAATGGTTGAATGATGAATTTGAATTTAGCACCTATAATTTCTGAAATTTAAGAATTTGTCAGTCTTTGTTATTTCTAAGGTCCTTTCAGTGCTTCTTCACTCTGTGTTTAGCTAAACATTTTTGAGATGGCATTATAAACTTTCTAAAGTGGAAAGGTTTTATTTGAGTCATCTTTCATAGAAACCAAGGAAAAATATTTACGTTCCATAACGCAGAAGATCATTCAGCTCAAGCTGCTTACTTTTCATGTTCCAGCCCAGCACTGAACCCACGTCTGTTTGTGGGTGTTTGAATTGAGTTGGATTTTCTGACTGGAGAAAAAGGATTTCCCTTACTTTGACTTATATTGTAGCAATAGGAATGCAGTTCTGGATGTACTTTGAGAGTATCTACCATTTAACACCATCTTTTAGTGGTGGGGTCTTGTGTCCTATGCTAGAACTTGATTTTGCTCTTATTTAGCTGTGATAACCTTATTTCTGTATAAATGTTGTTAAATACTGTTTGATTCATACAGCCGGTTGTCTGTGAGAGATTTTTTTAGAGTGAAAACCCCACTCAAAAAAAAGCTAACACTGTACAATTTCTCAGTTCTATTTATACATTTTCAGAGTGTGTGTGTGTGTGTGTGTGTGTGTGTGTGTGTGTGTGTGTGTGTGTGTGGTGGCGCGCGGGGGAGGGGGGTCAGATTCCAAATTCTTAAAACCTTCTAGAACACACATAAATTTGGGAAACCAAGACACATTCCTTACTTAAGGTCCAATTCAAACAGACTTGTATTTTATATATATATATAAAATACCTTGCATAAATGTTGCATCAGATTAGATCATTAGTTTTAAGACTTAAAGAGCAGCGATGGACCCCTTTCTTCATGGGGACTCTCTGCTTCTCCTCTGTCTTGGGTCAGAAAAGGAACCCTTAATATTTCCAGAGCACAGCCTGAAAACTACTGTACTTGTGCACATCTGGGTCAGGTGGTCCATTTTGTTTGCAGTTCTGTGATTTGGTAGCTGCTTTGTCCCTGGCTGAGGGGAGCCTGGTTGAGGGGAGCCAGTGCTGCTTGCTCACTTGTGTTAGTACAGCATGCGTCCAGGCTCCAAGGTCAGTACTTAACTGCTGTTGTTTTTTTTCCGTCTCCACGTAACCAAGAGCGGAAGATAGCTTATTTTCAAAAGAATTTACATTCTGTATTTTAAGGGTATGGACAAACAGAATTGGTTCCTATAAACTCTTGATTCAAAACAAATTAAAATTCTGGTGATTATGTATTATGCTGATTTTCTTGCTTGCCTAGTGTGCTAGGTCATTTTATAATTTGTGGAACATTGTGACTCTCTTTCTCACTTTCCCAAATGCACAGGCCAGATTAACACTTACTGCCAGAACATCAAGGAGTTCACTGCCCAAAACTTAGGCAAACTCTTCATGGCCCAGGCTCTTCAGGAATACAACAACTGAGAAAAGGAAGCTTCCAGAAAAGGAGTTTTAACATGGACTCTTGAGATCACATTGGGGCAATTCTTGGAAGAAATACACTTGTCTAGTGGAAAGTCTTTCTAGCGAATAATAAAGTAAAAATAAAACAACCTTGACTGCTTGCTCATTTGATTTTACATGTATTATATCTAGCTTTTTATTTTTGTTTTGCTTATACTATTTATCCCTGAAAGATTAAACGGATTCGACCAGAAGCTACATGGAGCCCAGACCTCCAGGCTCCGTTGTCTTTGCTGCTCTGTGTGAGGTGCCACTTTTCAACATGCAGTCCACTGCCGCTTGTCCTCACCCATGACCTAGCGGCCCTGGTACCTACTGGGAATTCTTTACTCCATTGCTCCCAAATTAGTGCCCTGGAAGCCCAGGCACCCTCTTGCCCAGGCTTGGAATCGTATGGCATGCTTCTTGCGGTCTGCCTTTTCGTTTCCACCGGTGATGGTCTACCAGTCCCCATGCTCATAGGTCATTAATCAGGCGCTACAATTTTTCTAAAAATTTCATCAAGAAAGCCATCCATGTTTTGTATGAAAATGAAATTCATTCTGCGTCTATTTTTTTTTTTTTATTTAGGAATTCTTATCTTTTCCATACAATGAAATACAGTTCTGCTGACATTATGTTTAATAAGTGGGGAAAGAAGAATTGGAAGAACAGTACTACACTGAGGGGAGAAAAAAAACTTTTAATTTCATATTTGAAAGACAGTCAAGGGGCTCCTGGGTGGCTCAGTTGGTTAAGCGTCTGCCTTTGGCTCAGGTGTTGATCCCAGGGTCCTGGGATCGAGCCCTGTGTCTGTCTCCCTCCATAGTGGGGAGTCTGCTTTTCCGTCTTCCTCTGCCTCTCCCCCTGCTTGTGTTCTCTCTTTTTTTTTTTAAAGATTTTATTTATTTATTTGAGAGAGAGAGAGAGAGAGAAAGCACATGGGGGGGGAGGGTCAGAGGGAGAAGCAGACTCCCTGCTGAGCAGGGAGCCCGATGCGGGACTCGATCCTGGGACTCCAGGATCATGACCTGAGCCGAAGGCAGTCGCCCAACCAACTGAGCCACCCAGGTGCCCCCTGCTTGTGTTCTCTGTCTTGCTCTCTGTGTCAAATAAATAAAACCTTAAACAAAAAAAGATAATCAAAAATCCTGCTCTTTGTAACACCAAAATCAGTGAGATCTACAGCTGCGGATTGTGCCTGTGAGACTTTTATTTCGTGACTTTCACCTTGAAGACATGGCCCATAGGAAGATCAGAAAGAACGGGTAAGGGGTAAGGAGAGTTGAGAAATCCTTTTTTCTCTTCCTCCCCCTGCCCTAGCATTGTTTTGGAGGTACCACTGGGGCTCTGGGATCAGGCAGCTGGATTGAAACCTGACTCTTTTCCCTCTAGGGTATCCTTGAACTAGTTGCTTAACCTCCCTGTGCTTCACTTACCTCATCCAAATGAGATGAGGAAAGGGGACAAGTGTATTACCCTATAGGGTGGGTGTGAGTGTTGAAGTTTATTGAAGATTGGGGTAAAGCACCTAAAACAGTGGTTGGTATGTAGCAGATGCTCAGTACTTACCTGATGAGCGCTACACTCTTTAAGTTCTTATTCAGGATATTGGGTTGTTAGCAGGGTTTTGCTTTTAAAAAGCTATGGCCTTTGGGGCGCCTGGGTGGCTCAGTCGTTAAGCGTCTGCCTTCGGCTCAGGTCATGATCCCAGGGTCCTGGGTTCGAGCCCCATATCGGGCTCCTTGCTCGGCAGGAGGCCTGCTTCTCCCTCTCTCCCTCTCCGAGCTTATGTTCCCTCTCTCGCTGTGTCTCTCTCTGTCAAATAAATAAAATCTTTAAAAAAAAAAAAAAAAAAGCTATGGCCTTTGACCATTCTAGAATTCAGGTACTTGCTCACATGAATTAATTTTTCTAGGATAAACTCCTAGAAATGGACTTAGTGGTCAAAGAGTATATAAAATTCTAAGACTTTCTACCTGTATTGCCAAATTGCCTTCAAGAAAGGTTATACTGATTTGCACTCCCACCCATGGGGCTTGCTTATTTGAGTCCACACATATTTGAGTGTGACTGTGTTACATAGATGAGATGTATTGATAAACAAAACCGGTCATGTTCTCTGTCCTTGTGGATTGTATACTCTGTTGGTTTATTTCCTTGCATTCTAATTGCCTACATTTGGAATTCTATTGTGAGTTAAACAAAACACCCTTGAAGTCTCAAAGAGTAAAATAAAAGGAAAATCAGTTGAAACATAGTTACTATTTTCCTCATGGTGTAAGATTAACAGGATTCAATTATATTTTTTAAAGATGTGGTTACTTACTAAATTCCATATGACTGTTTAGATACCCATAACTCAGAGTAATATGTGAGTGCACACTTGAAGATTTCAGGAGTTTTGGGTTAGGAATTACTGTAGTGGGAAAAACTGTTTAGGGAAACATGTCAATGGAAATTAAATCTGCACAGTATGTAGTGTTAGGGAATAGCTTCTGTTCGCATTTGATTTGAGTGCTATATTCTGACATTTTTCAGGAACAAATACGTATGGTTCATCTTCTATAAATATTTGCAGTTTCTTCAAGTTGAAGTGAGAAAAGCTCATAAACTGAGTACCAGGTCTAATAAATCATTCACTTACCCAAGAAAAAAACACAGAAAAAGCCTAGCATGTTAATCTAATGGAAAATTAAATGTGACAAACCGAAACAGTAAAACATTTGAAGTTGACCCCATGATCATTGATAATGCTTTATAAGGTTCTAGAAGACATAGAATTATTCTTAATTGAAAATACCTGAGAGAATGAATCTTCAGACTGCCCCAGATAACCTGATTTTTTAAATACTGAGGTAAACTAAAAGTTTTTTCTCCATTTTTGGAAGCTTGGAAATTGAGATGTGGTTATTATCTAATGCTAACTTAATTATTTTGAAATTTCAAATTTTAGTGTCTTCTAAAGTGTTTCTACATTGTTCACACTGTATTTTTTAACATTCTTTGGAAAACCTAAGTGAAACCTTCATTTTCAAACCATGCTGGCTGGTGTGTTATGAAAGAATCATTTTGAGTTTTAAACTCCATCTTTATAGTAAACATTTCTCATTCATATTAAATATATACCATTTACCAGTTTTTCCCTTAATCTTCTCATTGGGCATCTTCTTCTGTGATAGTCCTATCATAGAAATGGGACAAGGGTATTTAGAGAGGTAATACTAAACCGGGGTCAAGCCAAATGCCTATAGGGCTTATTAGCAAAGGACTCAAGTGCCAATCTACAGAGCCTGATCAAGTCGTCAGTGCCTTGGACAGTGCTTTGGTCTATCTCAACAGAGGTCTATCTCCCTTCTGTTGGGACAGCAGTTAGTAGATAAATAATGAGGGGAAGGATGAAGATCCCGAGTCTCTTAGATGTTTACAAAGATGAGAGAAAAGCAGTGGGTGGTTTCTGCATCCTATAGCCAAGACTGTGCAGTGGAGGAGTTAAAGCTGGCTTTTCCGTGTGGTGACTTTTCCAAATTAGAGTCTGCACCTCTTTGCGTGGATTGGAACAGGGACAGGGATTGATCTGCCTCCAGATTACTTGAGACAGGGAGGGAGGGGCTGGGGAGCCAGAGCTACTGGGAAATTATAGTTTGCTGGAGCAAACAGCTGTCGCCTAATACCCATTCCCTTGAGTTTCCTTTTTATGTAGAAAAAAAAGACTCTAATGAACCTTAAGCCTGGTTGGCCCTATAGTAGAACCCATAATGGCTATACCAAAGCCTCAGTAGTGATTTTAGGGATAAAACCCACAGATACAGAAATGGTTTTCAAGAGCCACCACCCCCAGCTTGGGGAGTTTGGGCCAATCCTTAAGTGGTTTGGTCTATCCCAGACAATTCTTCGATTACCTATAGTCTTGTTCTCAGAGGCTGTTAGGCCCTCATATCAATTATCATACGATCACTTTATTAGAGTCACAATTTGATTCCACAGAATTGGTGTTGACATCAGTTTCATTTTCTTACAACCGTGAGTTAGGCAACCCATTTTCAATTCTTTGAAAAGATTGGATGTAGCCTCAGAGTCTTACTAATTTAAGTATTCCCTGGAACCTTCATGAAGTGAGGGGATAGTAGATGGGTTACTGAATCCATGCATATAGTAGGACTTGGCTGGAAGCCCTTTTCAATAGGTTGCAGATACATCTTTAGTCTTCCTTCTACACGTATCTTCCTTTCAGAAAAAAACATAAAAAAATCCTCATCCACTGATGTTATACTATAAAGAAAGGTAAAAATGACTTTCTCTTCTTTTAATCCCCAAATTACTGTTTTTACATTTGGACAAAAGTGAAGGACTGTACCACTTCATCAGACCTGTAACAATAGAGGGTGGCCCATTCTCCTTATTTAAAGTTGAGTTGATTGCAGTAGGAAAATATTGCTTCTGGCATTTGTGTCAACCTCAAGACATAAACTCAGGTGTCATTTCCATTTCCTTCAGTAATATTTTTTTTCATTGACCTTTCTCCAGGGCACAGCCATTTCTGGCATCTTCCATCTTCCTTTGTGGATATGGAGGCAAAGGATTTGTTTAACTTTTCTGCAGTGTTTACCGCTTCTGACGGTAAATGGTCCTTGCCTTTTCTTCTTGGACCATAGTCTCTCTTGCCAATGTTTTACTTTGTATGTATTGGAAACAGCTCTTATTTTGTCAGATCCCCCGAGTAATCTTTCCCCACCTTTGTTTATCTTGTCATTTGGCTTTCACTTGCTTAACTCATTTCTAGATTCAATGTGCCTGTGATTTTTTTTTTAGTTTTGATTGTTGCCCTTCTCCAGTTTGAGGTTTTTAAATTGCATTTTATTTTTTTAAATAGTCACAGAGATTTTTAATTTTTCCTTGATCTGATCATGCGTCTCTGAATATCATAATTCTCCAGTCAGGCAGGCAAGTGTCCCAGTAACCTCATCCCCTAGATCACAATGGTGAGGGTCTATTTTTCTCTTTGATGCGTGCAGTCCCCATTATTGCTAATGAAAGGTCTTCGTGTGCATTAAGGGGAAACTAGACTTCTAATGAGATACAGAGAGGAATTGCAGCTGATGATTTCCACTTCTAGCCCACTGTACTATAACAGAAATGTACTCTCAAGAGGCAATGGGCCAAAGAAATACAAAATGCATGTGCTGCCTACATAAAATATCCAGTCTGGTCTTAATGGCCGGGTGGTATTGCTTTGGCTTATAGTCTCTGGTATTCCATACCTGCCGAGGGGGACCTTTATTATGGAGGGGAAAGACCCAGATCCTGGAAGAAAGTGAATAGACTAGTTACATTGCATTTGAATCAGCTTTTAAGAACGATCTATGTTAATACATTATTTTATATATTAACAAAGTACTTGCTCGTATATTTTCTCATTTAGAATGGGAAAGGAGGACAAATGCATTATGAAGCCAACGTGCTTGGTACTAAGAATACTAAGGGAGTGAGAAACATGTTAATTCCTGCTCAAAGATGATGAAACCAGACTTCAAAACGGTGATTGATTAAAGCAAACCTATTCATAGGTGGCAGGATCAGGACTGGAGCTCAGGTCTTGAGTCCTCTTACCAGGACTTGGCACAACTTCTCAACACAGCACGAGGAAAATAGTTCTTATTTCAACATAGATTCCCGTTCATCTTGTATCTTCCCCTCTGTGGTGAACCAGTCTCTCCCCTCCCCCACCAATTTCAGGCCACTGCTTCTCCCTCTTCATTGCAGTGATGCACTGCAACCTCTCTAGGCTCCCAGTGGTGAGCTCCCAGTGTTGTGTTTATCATTGGACCTTTTTCTGATTGATGTACAAGAAGTGAGATTCAGGGGTTCTAGTATCCATTCAGGCTCATTTCTTGAGTAGAGAATATCTAACTTCTCATAACCATTTGTGATACAGGGCTGAGTAGCACAGCGGAGTGCAGGGGAAGAAGAAGAGAGGTACAAAAATGAAAGCATGCCTCCGGGTTCTTAACACTTGGATTTTCTGTTTCTAGTCCATTTCTGTCCCTGTTTGTGTTCCTGCCCCCTAGGTCTCATAAAAGCATATTTGAATCTTCTTAATAACACTACCCTTTATTTCCCTTCATCTTTGAGTTGGTTTCTGTTGCTTTCAACCTCAAAAATACCTAACCCAACTCCTGTATATGCCAAGGTTTATTTGCTATGAGACCTAACAGATTTGAGAAGGTGCAGCCTTAAGAGGTAATAGGAGAATGAAAGTTACTTTGCAAATATTTTAATAGAATTTTAGAGCAGGAGGGGACCTAGCCTGATCTCTTGGCCACCACAAACCTCCCATTCACAGATGTGGAAACAGGCTTCAAGAGTATTAAATATTGTTTCCAAAATAACCTAGATTGTTCACTCTTTTTTCGTATTATTCTGTCTCAGTATTTTTTTCTTTTTCTTGATTTGATATTTATATGTATTGCCAAATGATCAAAATGAGTAAGTCTAGTTAACATTTGTCACCATACATAGTTAGAAAAATTTTTTTCTTGTGGTGAAGACTTTTAAGATCTATTCTCTCAGCATCTTTGAAATATGCAATTTAGTATGAACTTACAGCCACCATGCTGTACATGACATCCCTGTGACTTATTTTATAACTGGAAGTTTGTACCTTTTGACCCTTTACACCCATTTCGTTCACCCTGCACCCCCCCCCCCGTCAGCATTTTGTAAAGAGCTCAAATGCTGCCCAGTATACACTGAATCTTTCCGATAGGAAATTGCTCTCTCATGCACTGTGGAGTTGATGAGTGTTTCTGCAGCGTTTGGAGCACAAAGGTTGCACATTCTCAAGAAGGACTTAGGGGCTAATTAAAACCTCTTGGATATCTGGGTCACCTTGACTGTTCCGTCTGGGAAGTAGATGGAAGAGGTGAGTTTTTGCTTTTTTGCTGGAGATTGGTGGTGTAAACAGGTGGTGGGGTATTCTAAATTTGGTCTGAGATGAAAACATTTCAAGCAAATGAAACTAAGATTCTTTTGACAGTAAAGTATTTGTTTAGAGATGCAGATGTCAGTTTTATTAAAGTACAAAGCAGCATTGCAAAAAAAAATGGTGTGTGTGTGTGTGTGTGTGTGTGTGTGTGTGTGTGTAAGTAAGAGCTACTCCTAACAAAACACTTTGGAAAAGTATAACTCACGTTTGCCCTCACCTTCTGAACTTAAGATGAAATGCTGTGTGGAGTCCATTCCCTCCCACTCCCAAACTTAGGGAAGGAGGGAAGCTAGAGCAATTTGTTAGGAACAAAGACATTTGCATTTGTGATGTTCACGTCATTCTGTTCATGCTTCTGTGAATTCACAAATGCACAGAAATTCAGAAATCATCTGGGGTAGGAGAGGGAGAAAGGGAAGGTGTTGATTTTGTATTTTCATGAGGCCCTGATGTGGCAAATCTCAGATGACAATCTCTCTTGTTTCAACGGACTGTGGCAGTCGTGGGGAGCTCTGCTGAAAGTGATTAGAGGCTGGCCATGCAAATCCTCCATGGATTCTGAATAAATTCAGTGTTAGCAGTAAATCATTGCTCCCAATTTAAAGCACACTTGGACAAAACGATAATTTTCTCCTGATGCTTTCATGTACTAGACGCTTGCCTCTCATTACTTCTCAGAAGAAAAGTCAGCCAACCTACCAGCCAACCAGTAAGAGTGGCATTTTTCCTTAAAGAGAATCGAGTGGTGCTTACCCTGTCAGTTTAGCATTTTTGAGTCTTTATATCTAAATTAGCAGCTGGGTTTTAGCTCTGCAAGTGGAGCATCATTGTGGGATGAAAGACTTAACAGTTTAAAAATGGTGATCATCATGGGTTTTCCTGTGTACTGTATTAATGTTAGGGTAGCTTCTGGGGTTCATTCAGACAAATGTGCCAGATTGCGTTCAGCTCTGGGAATGATAGGGTAGTACACGTCTTGACCTGCAGGGGGCTTACCCAAGGACAAGTGGTTCTCTTAAGTGTGGCACCCAGAGCTTGTCCAAAATGCACATCCTCAGGCCTCAAACCTGCACTTTAACAGCCACCCTGGGTGATGCTCGTGCTTGCTGGAGTTTGCTCTGGAACAGTGGTTCCTGAATCTGGCTCTGTGTCATTAATGTCTGGAGAGTTTTTTAAAAAGTGAGGTCTTGAAATAAGGCCTAGGAATCTGTTTGTTTGTTTTTCTGTTTTGTTTTTTAAGTTGCCAGAGATGATTTGGGGAAGACATTGCAATGAAGTAGAGAGTAGCCACTTCTATTAGAAGTGAAGAGTAATAGTTAGACCAGGTCATGGGGAAGGAAGGGAACTCGAGCAGAAAGAACTCAGGCCTGACGGGGAGGAGACAAAGGCTGGAAGGAGTCATAGGTCTGGAGACTTGTGTGCCGTGCCTGGGGGCCTTCTCTTGGAGTCACCAGCAATTGAAACCAGGTGTACAAGGAGCCTGATAAAATAGCAGGGCATCCTTTACCCGACAGTGATCCCAGGAGCCACCTGCAAGCAGCTGCATCATGTACGACAGCAAGAAGGACAGCAAGCGTGTGCCACTGCACAGCCTGGCGCCCAGCAAAGCCGCAGTGACATGAAATCTGTGTTGACTCGGCAGTGGGAGGGAGAGGCACTGTGACAGTCTGCCTCCCATGTTCGCCCTCGGCTACCCCTAATTAGGGTCAAGGAGCCAGATTTTTTTCAAAAGGAAACAGAAAACAAGATTCAGATAGGTATTAATTTTTTTTTTAGCAAAAATGTAATTGTTAGACCCAAGTCCCATATTTTATGATGAAAACCATGTTGGAAAAGAAATAATCACACTGTTCTCTCCCTTTGTATTAGTCAAAAATCACATGCAATTCTGTTTGAACTGATATTGTCAAAATATGACCCATTTAATCTTGGGAGAAATTTCTTGGTATCTGAGCACCATTGGTAGTGTTATACTAGAGCATGCAAAATATTCAACATTCAGTGAAGGGATTTTTTTTTTTTTTAAGGTTTTTATTTATTTGACAGAGAGAGAGACAGCAAGAGAGGGAACACAAGCAGGGGGAGTGGGAGAGGGAGAAACAGGCTTCCCGCTGAGCAGGGAGCCTGATGCAAGGCTGGATCCCAGGACCCTGGGATCATGACCCAAGCCGAAGGCAGACGCTTAACGACTGAGCCACCCAGGCGCCCTGTGAAGGGATTTCTTGAGCACCTTTACAAAAATGGCAGGGAGAAGTGCAGTTTTAGCAAACTGCAAAGTCTCAGCCTAAGAGCCTATTCAGAATGGAGGCTTCATGGACCACCTGGGGAAAGGCATAGCCACATACCTGGAGGCAATCGAAACAAATCATTGGAGACATTAAAAATAGAGTTTTCTTTCTTGCTGCCAATATCCCTTTCTTCCTCTCTACTTCAACTTTTTTTGGTAGTCTTTTCTGAAACTTTTTTTTTTTTAAGGAGCCTATAGAAATTTAGATTTAATTTGTTACAGCTTGCATTTAAAACTCTGGAAAAATGAGAAATAATTGGAAGATAACAGTAGCAGCTGCCTAACCAGTTGTTTCAAAATACGGCAATAAAATATTAAACTTGAGACTTGCTATTTTTGTGCATGGATGTCTGTCATTGGTTATGAAAGATTTCTAACCTCCCTACCAAGTTAATATTTTAGGAGGGGGTAGGGGAAGATGCTTATGATAAGTTATGGACTTAAATATTATTCCTGGACCAAATTTGTAATAAATGAGGCCCCGACTGTAAACTTTACATATACTAGCAATTATTCTCTTTTAAAAAGTCAAGGGAAAACAGCCAAGTACATTGTTTAATTGACCTGGACTAAAAGGCAGCCTCGGATTTTGGATACTACCTTTGGAAAAAAGCCTGCGACTGATTCAGCACATAAATCGTAAGAACTTGGACTTAGAGGGAGAGTGAGCAGTTCTGATGGAAGATGGAGTTTATTTGCATTACAAATGGGAGGTATGGAATGGTTAAAGTGTATTAAATGAACATCCAATGCTACACAAGGATGGAGTTTCATTATTCCTGTAAATGGAATTAGCCTGCAGCAACAGCATGGACTATTCAGGTTATTTTAGTGAAAATGGAGTTCCATTTGCCCATGGATCAAGGTACAGTGTGTCTCAAATTGGGCATGCCCAGAGCAGTTGTTTGGGCATTCTGAGTGTGGGGTGGGGGGGAGATAGTGGCATTCAGGGTAAGGGGGGCCACAGCGCCTATGAAATGTTGCAGCCTCTCAGATGGGGATGGAGGGACTGGGGGTGTTTCCCTAATGTGTCCCAAGGAAGACTAGTTTTGTGGGATATTTATAGGTGCTACCTGGGGAGGAAATCCCGAGAACTTTTCTGGTTACATTAACTTGGGAAAAGCTTGCTTAAACAGCATTAGATTGGGTTCTTCAAGATTTGCCAACTTTTAATACAAAAAGTGAAGTGTAAAGTTTCAAGAAGCAACAGTACAGCTCCTGGCTGCCCTAGGCACAGAGCCAGTTAGTATCTGAGTGAGTACTTTCACTTAACTCTGATGATGTTTTCATATCTTAAAAATGGAAATTGCTAGGATTTGACCGACAAAAAATGGCAATTTCACCTGATTCAGCCCAGTTCCGTTAGCACACTATGTATGTGTATAGTGATGCCCAGCTCATAACGATTGTTGGGAGAATTTCACAGGGTGACGGGTGTAAAGCTCTTCACACTCACAGTAGCAAGCATTCATGGACTGGTGTTGTATGGACTATGCGACCAAAACAATGTAACCAAGAGCAGTAGCTCCAAGGAGGGCTATGGATTCCAGGGAAGGTTGCTAGAGAGCTGGGGTCAGCATGCTTTCTATAAAGAGCCACATAGTAAATATTTTAGGCTCTGTGGGCCAGAAGGTCTCTATGGCAACGACTCAGCTCTGCTGTTTTAGTGGGAAAATAGCAACAGATCATATGTAAGAAGATGGGTGTTGCTGTGTTCCAGTAAAACTTTATAAAACTCTCGTGACGGTCTGTATTTGGCCCCCACTCTATAGTCCTTCTGACCCTTACTTTAGGCAAAGGAAAGCAGTGAGTTGTAAAGATAAGATTGAATTGGATGTTTGGAGACCTAGATTTTGTTTCCAAATCTGCCACTGCCTGTCAAGTTGACTTCTTTGAGCCTTACCGGGTTTACCAAGTGACTGTATTTTCTGCCCTAATAAAGTCATAAACTAAGGACAGCATGGAAGGAGATGCTGGAAAGGCAGTCTAAAACTATGCAGACAGATAGTAGTAGTTTTCTAGGGTTATTTTCTGTTCACATACTCATTTGTCCAACAAGTTCTTTTTTAGTATCCTCTATGGATCACTACTTTGTGGCTATGTTTGTGAATAAGATATTGCCCTTGTCCATACAGAGCATGTGTTCTCTTGGGCTATTTATTTTTGGAGTGTTGTTATGATTTAAATGGAAAATGGTGCTCTAAGAATTATTGACTCTTCACTTTTTACAGAAAACCCTTTGTCCTGAGAAGAATAGAGCAAGGTAAATGAGAAGGTGAGTTCTTCAAATATAACGTTAGTCTAGAGAAGGGACTGACCTTTCCCAAGATACTTACTGAAAAGGACTTAGGATGAAGTCGGGCTTAGTTGGGATTTGAGCTCTAACTGCAGTCTTGTGTATAAGAATACTATATTCTGTTTATACAGCAGATTCTGCCTCCAGCCACAGATGTTTCCGGCACCTGGTTAATTTATCCAGGAAAGGCCAATGCTCATTAAGGCTCTCAAGTCCCAGAACTAAGTTTTATGGGTAGGGAAACTGAGGTACTGAAATTGGTTATGGGATTGGCTCAGATCACAACTCGCTGGATGTAGGACTCTGGCCAACACAACTGGCAGGTCCTAGGAAGGGGACCAAGGTCTCCCTCCCTGGGACTCCCTGACTCTCAAGAACAGCTGAGGCTTCTCAGACCCCCGTCTCCAATTAGGCTTAAGAAATATTAGAGGGACTTGAGACCCTGCCGGGAGAGAACCTGTTTTGCCAAAGAGAGGCGTGAATCAGGAAACCAGATGTTGCTTCAGGGTGCAGGAGCCCTGGTAGCATCGGAGGTGTGAGTCCTGGGCTGCAGTCTCTCAGGGACATGCTGGATATGTGGCAACTGGGTCTCTCTTCTTCCTTTTGCTAGCTGGTTTCTAGTGTCTCTTGAGTGGCCCGTATCGGGGCTGCCTCTCAGTGGAGACACATCGGGAAACCAAAGTGGATTCCTGTCTAGAGATGGTTGTGATATCATTTGTCACTTTCAGTTTCACTAAGCACATCCAGAGGTGGAGCAGAATGTCTTACCCTTTCACCCCAGTCTGTGGCGTGGTCATTAACCAGGAGGCCATGTCAGAACCTCCCAAAGGGACCCCCGGGGACTGGGGGAGTTGGGTGTGTACAGTATAGTTTGAACAAGCTTATGTAATAGTATAGTTTAATTTTGTACTTTGGACATTAAAAAAAGAATCTGTTGGTTTTGTGATTTGCCCATCTTGGCATTTGCCTAAGTGAACTACCAAAAGTGAAGCTCATTCAAATTTTCTTGGCCACTTGGGATAACCAGTCATTCTAAAAATTGTTGGGAGACTGGGAGATTTTAATGTTTATTAAGAAAAAAAAAAAAGACTGAAATAAAAATAGACTCTTTTCTAGTTGCCTGGATGAAACAACAGCCCAGAGCTGGGGATTCTGGACACAGTCACAGCAATAATGTGAAGACTAAAAATAATAAAGTGCCATGTCTTTGAAAGGGCCATCCCAGCTTTCAACATGACAAGAATGGTTAGTGAGTGGGCTTTGTATTGTGTTTGGAAAGCCAACTGATCTGGGTTGGCCAGACCTGGTGAGAGCTGGGAGTGCAGATCTGTTGCTGTGACCTCAGGTCCCCGAAGCTTAGCTCCAGCAAGGAAATTATGGATGTTCCCAGGTGATGGAGGTCCAAGTGAAGCAGGGCCTCACCAACTCAGGTTGTAGAGGTCACACTTAGAACCTGGCGCCGTTCAAAGGTTTTTTGACTTCTTTGAAAGGCTAGCAGGAGGTGGGGAACTTGTATTTACACACAATAGTTTTAAGCCACCAAGATTTGGGGTTTTTTGTCCCCACAGCAAAACTTAATAAGTTCTGACTCACTAAGCCTCAATTTTCTCATCTGCAAAATGGGAGTAAGATTAACCTCCTACGGCTATTGTGAGACTTCAATGAATTAATGTTTATAAATTGTGTAGTCAGTGCCTTGTATGTACAGGGTGCTCAATAAAAGGTAGCTCAACAAAAATGTTGCTACTGTGTTGCTACTGTGTTACAGTGTTGAAAACAGCTTTTTCCTTCAGCCATTGGTATGGTCACTTACAAAGGCTCTAAAGAACTTGGGGCACTTGGTATGGATTCTGTCCTTGGAGCTGATTTCCCAGAGGATGAGTTAGATTTGCTCTGATTGATCCACACTCTCTCAACCAGGCTTGACCATGTCTGAGCATATATGCATTTTATGCATCTTAATTGAGCACCTCTTACACGCCAGACCTTGGGCCCAGGGAAAACTGGGGAATAGGTGGGAATCACTACCTGCATCAGTATGCGTCGTCTGGGTGCTCAGGGAAGCAGATGCCCTTGGAGAGAAAAAGGGGTGGGGGCTGGAGGGAGGCAGAGAGCCTTCAGAGAGCCCTGTGAAGGAGAGAGAGCAGGAAGGAACATGGGTAGCAGGAGTCTCAGATGGCTGCCCCGTTCTAAGAATGGTTTGGCCTGTCAGAGGAGTCCCACATCTGGCAGGAACAACCTGCATTCAGGGCTTGCTAGGGCAGTAGCTGGGCAGAGCCCGTGGGAAGAGAGGCCGTGGCATAGCACTTTGGCGGAGACCTGAGGGGCCCATTTCTAGGGCTGCCACACTGCCTTCATGGAGTTTACAGTTTGGAGGGGGACACAGGCATTAAATAATCGCAGAGGCAATGATGGTTTGCAGTTGTGATTAGAGCCACAGAAGAGAAGCCCAGAAGACCACGAGATGGTGTTGCAGAGAGCCTGGTATTCTGAAAGGTTGGGAAGACTTCCTGGAGGAAGGAGTTTCCTGGGGCTGAGGTTGGAAAGACAAGCAGAGGTTGGCCAGGTGAAGAGGGGCTGGAGACATATTCCAGAGAGAGTGAAAGGCATTCCAGAGAGAGACAGTAGAGTTGATGTCTGACAAATGGTCCTAGAAATTCTGGAGGCTTAAGAAAGGATCATTTCTGTGCTTTTCTAATGTTCTTTCCTTTGGGATTCAGTGGTGGCATTTTTTTTTCCCTGCGAAAAAGAACTGGCCCCTTCCCCACCGAGCATACGTTGTAAGGAGACCCAACTGAGACTTTGTACATCAAATATCAAAGAAGTCTGGATTTATCCACTTCTTGGGGGACTGGGACATGCTGGCCTTGTTGATGAAGAATTTATCCGGCCACTGATACCAAGGAGCTCTCAATGTTGAGGAGAGGCCCCAGTCATCTCCCCTGTATTGAAAAATGATGAATGTTTGACTACGGACAGCAAGAGTCTAAGTATGAGTTTAATGGTGTCCTGTCTACACGACTCCACGCGGCTTCCCAGCCGTAGGCTCTGTCGGGTCCTCCGTGTGCAGGTAGCTCTGCGCAGGTCTTGGAGAGGGTAGGATGGCTCGTGTGCGCTGACCCAGTTGCACGCAGGTCCGTGTCTCGTGAGAGGGGCCAGGAGAGACAGAGGTCTCCTGACTTTCCTATGAGCCTTTCTCTGAAATCCATGGCTTTTCTTAAACACTAGAAACCTAGGCTGATTTCTAAAACAGGCCAGTGCCCTTAAAATGTGTTTCCCTTCATCCGAACGCCCCAGCCAGACCCTCTGACCTGGATAATCAAGGAGGCTGGTCCTAAGAGAGTCTCAGATAATTCCGGGCTCTTTGGAACAGGAGGCCCTACCTTGAGTTCTGACATGGTTTCCATTCAGTTTCTCTGCCCCTTTTGGAGACTGTTGTCTTTTCCTCTTCTGCCTTAAATATATTAGCAATATGTATAAATCTCAACAGCCTTCTCTTGTAGGAGAGTAACATTTTTAATATTACTTAAAAGAAATCAGCTCTGTGTGATGAAGTGTTCAATTCGGTTTTCTGCCCGCCTGTGCACCTGAAGAATGATTCTTGTTAGATTAGAATCTGTCTTAGGCCATATTAGCATCTAGTGTTTTATCTGCTCTTTCTGGTGAGAGAGGACTACTCCCTCCCACGCACCCTCCGTAGCTCATTTCCAAGTCTGTGCATCTCGTTGTGCATCTGCTGTTGCTTTACGCAGGCCTGAGTAGCCGCTGACAGCGATTGGCAGAAAAGTGTTTCCAAGAATATTTTAAAAAGAAAAAAGAATGAAAAGGAAGAGGAAAGAAAGGGAGAAAAGCAAAGCAAGTAAGAGAGAGGGAGAGAGAAGTTCTGCTGAAGAATGAGAACAAATTGGCCTCCTCCTGCTATGTGTGATTGATTGTACAGACCGGGGTAGTGGCCTTTGAGTTACAGCTACGAGCTGGCACTCGCTTCATCACCCATATGACACCCGTATTTGGAACAGATAAATTCTCTATTTAAAGTGCTGACTGGGGTGTTTCTGGCTCGCATTTTCTCAGCCCCTGCTCGGCTTCGAAGCACAAGAAGCCGGGGCTTGTGAGGGGAAGGAGGGTGGGCACGGGGACACCTTGGTTTCTGTGTTATGCCCCGCCATGTAAATGTGGCTTAGACACAGTCTAGATCCAGCGAGGGTGGGAGGGCCAGCTCTCACCTCTGTTCACTTTGTTGTCTCTTTTCTCCTTCCCACCACCATTCCTTCTGGAAGAGAAGTCTTAGGTGGTTTCTATACAACATTAGAGAAACCATACGGAAAATGTTAAGCCCCACAGAATAATTCTCGAGGTAGTGAAGGTAGATGCCTTTTATGACATGATCTTTCTGAAATGGAGCCTTCAAAATGGCCCTCCCCCTGCTGAAGATGTTCTGTGTTGACTCCCCCTTGCCACCTGGACATGCCCCACTTTGAGCTCCGACATTGCCCCCTGCAATTTGAGAGGCAAGGAACTCGGTGAGCTGCCCCCTGCAGTGCCCTTCACCATCCTGTGGTGCTGCTTCCCTCACACACAACTTCTGTGCCATATGAGGTGTCGAGTGGGGTCCAACCAGGGAAATCTTACAACAGAAGGCATTAAATGCAGGGAATTCATCAGTAAAGGAGGGCTGAGAAGCCAACGGGATGGTGTAGGGCATAGGTGTAGGGACAAAGATCACAAATGGGGCCTTGGTCACCTGGAAGAGGCCAGGGTCACATAAGCCTGTCCAGCTGAAGTCACTGACGAGACAGAGTGGCCTGAGACAGGGAAGGAGAGAGAAATATTCTGGGTTTTTCGTTCTCCTTCCTTCCTGCCTTGATTAGCTCAGGCGGCCATAATAGAATACGACAGACAGGGTGGCTTACACGGCAGACATTTATTTTCTCACAGTCCTAGAGGCTGGATGCCTAAGACCACATGGCCTTTCCCCTTTGCGTGCACGGAGAGAGAGAGAATGAATGCTCTGGTGTCTCTTCCTCTTATGAGAACACCTGTCCTTTCAGATTAAGGCCCCACCCTTTTACGTCAGGGCCTTATCTCCAGATACAATCATATTGGGTGTTAGGGCTTCAACATCTGAATTTTGAGGGGCAACACTCCAGTCTATAACACTTCCTGTCTCCTATCAGGGCCTCCCATGGGTCAAACCCATGGTTGACACAGAAGTTGGGAAATGCAGCCTCCAGGGGTCAGGATCTGTGTGATAAAGCATGGGGTCAGTGTTGGGTGCATGTGTACATGAGGGTGTTCATGTGCTCACAACTGGGCTTCTACTGGAAGGGAGTGGGGAAATGGACAGTGGTTGGGCAACCAAAAGTGTCCAACTCAGAGTGATGCTGAATCTCTTTTTGTCTCTGGAACTAACCATGTTTCTTACATGTTCATGTTTTCTCTTTCCCTGCAGCCCTCCCCACCCCCTTTTTCTCTTACTACCCCTTTGCCTGGCTGAATTCTCATCAATGCCATCTTGTCTGTAGGTTCGGTTCTTTCATTTTAACTGCCAGGCACTGTTCTAGGCTCTGGTGACACAGAGCCAACCAAATACCTACCTCCATGGAACTTACATTGTAGTTGGGGGGAGAGGGATCAAAAATCAATAAATGAGCAAATAATAGCACTACAGATGTAAAAACGTGGAGAAAAATTAATCAAGATAGGGAAGACAGGGAGGAATGGGTAGTGTGTCTATATTTTATGCTAATTTGGCCAAAAAGGCCTCATATATAAGTAGTGTTTAAGCAGAGATTTTAAGGACGGGAGTCGTGACGGTTGCTATACACCGAATAAGAGCCCCCCAAATATGTCCACATCCCAATCTCCACAACTTGTGACTATTACCTTACGTGGTAAAGGGACTTTGCAGATGTGATTAAATGAAAAATTTGAGATGGGCAGATTGTTTTGGATTTTCTTGGTGGATCCAGTGTCATCACAAGGGTGCTTATAAGAGGAAAACAAAAAGAGAGTCAGAGGTAGGAGATATTACGACCAAAGTAAGAAGTTGCAGTGATGTGAGGACCAGCCAGGAGTCAAGGAGTGTAGCTAGCCTCTAGGAGCTGGTAAAGCAACAACAGGAAGCCCATACACAGATAATGGGGGAGAATGTTCCAGACCGAGAAATAGCAGATACAAATGTACTGTGGTCGGAGGTGCCGGGTATGTTGATTCCATTTACTGAGCACTTACGATATGATCAGCACTTTCTGCCTCTCCCCACACTCAACACCCAGGGCTTACCTCACTATTAAAGTTGCTTGTTGGTTTGTGTTTCCCCCCGCTTTGACTATAAACCCCTTGAAAGCAGGGACCTAGATTTTTTTCATTGCTTTGCCCCAGTGCTGGCACAGAGTAAAAATAGTTAACAAAATGCTGTATCTTAGAAGTTGAAGCCTCTTCAGGAAATTCCATCTGTGTAAATAAACCCATGGGACCACATGATGGCCTGTAGAGTGGTGTTTTTGGGGGATTTGCCTGCCCACTGTCAATCTGGATTGTGGACTGGGCAAAGAAGGATATGATGGGGGGCACAGACTGACTGTCCTCCTGGTTTTGAGAGTGAAAAAGAGCCGAGATGATGACATAATTGATCAGGCTCCCTCGTCATCCATGACGCAGTAAGGCCCGTTCTTTGTGTGGAGGGTCTTCGTGAGGGTCACTCATTAACAGTGATGGGGACCAAGAGATCACTGTTGTGGCTAGGGGAGACCTAGGTCCTCAAGGTCACCACCTCATTAAAGATTTTGCTGCTTAGTTCCTGTGTAATCCTTTCTGAGCCCAGCTGCCATGGTAACTGGGAAGTTATCAAAACCCTTCTGCAGGTCTGAGGATGCGCTCTCCTGCTGCGCATCTCCCTGGGGTGGTCTCTGGCTCTCGTCTGCCTCCCAGCTCGAGCACAAGCCTCAGCAGCTGGGGAGAGGCGGCTTTCATCAGAACCCTTGGAAGCTGTTCAGGGGGGTTATACGCTGATTTTCAGGCTGTCTGCTCACCAGCGTCTTCATTATTTCACACTCCAAATACTTGAAACTGCCATTGGGTCACCCTCAGCTCCCTGCAATTAACCATTGGCTTTGAAAATCCAGCTGTGCTCAGCATTTCACTGATGATTACAGATGCAGGGAAGGAGGTCGAGGCTCTCAAGTAAGACAGTTGTTGCTGGAGGAGGGAGGAAGGGAAGGCGTCCGAAGGAAGATGAGTGTCTGGGTGTGTGTGCAGGGGACAGAGAAGTGCCAGGAAAGAGAGAGGCAACGGGAGAGAAAGCGCACAAGTGCGGAGGAGGATGGGGATGGCCTGAGCACTGGTCATTAGGGTAGGACAGGGGAAGAAAGGGCTCACAGGGAAAGGGAGGTGCTGCGAGAACCGGGAGAAGGTATGCAGCTGTGCGCATGTGCACACATGTCTGTGTGTTGGGGTGGCACTTCGGGATGGAGAAGCGTTGAGGGGATGTTTCTGGAGTGCCAGAGACAGAGCAAGGGCCTCTCCCTTTGTTTTCTCTGTTAGACTTCACCTCAAATGTGTATGTGGTTGGCATTATGACTCTCGTTTTTATACATGAGAAAATTAAGGCTAAGAAGGGCTGCATGGCTTGCCAAGAAGGCACTGGGCAAGAATAGCAAGGTCCGGATTCGGACCCAGCTCAACCTGACTGTAGACCCTGGGCCGCTCTAGTATTTATCATAAGCTTAAAAAGATGACTGACAAACGTCAGGCAGTGGGTTTGCCCTTTGGCGTTTCTGAGCCCTGATTAGTCTAGGTCATGCTGCAGTGATGAATGACCCCATCCCAGGGCTCTGTGAGCTGGTGGTATATCTTGCAGTCATGCTTCATGTTCCTTGTGGGCGGCATCACTCCATGACCAGGCTGATGGAACAGGCTTGACCTTGAAAGTTGTGTTGTCTGTACGGTGAACTCTAAGCTGACTTTTCTGCTTGGAAACGTCACGCATCTCTTCTGCTCATGTTTCTCTGGCAAAATCGAGTCCCATAGCCAAGGCTGCCGCTGATGGGGCAGGGAAATAAATCTTCCTCCAAGAAGGGCAGTAGATGTTTTGAATATCAGTCTGGATGACCACAGGCAGCTAGCAGATCTCCATGAGGTTTACCACCCTCAGGACAATTCTGGCCTTGGACATGGCAGGTGCATGGCTGGTGCTGTGGTCTATACCGGGGCAGGAGTGTGCAGTAGTAACACCAGGAACTGTGTTACTGTGGGGTTACCTAACCTCCATGACCCTGCCTCCGCATTGGTAAAATGAAGGCAATAATATCTTCCTCTCAGGGTTGTTGAGGATCAAAGGAGAATGTAGGTAGAGGGCTGTACATACCCAGCAGTCAACAAATGGTAGGTTCTTCCCCTCCTCCTGAATCAGGGTTCTACTTTTCTTTCAGAACATATATTCAATTTGGATAAAACCAGTACGAGAAATGATCTAGTACGAACTGCAGCTGTGTTCCATTAAAAACATTTTTTTTTTTAAATAACCACAAAGTGGGGTGCCTCGCATCCAACTCTTGGTTTCGACTGGGGTCATGATCTCAGGGTCATGGGATCTATCCCACATCAGGCTCTACACTCAGTAAGGAGTCTGCTGGATATTCTCTCCCTCTTCTCCCTCTACCCCTTCCCCAACTCTTACTCTCTCTCAAATACATACATACATACATACGTACATACAGAAATCTTTAAGGAAAAAAATCCACAAGGTGAAAATAAGCTCTCACGTTTCTTCACTGCATCCTTCCTTAGTTATATGTCTGCTTATTTGGAATGCTGTCAGCTGGGCCCAAGTGTTTTTCAGCAGCAAAGAACTGAGGATTATGTATTTCCTTTGTGCACAGGGTTATTTCATATGTATTTTGGAGCAGACATGGTGGAAGAATATTTAAGCTATTATTGGGGTGTGGTTAAAAAAACCACTGGTCCCACGCAGAATAATTATATATCAAAACTTCCCTTGAAAATGAATTAGATGAGGTTTTCCCAACATGGGTTCCACATAAGATGGGTTCCAAGGCCCATTTATAGGTATAGCATGTTACGGTAAGGGGTAAACATGGCCGTCATTCTTTACTACTCCCTATATCATGGTCTTTTGCAACGTGACTTTGCAGCTTCTCCCATCAAGAGATGAAATGTATTTTTCCTCCCTTTGAGCTTGCCCCAGTCTTCTGCTTCGCTTTGGTCCCTAGATGAGAGGCCACATGGAGGAAAGGGAAGTTATTCCCACCGAGGCCATCCTAGATCAGCCAGCCACTGCCCACCTGGCAGGTAACCGCAGACCCATGAATAGGCTCAGCTGAGATTGGAACCGTTCACGTGAGCCCAGCCCAAATCATTGATGTGCAGAATCACCCACCAAATCAATGATTATTGTTTAAAAATCTCACTTCAGGGATGATTTGTTATGCATCAAAAGTTAACTGGCATTCAGGGGAGGAAGGGTTCCCTGGACAAGTAAATGGGAAATGCTGGATTAGATAAAGCAAAACCTATTTCTTTTCTGTAAGCCTTTTCATGGGCTTTTTATGCTAACCTATACTGAGAAGCTCCAGGATGTTTATGAATATATTTTCCATGGAAAAATCTATCTTCCCACCTTGTTCATGTATTAGGATTTCAGGAAATGTTTTTGGGACTGTAGATTTAAAAAATACATTTGGTTCATAGAAGGCTTTTAATCTCTTTTTTTATTTAGTTATCAATATTTAAAAATCAGGAACAAGACACAGATGCCTAATATTTGAAACTGCCAGCTCTCTGAGGGCAGAGATCATCTATCATGTACACTGCTACGTTCCTAGTTTCTAAAATCCAGCACACAGTAGTTGCTCAGTAAATACTGAGCAAAATAGAGAGTGAGAGAAACATGGGGCTGTGAACAAAAGTAAATAAAATCATTGGTGTTTGCTGGAAGGCACTGTATGCCCTGGGACAGAGTAAGCACCTTGAGTGCAGAAACAGGCTGTCCTCAGAACTAGTTTATCTGTCTGGCAGCATTGGACCTGCAGTCGGGTCCTGTGCTGGGAGTTAGGTGCCACGCACTCAGACTGTACCTGGGCTGGTTGGTAGCTGCTGCTACTAAATCTCAAGTTGCTAACTAGTACAGGTGTGTGTTATTTTTTTTTTCCAGCTTTACTGAGGTATAATTGACAAATGAAGTTGCAAGCTATTTAAAGTATACGGTGATTTGATATACATATATATTATAAAAGGATTCTCTCCCTCTCATTAATTAACCCCATCTATCATCTCACAGATTAATTTTTTTTCCAGATGTGTGTTATTTGATCTCCAAAATACGTTTAAACTTTTTGACCTCGTCACAAATACCTAAACATCAGGAGATGGCCCATAAACGTGGCTTCTCTTGGAAACATCAGGATATGGCACCATCAGACCAGACTTTTCTGGCAGTGATGGGCCGGAGGTCAGCGGCAGCTGCCTTCTCCGGGCAGGCACCCACTTGCCCACTTGCCGCCGTCCTCATCTGTCCTGGTGCCCTCCGACGTGTTTCCTTCCTGGGCCCCTGCAGGCCTCTGAGTTTGAGGCATAGCACACATGGTCCACCCAGGAGCAGCTAGAGTAACAGGGTGATGATTTGTCTCAAAAAGGGAAGACTGTGCTTGGGTGGGTCAGCTGTCATCAGATCAGCATGGTCTGTCATACCTCGAAGGGGCCTGACATGTTCTGTTTCCCCAGGAGGCTGGTGGGGCCAGCCCAAGTGTGGGGCGGGGGGAGAGGCCGCTCGAGGCTCCAAATAACCAGCAGACGTAAAATATTTCCCCCAAGCCTACTGCATACCAAGGCAAGGAGCTAGGGATATGGAGATGAGTAAGACACACAGAATCCCTCCCTGAAGTCTCTCTAGAAAGACAGAGCAAAGAGCACAGTTCTTAGGAGCTAAGGTACTTGCAGATGATAGACATCTCAACGGCACTCACGGCGTGCCAGGCATTGCTCGGAGCTCTCCACGGAGAGTAACATATATTTCTTACAACAACCCTGTGAGGTGGGCATTATTGCTTTATTGGGTCCAGAGGGCTTTAATGCTCTTGGGCTTAGTCATCAATATTTCAAATGAATTAGACAGATGAGGAAACTGAGCCAAAGAGGAGCGAAGAGGCTTGCCTGTGGCCACACAGCGGGTCAGTCGCAGGGCTGGGGTTCAACCCAGGGGCTTGAGCAATAGAATAATTATGCTCACCCACCATTCAGCCTAGCTCAGTAAGGACTTCTCAAGGGAGGCTGGGGTGGCACTTTGAAGGTGAAGGAGTGTGGCAGATGTACTAGTGACTGGAAGCCTGTACAGGCCAGCATGAGAAACTGAAAGGGATCGAGGATTCGCCTTATGCCAACAGTGGAGTCCATGGCACCATGGATAGTGTGGTGCTCTTTGCAAGCGGCCGTTTGTGACACTGCAGAGCTGATGGTGCGCGGCGTCCTGCAAAAGGCTCATTAGAATTGCATAAAGTCACCCCTGCCAGGACTTGCAGAGAAGACATCCATGCAAGACTGGTGAGCAGACAGCGTGTGACTGGGGTTCAAAAGTGGAGGCCTCTTTTAAGCGGTCACTTTTGTGAGGACAATCTTGAAGCCGAAATAAAGCTGCAGGGACAGTGGGAACTTGTCTGTGAATTCCTGACTCGGAGGAGAGCCCCGGGATTCACTTGAGTTTGCACAGCAGCGGAAGGTCCCAGCATCACAAGCAGCTCATCCTGCGCACATAGCTGGTAGTTTAATGGAGTTTCTTTCACAGAGCCTGTGAATTCTGGATCTACCCAGAGACTCACACTTTATGACAAACAAGGGCCTGACTTGCTTCTCTGTTGGTATTTTGCAAGCTGTAGTTGTTGCCATACTTCCGTGGGCTAGCAGGGCTTTCTGGCACGCGCTGTCCAAGAGCTGTGAGTAACCGGCATCACGCTGCCATCCTTGAAGGCCCTCTCGGATGCTGTCATCACGAGGCCTTCCCACCACCCCTTACCAGATGTTCTCTCTCTCGAGGCTGTGGAACAATTTATCTGGACTTTGCTGAGGGTAACCTTGAAGAAGCTGCTTACTCTCTTTATCTTCTTCTTCTTCTTCTTCTTCTTCTTCTTCTTCTTCTTCTTCTTCTTCTTCTTCTTCTTCTTCTTCTTCTTCTTCTTCTTCTTCCTTCTTCTTCTTCCTTCTTCTTCTTCTCCTTCTCCTTCTCCTTCTCCTTCTCCCTCTCCCTCTCCCTCTCCCTCTCCCTCTTCCTCTCCCTCTCCTCCTCCTCCTCCTCCTCCTCCTCCTCCCTTTTTTTACAAAAGGAGCATCATCAGTAGTAGTAGGTTGTCGTAAGGATGAAATGAGACCATCTCTAAGTTCTCAGCCCAGTGGCTGGCACAGAGGAGACCCCAGTAACTGCTGCTTCTCCCTTTCCCTCCTCCTTCCCCTGCCCCTTCTCCATTATTTCTCTGCCTCTTCTCCTTTCCCTCCTTCTCCATCTCTTTCTTCTCCTTCTCTTCCTCCTCCCTCCTCCTCTTTCTCCGTCGTATTATCTAATCGTAGAGTTTGGCAGACATTACCCTTGTATCAAGCCTCTTCGTGGTTTCCTCTCAGCTCTGCACAGGACATGTGTCAGTCAGGGTCTCACTGAGAAAGAGATGACATCATCCTATCAGGTAAACTGAGGAGTCTTTAATAAAGGAGCTTTTTATAAAGGCTCAGGAACCTAGAGGAAGCAGGTGCCAGTAATGCCCCTAGCTCAGAAGGGGCGATGAGAGCCTATCAGTCGATTTTTGCTGTGACAGTAGACAACCACAATATCTTAGTGGCTTATGGCAACAAACATGCGTTTCCTGTGCTTATTATTACAGAGGACTGTAGGCTGTGTTTCTGCTGAGCTCCGCTGGGCTCAGCTGGGTTCCTTTGGGCTCAAGTGGGCTTAGCTAGGCGTGGCTGATGTGGCTAGGCTGCACATACCTTCTCATTTGAGAACCCAGGCCCATGGTGATTTCTTACTGAGACATGCTGTTCTCAGGATGGAGGGCAGAAGAAGAGGGACAGACCCCAACCGTGCAAGAGCACGCAAAATGCTTCTGCTCGGAAGAGAGTGGCCCACCTGCTTATGTTCCGTTGGCCAAGGCAAGTCAGATGGCCAAGTCCAAAATCAGTGGGGTGGGGGTTATAATGTGCGTGGAGAGAGAAAATAGGAGGGAGTGGTTACCGGAACCTGGAGGCAGAGCTGTGAGGCGGGGGCTGCCTGGCAGGAGCTGCCTCCTTGCATCCAGGGTAAAGCCAGCCATGCAGCACATAGGAAGGATTGGGGGGGGCAGTAAATGCCTCAAGCCCAGTCCTCCCTCCCTCCAACATCTGGCCAGTTCTCCCGGGGTCGGTACCACCTGGAAGCCAAAGGCAAGAGAGCTGCTTCTGTGTCTTTACAGGTCAGTTTCCTGGGACAGGGAGCAGGATGGACAATGTCATAGAGTGAAACTGGAGGAGGAAAAGGAGGATGGTTTGGTCCCAACTCAAGTGCATTATAATCTGATTCATAAGAAGGATACTAACGTCGCAGAAAATGTACCACAAGCATTTCTTAAAAACCAGCTACTCCTCATTCTTAAATAACTTAGGAGGAATTCCAGACTGATGGTTCACAAAGTTAAAATGGGGGAAAAAATTAAGATGGCAATAAATCTTCCTTGAGACCATGCTATAAATCTAGGGGAAAACCCTTTTGGGTGACATAAGGCATAACCTTTAACAGCTAATAGTCTAGAAACTGTTTGCGACTGACCATTCTGAGGCCCTAAGTGGTTTCCATTCCAACATTGTCATTTATCTTGAGATATTTACTTTACTGTGGTAAGTTGTGATGTTTTTTTTTTCCTCAGTGAGTCTGTGATAAAATAAACTCACAAGAGTAAGATGAATGCCAACTTATTAACAAGCGTCACTTCGAAGGGAATAGAGCTCAGCTGGCCCAGCTGGAGGCGTTCTAAGAGTTTTGCATCCCTTCACATCAGTCTGGAGGAGATGCTCATCTACGCGTTTATGTGTCGTTACAACCACGTTGATGTAAGAGCTCTACATTCTGAAATACTCTTGAGCGGATGGTGAAGAAGAGCAAGGGATCTGTGCAGTGCCCTGCATCTTCCTGCCACCTTGTCTCCCCTCAAATTCTTTCCCACTTCTTCCAGGACATAGTACCCTCATGTTTCCCCTTGCTGGTTAGATACCCTGGACTCTAGGACCTGGACCTCCCCATCAGTCCTACTTTTTTGGTGAGAGAACAAAATCTGGAATGTTGAAGCCACCGTTAATTTGGGCTTTCTTCTCCCAGGTGGTCATGGTCATACTATCCTAAATGATACCACCTCTCACTGGCACACTGATGATTTTAACTTACAGTTGGCCTACCCCCAGGTCTTTGTGAGGTCCATGTGCTAAGTGTTTGGAGAGCATCTGACATGGGGTTCTAGGGGCTCAGAAGGGGGCACATCTCATCTCTCCCTGAGGTGGGTAGAATCTCTTCAAGCTGGGTAACATCTCTTCAAGCTGGGTAGCATACCAATGCTCTGGCTGCAAGATGAGCTCCCAGTCACACAACAACTTAGACAGCAAAATGTATATTGCGCTTGGTTCTCTACCAACACTACCTGCCGAGGGCTTTTAGTTTTCTCTTGGTCAAGGGCAGTGTATGGAAATGTGACTCCTCATCTGAGATGTCACCATGCTGGGAGACACTGTCTTCTAGGATGCCAGGAACACTGTGGTCATAAATGGCTGGACGGGAGCTATGGAATCCAAGATGTTGAAGTCAGGAAAGGATTTAGAGATATCTCATCCAGCAAATTCATTTGGCAGGTGAGGAAATGACACAGCTAAGAAGAGACAGAGCTGGGCAATGATCTGGGTCTCCTCCTTGCCAGTTTGGTGTTCTTTCTTGAACATGGTACCTGATGTTGCCTGGTAGGTTAGTCCAGATTCCCCAAGAATGGATGCCAAGACAGGATTAAATGTGCTAGAATTTTCTTAGGAGAAATGCCTGTTAGAGAAAATGTGGAGGGAACAGGGAAAGCTTGGGGGAGTTGGCAGACCATGATGCAAGTCTGACTCCAAGTGAAGGAGAGAAGAAGGGAAGGTTGGGTCAAAACGTCATGGACTGCTGAGCAGCCTGAGTCCCTAGTAAGGCCGTGGTGAGTCTTTGACAGTCGGCCCGCAGAAATATGTGGACTTTGATGTCCTTGACATGGGAGCAGCCCGTGGGAAGCATGGCCTTACCACCGATGCAGCAATGGGTTTCAGAGCTGTAGCCCTTGGTTAGTTATGATTTCTGTAGTTAGTGGTCTTCGTCTCATGACCGCTATCCCAGCAACTCCTCCTCTGCCTACAATTTTATACGTGTAATATAATTTACATTTGTGTGCAGCCAATTAAGTGTTTTTATGGACAAGCACAGATAGATACATTCTTTGAGTGGGAACTGACATGGCCAAGTCTTCCATTTCTTATGACTTAACAGTGGATTTTCAAACATGCAGTTGAAGCAGTTGAGCTGCCTTTGGATGGGGAGAGGTCCAGTGGACTGAACCTGATAAACACATCCCTAAATGTAAACCATGGGATCAAAACAATTATAGTATCTTTTCTTTTCCACATTTGTCTGGGAGCATGTCAACAGGATTGCTGGTTAAGCTCACTGACATTTTCTAGAAAATTGTATTGAGACCTTATGCAAATTCCAACTATAGACATGTGGCTAATTTTTCATCATTGGATTTCCATGTTTCTCTTCTTGCTCCTTTAAGCCAGGGCTGCAAGGCAGACGGGGGTACATAAATATGTGTTGTATACTGAGGACTCTTGACCCCCATATGTAATCCAGAGAGCACTACAGACACCTGGCGAGACCTGGAGGCTCAAGCTTCAAAGGGACTGTAAGCATTTCTTCCGCTTAGTGACTACTCAGCACTGTCTAGAACAAGAAATCCTAAAGGTTGAGCATGTGTGCCCTACAGAGTGGTAAGGGTCTTTGGGACTGGTCCAAGTGTGAAGAAGCACAGTCTGTAACAGCAGGTGCTGCTGACCTAACTCCCTGTTTTCTGTTCTCTCGTGCTGGTGCTCACATTGCCAGAAGGAGACATTCATGTACTTTACATTCAATAAACATTTATAGCATACCACTTATATGGGGCCACAGAGATGAATTGAACATGGTTTTTACCTTCAGGTAGCTCACAATGTGGTGGGTTGATGGATTCCTAGACAGAATTAAATCCAGTGTGATGGGGCAATGTGAGTGTATTGAGAACAAGGGCCAGTGAGAGGGGAAAAAAGTGCTCCCAGAAACCAGAGGAAGAGCATCTAACTCAGCCTGGAAGAAGCAATATCTAAATCTTACAAGAAAAGCCAAAGCTCACCAGTAAAGCATGGGGTGGGAAGGGAACTCCCAGCCTTGTGAACAACAGCATTGTGTCTGTAGCAAATTACAGGCAGTTTGTGTTGCTAGAACAGTAACTCTCAAAAAGTGTAGTCCTGTGACTACTGGGGGTTCCCAAGATCTTTTCAAGGGGTCAGGAGGTCTCATTCTCTCATGGTTTTACAACAGAGTTTTCCAAATGCTATATTAAGTGTGACATTACAACAGATTAAATGCAGAAGCAGGTATCAGAATCTAGCTTTCTTCTCTTTAGTCAGACAGGTAAGAGATTTATGAACATGTAAAACAATGTCACTCTTTTCACTATTTTTGTTTTGAAAAACAGTTATTTTTCATAAAATATATGTTATTTATTTAACATGTCATGGGCTCATTACTGTTAGTTTAAATCAATAAATTGTTTCAAATTTTTTTTAAAGTTCTAATACATAGCTATGAATAGATAGCTGTAATTCATATAAACAATAGGTCTTTGGAATCCTTAACATTTTTTTTTTTAAGACTATAGAGAAGTTGCACTACATTGCAAAAAGGACTTCATGTGATTAAGGATTTTGAGATGGGGAGGTTATCCTGGATTATCCGTGAGGGCCCAAGGTAATCCTAAGAGTTCTTATTAGAGGCAAGCTAGAGGGTCAAAGTCAGAGAGAAGAAATGGGACGATGGAAACAGAGATCAGAGTGGTGTTCTTTGAAGAAGGGGGAATAGACACAAGGCAAGGAAATGGATTCTCCCTGGAGACTCCAAAAAGAATGCAGCCCTGTTGCCATCTTGATTTTAACCCATAAGACTCATCTCCAAACTTTTGACCTCCAGAACTGTGAGGTAATAAACTTGTGTGGTTTAAAGGCACTAAATGTGTGGTAATTTGTTACAGCATTGATAGGGAGCTAATACACCCATATCCTAACTCTGTCAACACTGACACCCTCAAATAGCCCTCTAGAGTTGGCTTAGATCTGAGCTAAGTTCCTCTAGAGGATGCCTACTAACCTGTCTCTCCTCATAAATAGTTACCTCTTCATGAAATCTAGTAGGTGAGAGCTCTTTATGGTGCAAATGTGTATTTGGTGTGGTAACCAAAGATAGGCAGTTTGGAGCCCTGTGTACTCTCAGATTTTACTCTGTTACCCAGAGTTGTTTACATTTCTATCTTGCTCTTAGTTCATTTTAATAATAAAGTGATAATTATTGAGAACATTTGTAGATTAATTTATGCATTTATTTAACAATATTTATTGAGATTCTACTATACCCCAAGCACTGTTCTAGACCTTGGGGATGGAGCAATGAAGACAGGTATAGCTCCTGCCTTCCCAGGGTTTCATTCTATTGGGGAGGAGAGCCAATCAGTCATGAATTGAGACGTAAACCACAACATGTCAGATTGTGATTATGTTCTGTGAAAGAAATGAATCTAATGATGTGATGGAGGGTGACCTGGGATGTCATTTTGACTAAGGCGACCAGGGAAGGCCTCCCTGCGCAAGTAACTTTCGGTCAAGGCATGATGGCTGAAAAAGAGTCAATTACTTGAGCAGCTGAGGAGATGTGGTATCAGTATTCCAGGCAGAGGCGACAGCAAGTGCAAAAAGCTAGAGCCTGGGGTGTTGGAGGGACAAAAAAGAGACCAAGTAGCTACAGAGGCTAGGGCTACTGAGAAAGTAGGAAAGTGGCTAGGAGAGAGAAGCAGGCGGCCGGTCAGTGTAGGAGCTTAGATGGCTCAGAGGCAGAACGAGGAGTCTGAACTGTATTTCAAGGGCAGTGAGAAACCATTGGGATTTTTTACACAGGGGAGTAAGATGACCTGAGTTTTGTTTTAAAATATTACTCTGGCTGTTCTGTGGAGAGTGGATCATAGGAAGGCAAGAATGGGAGCAGGGAGACCCATTCGGCTAGTTTATTGTAGTCCAGGGAAAAGATAATGGTGGTCTGGATAGAAGAGTAACCAGAGAGGTGGATATAAATTATCCAACTCTTGACATATTTTGGAGAACGTGCCTATGAGTCTAGGTGACAAATTGGATGTGTGTATGGAAAAGGCAGTGACGGGGAGAGAAAGGGAGTGATTGGGGATGTCTCTTAGGTTTTTGGATGGATGATACTTCCTTTTCCTGGGGTGGAGGAGGGGCATATTTTGGAAGCAGAGCAGGAAATCATGAGCTTTCTTTTGGAAATGCAGAGGTTGGGGTTGCTTGCAAGAGATACAAGCCAAGATCTCGTCAGGTAGGCAATTCCATATATGACTGTCTAGCTCAGAGGGGAGGTCAGGGCTAGACAGTAAATTTGGGAGGCGTGAAGATACTGGGGTCATTTAGAGCACAGACCTAGATGAGATCACCAATGAAGACAGTGTAGACAAAGAGGTGAGGCTGTAACAGAGTTGGGTGTGCTGACATTTGGAGTTCAGACGAGCATGTTGAAAATGTGCCAGGCCATGTGCTGGTGCTTGGCCATGCATTATTGTATTCAACCACTTAGTCTCAGTTTGTTCCATAGTATTATTGGTCATTTCTATGCTTTGCTTCTCAAATCTGACCAAAATTGGATAATCTAGTCCACATGGCTCAAGGACAAATAACTATTGGCTGAACTGAACACCGGATGAATCTCTTATGACTGTGAGTTCTCACACAAGAGAGCTGCTTCCTGGAACTTAGTGTGAGAAGAAAGAAACAAGACAGGCAGCTGGGGGAGGGGAGGGAGGGAGGCATCTGACTAAGAAGTCTCCTCACCCTACCTGATAGAAGTGCTTGGCAATGAACCCAACTCTATGAAGAAATGAAAGCCAGGAACATTGCTGCTGCCAGAAATACTAGGGACAAGCTGCCTTGTTCTGAAATTTTGACCGATCCAGTCACTGATCTTATACCAGTGAGCCTGAGTGAAGGAAGGAGTTGAAGGAAAGCTCATATGGCTAAAAGGCAGGGAGCAAGAAGAAGCATGGAGGGATGTATTTGAAGACATGGCCATCTTGTAAATAGCTGAACCCTCTTTGTCTGTGTCAGGCACATAATTGGTGCTTGTCGAATGAAGGAAGGAATGAATGCCTAATTGGAAGATTGGAATCAGTCCTGGGTCTCAATTAAGAGTTGGGCAACGGCAGGGTGAGAATTCCCTGTGGTACTTTTCTTTGGCTTTTTACCTGTGTCCAACAGACTGTGGCACACACAGACCTATTCTAATGGGCTGGGCGATGTGGAAAACACCCCACAAATAAGCTTTGTTGGCTCTCATTACTCCACCCCAGTTCCCTGTGCTGGGTGCTTGCTTCCCCAGGACAGAGCTGCCGTGTCATGGGACACATCAGCTCTTGCTACCTCCTCTCAATCCCACCCACCGTAACCGCCGGGCTGGGCTGTCTCTTGCTCAATAACAGGACCGATGAACTGGGGTCTCCTGGGACCCAAATTATCATCTTCCGTGAGTAGAATTCAGTACTTGTCTGGCCACCATTTACATAAAGCTGTTCCTAATTTCTCTGCACAACCACTTCTCTGAGGCACAAAGTAGAGACAAATGTGAGGGACAGAAGCCCCAATACTTCCCTCAGAACTGCATCTGTTTCCCAGTGACTATGGCTTTGTCACTGGTCCAAGCTTCTCTGCTGACCCCCTTCCCAGTTAGGGTGAGAGCCCTCCCAGAAGGCTTCTCGGTCCCTTATGCAAATGTCCTGCTGGCAGCCCAGCCGCACCAGCTCACTAAATATGTTTAGATATACGGGAATCCCAGAGGTGGACAGAGCTTAGCCTCAGGCGGGGATACCTGGTAGGTCTGAGGCTCCCTTCTGTTCTTGTCCTCCCTCCACGAAAGCCTTAATTGTCTCTTCCCTCTCTGAGGAAAAGTCTGGTAAAGGCTTTTGACATAGGGGTTATTGATGCAGCATAATGTTTTACATCTGCCAGAGACCAAGCTGAAATTCGAGAGAGTGATTCCTTATGTGGAGGAAGGTGTTCTCGAAATCACATAACATGGGCATCTCTCTGTCTCACCCTTGGTGAGAAGAACAGCTTAAAGCTGTTCTTTCAGGGTATTGTGCTTGGTCCTGCCAGGGTGGGCAGAACTGAGGTGAACAGCAGCTGCTGTGCTCAGCGAGCAAAACGCAGTGAGTCACTCTGAAGCTAACCGGAAGTTTGTCAACCCCAGCAAGACTCGGGCTTTGGAGCCGGCATACTTGGGCTGGAATCCCATTTGATCACTTATGAGGTTGATGAACATAGGTCACACTGTCTCCCTGTGCCTTACTTTCCTGATCTGTGAAATGGGTACAATAACAATTAAGAGCACTGTCTTCAGAGTCAGTCTCCATCACTTACTATTTATGGGAAATTTTAGCAAGTTACTTCATCCCTCCATGCCTCAGTTTCACAACACTTAGTACACCTGCCTTATCAGGTTGTTGTAAGCATTACACAAGAAGCAATTAGAACAGTGCCTGGCACATGGTAAGCGCTGCAGGACTCTTGCCTATTCTTGCGGATATTATTGCTGTTAGCACCTACCACATAGGCTGTGTGAGAATGAGATGGAAAGCAGGTAAAGAGCTCGCCTGGCACGGAATGCATTTCAGCTGGTGCTTTTATTAGGGTAACAACAACACGGCGCCCTTAGCATGCGCGGCGCTTGAACTCAACTCTATGTGAACTCCTTGAGGTGAAGTTGACAAGTTTAGGAGAGGGAGGGCTCTCAAACTTGTTTTTCACTTCCACGCACTCACTCCAATGACCCGGTTTTCTCCAGCATCTTCCGCGAGGAATGTCGAAAGCTTTCATGCGTGTGGGAGCTGCCCTTAATCACTGATAAGGGGAATAACGAGAGGAATACAGCCGCGCAATATTCGAGCCTGGTGGGTTTACGGTGTCATGTTAGGGGTGTTCTGATTTCTCTGCTCTATAAAACACCCCATATAAACTATAAAATAAAATATTTACATTTTTACATACCTAGAAGGACTAGGTGGGTAGACTGAAGCGACTTGGTGGATTTCCAAATCCATGAGGCTTGGGGGATTCTGGTTTTGCTTCACCTGATGCAAACCGATATTCCACAGATTCTATGGAAAGCACATTTTTCTGCTTAAGTTATTCTTAGTGGCAGGGGGTGGCTAGAGACCGTATCGGCTGTGGAAGAGCCTGACTGAGGCTGCTGTGGCCCTTTGAATGAACAGTCACTCAAGTTTTTGATAACTGGAGCAGGGGGAGCATTGAGATATATATATATAATTATTTTTTCTGTTTATATACAAAGGAATTTTAAAGACATGCAATCTAAAAATTTCGACTTGCAGCTGGTTAGTTTTCTGAGCCACCATGAAGACAGAGCTAACACCCTGCCAAAGTTTAATCATAAACTGATAGCTGTAGCTTGGGCGGGGAGTGGGGGAGAGACCTGATTTAATAAGACGACAGATAAGTCAAACACTCACGAATGGTAATTTATGGCTGCAAAGGGCAGTGTTTTAAAATCACCCTAGTGAATTATATATTTCTGAAAAAGTAACTATGTATCTGAAAAATTATGTTCTTTGGTAATACTTTAGACAATATTTTTTTGGCCCTGTTGCCTCACTAAGGTTATAAATAACATAGTCCTTTCTACTTTTATTTTCCTAGATTAGCTAGTTGCCACCAGCTCCGGTTTCCTGGCTGTAACTGAACTGCATTCTGTTCAGCTGCAAATGCTGTCATTCCTCCTCACTGTCACCTCAAGGAGATGTGTGGGGCACGGATTTCAGCTGCCCCTGTGGGAGCTGAGGGCCTTGGAGATCCTTCCTTCCGATCCAGTTGCCCCTGTTGCTCTTCCCTATCTACTCCAGAGGCCACCCTGTTGAAAAGAAAGCACAGGTATTTCTTGCTCCTTCCTTCACTCAGTTATCCGCTTGTCCCTGAAGGTCTCCTACCTGCAGAGCGTTGTGCTGGGAGGAAGGCCGTAGCACCCGAAGATGTGTCCAGAGGGGGCTGCCGGCTGGGGCAGCTTGCACTGCCTGCCCAAGCTATGCACTGAGGGGGAGCAGAATACACCACCCCAGATATGCTACTTTGGCATGTGGATTATTTTGAGCTGAAGACAATCAAGGCCCAACAGACTCAGGAGGAGCTGTTTACCTTCCTTCCCCTCTAGGGCCTGGCACATAGTAAGCGCTGCATGATTATTTGCTATTATTACTGTGAGTGCCTGCCTCACAGGTCATGTGAGAACGAATGAGATAAAAATCGTGTAAAGGACTTAATTGCTTTGAAAGAATTTAGTGATACAGGGCCTGCACCAGGGGAGAACTAATGCCAAAGTAGGTTTTTATCATGAAGAGTTATCTGCATGGCACGGCAAACATTTGTCTACCAAACATTTGCTCTTCTCATCTTCCTGTGAATGATATTCTTCCCCTTTGAAGCCTCAAACCCTACCCCTTCTCCTTAGCTCGTGGCATCTGAGCCTTGATTGCCTGTCTTCAGGTCTCAGGTCTTTGGGGCTCCTGCACGTCTGAAATTTGTTTTTCTCCAGTTCATCTGTCTTATGTCAATTTACTAGACCAAAGAAACGAGACGGGCAAAAGAGAAAAGGTTTCCTCCCCTACAGCATCCACCTTGAACAAAGGGCACATTTGTCTCAGGTACATAGAATAGCTTTATCCGCTACTGAAGGGCCTGGTTAGGAGCACTGAGAGCCCATGGGAAAGACTTTGTGTCAAGGAACATCTGCGTCCTTGAACCAGGATGCAGGCATTTAGCCATCAAACCCTGTGCCAGTGGGACCTAGGGTCTGAGGAGTTTTCTGAATTTTCTCACCTCAGTTTGGCTATGCAGGGATTCTTGGGAGTGACACTAGCAGCGTCGGTGAGGACAGCAGACAGTGGCCAGCGTTTTCCGGAGGTGACTGCAGGAATATCTTCATCCTGCATGTTCTTCTAAAATGTGAGCTCGCCACTCCTCATCAGCAGATGTGGTCCATTTCTCTACTCTCTTGGGTCCCCTGAGTGTTCTGACCAGTAGGATGTGATGGAAGTGGCCCCGGCATTTCCGTAGCCCTTCCATGTCCTGGTAGCCCCCGCTTTCAGCCTCTCAGAGGCCGGCATCTGTGCAGACTGTGAGACTCCCCTGTGACCACCAGGCTGTGAGAAACCCATGTGGGGAGGCAGGGGAGGAAGGCGCGGACACCTGTGTGAAGGAGCCATCTCAGAGGTCCCGAGAGCCCTCAGATGACCCCCGTCCCAGCTGTCCCCCGGCTGCAGCCACACAAAAGCCCCCACACTAGACAACATGCCCCGCTGTGGCCAGTCAGCCCCCCGAATCATGAGAGAGAGAGAGGACACTGCTATTTTAAACCACTAAGTTTTGGGGCACCTTGTTGTATAGCAACGATACCCAGAACACCCTCCCTGGCTCCTTGCCACAACTTCATTGCTAGGAACTAGAGCCATGGAGGAGATGAAGAATGAAGGATGTGATAGAAATCTCATTGTAATAGATTCCTGGGCCATGGTGTGCACATTTCTCATGAGCTGGTTTTTGGTTTGTATTAACTTACTTCTCATTTTACCATGTTTCCACCTGTGCCGCTCTTTGACATGAGATACATGAGCACCTATGAATTCCATTCATTCATTGTATTTATTTTAGTCGTTTGGTCATGGAGGGGACAGTTACTGAGAGCCCAGGACTCCTGGCTATGGGGGGGAGGGTCAAAGAAAAGAAAGCACCTTCCCTGCCCCCGTGAGACGCGCCATGAGGCAGGGAGGCATGCGGAGGAACAGTGAATGGCACCACACAGTAATGCCACAGGAAAGGTAGCTATGAAGTACTTCAGAGGAAAGGAAACTTCCACCATCCCTCTCCTAAGGCCTCACGCAGGAGAAAACCTGAGGGGTTTAGCTGGGCTGAGTCCACACCACCACCCTCCGTGCCTGGGAAGCTGCTCTTTGTGAGGATGGAGCCCTGCTCTGTGCTCTGGCAAGGTGGCCAGTGAAGCAGCTGGTCACTGTCAGCTCGTCTGCATTGCTCTGCTGGTGACTGACTTCCACTGGGGCCGTTTGAAACCATTCTCTCTCCCACTCCACCCAAACACTTCCAGGCTCAAGCTCCAGTGGCACTTGGTGGTCTGACTTCCTTGATTTTCCTTGCCTTGTATCGTTCACTGGTTCGTATGAACTGGTTTGACTTCCTTCAGGAGGCTGGGTGTTTCTTGAGGGTCTTATTCTTCCCTTTTATTCCTGGTATGGGTGGTAGGGGGCACTTAGAACTCAATAAGCACTTCACAGTGGATTGGTGAATATGGAACTCGATTGGCCAGATCACAAAAACAAAATAAGGTGTTCAGAAACTGAGAGAAAGTCTTGGGGGTATTAAGTCCTTTGCAGAACTCTTAGCACACGTCAGTCATGGGGCTGAGCACTTTCTAGTCATTGACGTACCAAATTGTTACGACTCAATAAGGTAGGTAACATCATTCTTATTTTGTAGCTGGGGAAACAGTCTTAGAGGCTAAATTACCCTGGTCAAGATCATATGGTGAGTGACGCCTGGGTTTCAAATCCATTTCACTTCAGCTCCGAAGTTTATGTCTCTACCCTGCTGCCCCCCTTGCCTTACCTTTGGAATCCAATGTGCTGATCAAGTGGGGCTGTCCGTCAAATAGAGTGGTTTTTATGTGTCTGGTTTCCTAATTTCCCCACACTTTCCAGTTCTAAAGCTAATATATTTGGGTTTAAATTTAGCAATCTCTCGTTCCCAGCCCCTAACTTAGTTTGGATATCATATCCAAAAATTTGGATCCAATGTGTATATTTCTTGTGGAAGCAAAAAAGTGCAAACCTTCCAGCATCTGTTACTTATAATTGCTCTGCATTAAATTACAATTTTGGATTTAAATTTGAAAAAGTACATTTCAGTACCCAGGCTTTGATGTGGAAATGAACAAGGGTAGGAAGTAACTGATACTCCATAGTTTTCTTTACTAGAGGAGATGTATAAAAAAAATTCAAAGTCAAGGGAAGGTGCCCTGGTATTCATCCTTAGTCTTTGGAGGAGATTGTGGAACGTCATACTCGCGCTGGTGTTGAGGACCAGAATTTACACAATACATCCTTAAATCTAGACTGGTTAGCCTTAGAGTTTTACCTCAAGCACTTCCTGATTGCCATTCTCAGTCTACAGTGGTTGTAGCAGGTCCTTCCCTGCTGCATCTAGCTCAGCTCTTGGTTGGGAGATCCACATAGAAGCCGATACCACACATCCTCAGAGTCCTTTGGTCGGCACATCTGTCCTTACAAATCCAGTGAAGATGGCGTAGATGAGTGGAATTCATAGAAATCAATCAGAAAAGACTAATTGGATAGAAAGATGAGGAAAAGTAATATAAATTTTTGGTATATGTTTGTGATATATCCGTATCAGTGCTCCCAGATCCACATTTCATCGAATTATCACAATTTCTTTAAACCCTGCCCCATCAGTTGACATTTACATTGCCTCCAGATTTTTCACTAATTCACACCAAAGCTGCAGTGAATATCCTTGCACTGTCTTGGCAGAATTTTGTAAGCATATCTATAAAGTAAATTTATATTACTTTGTTAACGCTGCCACAGTGAAATACTGCAGACTGGGTGGTATAAACAACAGAAAATAATTTTCTCACAGTTGGGGCACCTCAAGGTCCTGGAGTCCTCTCTCCTTGGCTTGTGGATGGCCCCCCTTTCACTGCCTCTTCCTGTGGTGTTCCTCTGTGTGCACCCCTGGTGTCCCTTTGTATGCCTTAATTTTGTCTTCTTATAAGGACACCAGTCACATTGGATTAGGGTCCATACTAAGGGCCCTTTTTTTTTTTTACCTTAATTACCCCTTTAAAGATCCTATCTCCAAATACAGTCACATTAGTGGGAGTTGGGGCTCCAACATAAGAATTTTAGGGGACACAATTCATCCCATAAAATAAGTGAAAAAGAAAGATGGATAATCTTGTGATTAGTATAATCTCTTATGTGTAATTTAGAAAAATACATAAAGGCTGGTAGATGCATTGACAATTTTTTTTTGTAAAGCTCTCCAAGGAACTTGGAAACAGCCTTACTTGGGGGGCAGAACACTAGATGAGCATGGATTGTGGTTGAGGGTAAATGCCTATTTTACTTTTCTATCTTTCTGTATCTAATATTCTAATCATATGGAAGCATTGCTTTATTTTATTGTTCAAATGTCAGCAAGGGCTTTGGATTGATGATGTATCATTTTCATTTTTGTTGAAAAACTTCATAGATATTATTAAAATAAAAAATATATATTCTTAAAAAGGAAAAACAAGAAAACTGAGGGGAAATGGGCAAAATGTATGTGGAGCAATTACTGGTTTATGCTTAACTTTCATTGTTTTCAGTGTGTTATGATATATTGATGGTCTTTAAAAAGAACTTCTAAAAAGTTTCATAAGCCATGGTCCTATCCCACTTTTCATAGTATTTTAATTTATAAAGTTTTCTTTTTTTTTTTTTAAAGATTTTATTTATTTTTTAACAAAGAGAGAGAGACAGCGAGAGAGGGAACACAAGCAGGGGGAGTGGGAGAGGGAGAAGCAGGCTTCCCGCCGAGCAGGGAGCCCGATGCGGGGCTCGATCCCAGGACCCCGGGATCATGACCTGAGCCGAAGGCAGACGCTTAACGACTGAGCCACCCAGGCACCCCTATAAAGTTTTCTTGAACGTTAGCCTATATTAGGAAAATGTTGTGCCTTCTTTTCCCTGGAAACAGTTCAATAAGAAAAAAAGAACTTACGATCAACTTTTGACTATCTCCATTCTATTGATCTGTTTTAGGGATTAAGCATAGCAAATTATTAATCACTGCCCACCTTTTGTCACCAGCAAGCTCCTGGGTCACCCTCTCAGATCAGCAGTGTGTTCATTAAATGTCAAATAATTTTAACGTTTGTTCAAAGGAAATGCAATCAGGAGGGAAGTCTGCTGCAAAGGAGAAGCTACACAGCCTGTCGCCAAAGTGAATTTTCCATAATTTTTCATCGCTTGCTGCTGGGTATTGACCACTACTGCTTCCCTCTAATAGCTCAGAGCCTTTGAATTGAAATATTTTAACAGATCTGACCCACAGAAGAGGAAATGACTTTCATTGAGGGCCTACCACGTACCGAACACTTTACATACATTTTCTCATTGGACCTTCACAGCTACCCTATGAAATGAGTATTATTACTTCCCTTTTGCAGATGAGGAATCAGAAGCAGAATGTTAAGGAAGAATTTCAAAGTCTAGCAGCTGGGGTTTGGGTGGAACCAAGATCCATTATGCCGTCTTTGCATTCAGAAGCCTGTGTTCAGCCCCGCCTCTGGCAACACAGGGGCTCTGCAGGGCCCTCTGGCTCCGGGCTTTGGGGAGTGGCAACGAAGAGCAGGACAGCAGGTCCAAGGCCCGCGTTTCCCCCTGGAAACAGGACAATGGAAGAACTTCACCCCAGGGAATGTCACCAAGGCAGACACTGGTGGGAAGGAAGAACGGTGCTGCTGAACGGGTTTCCACTAATTCCTTCCTTTTACACAGGGGGGAAGATGAGACCCAGAAAGGTTAAGGAAATTTTACTCTTCTTTCTTGTATTCCCAATTTCTTCTTTCTTTTTGCTTTTTGAAGATTTAAGGAACAAAGTAGCCGGTTCTGAAGTGCTGGGAGATGGTTTGCCAGGGAATTCTCTGTGGACTGTGTGGCCTCATTCTTTTTTATCAGTCCGCTGCCTAGATATATTTGAGCTTCATCCGGGGTTTTCCTTTCAAGATTTCATGAAGAAATGAAACTTTGGAAATCCTCACTTATTTTATTTTATGTATATATATATTTTCATGATAAAAAAATTAAACATATATAAAAATGTGAAACAGAAAATGAAATTCCACATAATTTCTCACTCCAGAAATTAAAGTTTGGGGTATAAGCTTTCACATGCTTTGCCGTAATATAAATAAATTCACCCCATGCCGAGCTATACTGAAGTCTGAGGCAAACAAACAAACAAAAAAACAAAACAAAACCAAATGTCAATAATACTGATTTTCTTTATTTAAAATTTTGGTATTTTGTTCATCATGGATTCTTTTTTTTTTTTTTTGGCATTACTTTGATTTTTCAAACACTACATTGAAATATTATCTGTTCCTGAACTTTTTGGTGCCCCTTAAATTGTATATACCTGCGGTGAATTCTGTTCTCCTGTGTCATTGTCTCATGCTTGTCCTGGCCTGTGAATATAGACATTACTATTAAAAAGGTTTTTATTTTCAGCTTATTTTACAACTTTAAAAAAAAAATCATACTATAATAAGAGTTTACACTTCAATAGCACTATTTATTTCTATAGAATCACTGTTCCTTGTACTGTATATGCGTTAACTCAATTTTTCTAACAGTCCAATGAGGTAGGTACTGTTTATATTATTTCCAGTTTGCAGATGGACAAAATGTGGCATCGAGAGTGAAAGTGCCCAAGGCCACCTGGCTAATGAGGGACAGAGTGGGGATTTGAACTTACACAGTGGGGCTCCATGGGGTGTGCTCTAACCTGCAGTGAACTCCCTGTCTCTCCTTGAGCACAGTGTTCTATTGCCGACATATTTTTCTTACTCTATCATGCGCATCTTTCAGTTTCAGTATGGAGGACTCCGCCCATCATTGGATTCCCAATATGAATGGAAATAGCAAAGAAAAAGCCCAAACAACTCTCAAGAGCACCTTGACAATCCCTGCTCCTTTAGCCAGTGACATTCCCTGCACCCCTGCCCTTTGCCTATGAGGACAGTTTCTCCCAGGTGGACTCTTGACCATTGCAACTATAGCTTCTTCTCTTTTGTGCCAATGCTCTTATTTTGAACAGAATTGACTTGAGCCAGCAATCTGGCTGCTGTGTATGCAGAGCAAGCCACCTCTTCACAAGCTTGGGGGAAACATTTGGAGCACAGATTGCAAAGCACCTGAATTTGAAATGTTTATTTCTTGGCTGGCTTTTATTTTCTTCCAACTATCAAAGGAACTCTGGCTGAAGTTGACGCATTAATCACTTGTCTAATTTCATTTCTTAAAACCTAGTTATTTTTAAATGATAAGTAACATGATTTACTGCCCTTTTTGATTTAGAAACCTGTTCAAAATGCAGAGTGGTATCTGCCTCTTTGTTAACATAGTCTTGGGATGCTTTTTCTTTTGCTTTTGGGGATAATTAAATGCTTATGGTTCTTTCATCTAAAATGCATGTTCATTATTGATATATTTCATGCACTCTGGACCATTTAATTTAGGTATTGGCTATTTCTAGTAAAATGCAGTATGGTTGGCATCCCTAGATAAGTGAACTAAGAGAAATACCCCAACCCATTGTGCTTATTTTGCAAAATGGTACCTTCCCATTTGTGGGTAGTTAGCACATCCTGCTAACAAGGTCACTAATTCAATCCCTAGATGGCTCAGTTCCATGGTCAAAGTCTATGCTCTGATTTTGTGATGTGGAACACTGATCACAAAGTGAGTGTGTGTGTGTCCCTTTAAATCTTACACCATTTCCTGTGGTCTGAGTAGATAGTAGGCCAGGCAAGTTCAGGTTTCTTTAGGCGCCCTGGGGTAAGACATAGTCAGTGTGTATCACCATGGAGGGTGGTGGGGATGGAGGTGCTGGGTAAGTTAGGTGGTGTTATGGGCGGGATTATGTATCTCAAAATTCGTATGTCTAAATCCTAACCCCTAGTGTCTCAGAATGTGACTATATTTGGAAATAGGGTCTTCTTTAAAGCGGTCCTTAAATTAAAATGAGGAGACTATGACCGGTGTCCTTACAAGAAGAGACCAGAGCACAGACACACACTGAGGGAAGGCTATGTGAAGACACAAGGAGAAAACGACTGTCAAGCTGGGGGCCTCAGAAGAAACTACCCCTGCCAACATCTTGATCTCAGCCTTAAAGCCTTCAGACTTGTGAGGAAATAAATTTCTGTTGTTAAGGCAGCCAGTCTGTGGTACTTTGTGATGGCGGCCGTAGGAACCTAATTCCGGTGGAAAGTGGGTAGGACAAAGTGGACTTTTGAAATGAATTACATACATTTTTGGTAAGCTGGTCAAGTTAAAGATCTCATTAATTTTACTGTCCCTGGTAATTTATGTACCTGGAAATAGATTTCCTGTTCTTGAATTTTTGTGATTCTCCATGCTATAATGAAGTAGCTTTTGTAGCCAAAATGGACTGAGTGTACTAAGTGGTTGGAAATTCCAATGAATCACCTCTGAAGAATGGGCCATGGAGGACTGAACAGCAGAGCTATCCTTCTAAGCCGGCTGCTGAAAGACAGGGCACCAGTCCCCTTTGAATGGAGGGGAAGAAAACCATTCCTCTCATGTGACAAACATTGTACTGTGAGCTTTACGTACACGGTGTCCTTTCATTGTTGCCACAACTTTGCAATGTATTAGCCCTATTTTACAGATAAGAAAATGGGGCACCTGGGTGGCTCAGTTGGTTAAGTGTCAGACTCTTGATTTTGGCTCAGGTCATGATCTCGGGGTTGGGCTCTGCTCTCAGTGGGGCATCTGCTTGAGATTCTCTCTCTCCCCCTCTCTCATTGCCCCTCCCCCTGCTCTCTTTTTCTAAAATAAATAAATAAATCTTAAAAAAAAAGAAAACAAGACCTGATAATTATAAGAATTTGTGACTCAAATAGGTCTGCCTGTATCCAAACTCCATCTTGTTTTTATGACACCATGATGCCTCTAATTTCTTTTTTTGAAACATTACTGCTTTGGTCCCTGTGATGGCTAATTTTATATGCCAACTTGGCTTGGTTAGAGCACCTACTTGTTTAGTCAAACAAGAAATTACTTGCCTGGTTGTTTAGCCAGTCTAGAAGTTGCTGTGAAAGGGCTTTTTAGATATGATTAACATTTATAATCAATAGAATTTGAGTAAAACAGAGATTACCCTCTAATTTGATGGGCCTCATTCATTCAGTTGAAAGCCTTAGAACAAAGATTGAGGTTTACCTAGGAAGGATACATTCTGCCTTATGACTGCAGTATCAACTTTTACCTGAACTTCCAGCTTGCTGGCCTGCCCTACAGATTTTGGACTTGCCAGCCCTGACAATTGTGTCAGCCAATTCCTTAAATCACATCCTTTCTATATATGTTCTATTGGCTTTGTTTCTCAGGAGAACCCTGGCTGGTAGAGTCTTTAATTAAACTTGAGTCTTTAGCTTGGAAGATGGGAAGTCTATCCATTGCAGCAGAGTAAGTTACTCGCTGTTACCAAACAATCTCCAAATCTCAGTGGGTTGACACAATAAAAATTTTATTTCCTGCATATCATGATCCAACAGAGTATTGGCAGGTTGGGCTTCTCTATGGTGATTAGGGAACTGGGCTTCTACCCAGTGGTTCTGCCAACTTCCAGGGTTTCTGATGTCCACCCCCAATCCTCTGCATCTGGCTGGGAGAGGAAGGAAGTGAGTGTGTTAGAGGTCAGGCCTGCGTGGGGGACACACTTTCTCCCATATTCCACTGCTCAGAGCTCCAGCACATGGCTGCTCCCAGTTGCAAGGACATTGAGTATGGAGTCTTCTTGGAAGAATCCAGAAAGGAGAGGAGAAACACATGTATTGGAGAGCACGGGCTTTCTCTGTCACACCCTTACAACTGTCAACATGGCTTATCATGTCAACATGATAAGGGGGGAGCAGTAGGTAAAAAATCGGCAGAATAAAGGGTGGTTATTTTTGAATGGGAACACAGAAGGCTTCTATATGTCTATTTTTAAAGTTAATCCATGGATCGTAATTTTAATGTATAGACACACAATTCCAGTAAAAATAATTATAGGATTCTTGCCCTGGAAATTACCAAAATTTTCCCAAAACTCATTTGGAAAAATAATGGAGCATACAACCAGAGACAGCTTTGAGCAAGAAGAGCAGTTAAGGTGGGGAATCTGTTTCCACCAGATATTAGATAAGGATATAAAATCATACCTTGCAACTGAGATACCATTTAACACCAACTGGTAGTGGCCAGTGCTGGTGACCTTCTGGAAAAATGAATAAGCTCAGACAGTGTTGGTGGTACTGTCATTTGGTACAACTCTTTCAGAAAGCAGTATGAGATTTCTCTTTACATATATGTGTCAGGAACCATAGAAACGTTCCTACTCCTTGACCCAGAAATATTGACCCTAGGACTATTTCAAGGAAAGAATTCAGCTTAAAAGAAAAGCTATTTGTAAGGATATTATTCATTGCATTATTAGTCTCAATAGGAAAAAACTGGTGCTAAGTTTGCAAATACCTAGTAATTATCTTTAATGAGAGTCCTCTTTTTTATAAATACCCAGTGTCTCACCAGCCACTGGTAGGGTAAGAATTGAAAAATAGAATTTTGCTTTAAATTGGCGAGGAAAAGCTCAGGCAGAGCATGCTATAATTGAATATCTGCTCACCACTGTGGAACCAGATCATCTTTGTAGATCTAACCATATTTCTTTCTCTCTTTCTACTCTTGAAGCACACTGTGGTCATTATTAAGGCAATTTTCCTAACTCTAAAAAGCCCCAATCTTGCTTGCCTTTGGAGATTCTCTTGGGGGAACAGAAAAAAGGAAAGATTAAAGAAAAACCCAGCCTCACTAATGTTTGCCGCTGGCAAACAAAGGTGCCCCAGGAAGGAAACCAGGTGAGGATTTGATAAATTTACGTGGTGATTTGTATATGTGCGTAAGACTCTGACAGGGAAAGAATAGTCTGGCTGCTTCTTGTAAGTCACGGACATCTTTAGTGGTTTACCCTTTGTCCTAAGATGTGTGAGATGGAATGCTTGGGCCCTTTGGCTAGGGGGAACAAGACTCTGGGCCCCATTCTATCTTCCTCATTTCTTGACTGAGCAGAAGCTCGTGTGCAGATGGTAGTGGGGGAGGATTCCGAGGCATTTGGGCACCGCTTGGCCTGTAGGATGTTGGTGGTAGTAATTTCACTGGGTGGTACTCTTTGGGCAAAAAAGGGGCATAAGGTAGGGAGGGACAGTCTACCCGTTGTCTTTGTCTTGCTGATGAATGCAAGCCTTCCCTAGAGGCATCTGTCTTTTCTTCAGCCCTCTCCTGAGCTACTGCAAGAAGACAAGCCCCCTCATAGCCCCTAAGGTCCTATGAGGAGTCAACCCAGTAGCCTGGCTATATAATCTTTTTTTTTTTTTTTTTAAAGTCTCTCTGTAGAAGACACAAGTGGGAACAGATTTACCAAAAGAAATGGCAATAAAGACAGGAATCATAACAGCAAACAATAATTATAGGATTGCCCAAGACACAGTAACAACTTTTTCCCAATGCCTCCCACTGTCCTGGCCGGACTCCTTGGGTCCTGGGGCCAGAGGCCTGTAGCCTGAGGCTACAGCGGTCCCTGCAGCTAAGTGCCAGGCCTGCTCCCTGGTGGCTCCGAGAGCCCTGCCTGAAGTCCGGGGCTTGCACCCACCCCACCCCCCACCCCCCCACCCCCTGTGGCGGTGGGAGCTTTAAATAAACACCGCTTAGGGGAAGAGGGAGGGGAATAAGAAGCCTGTGTTCTCGTCCGGCACACAACACACAACACGGCTCCTTGTGGCTCTCGCACAGGGAGCCCCCCTTCCAGCTGTCCCAAACATTTTCTCTTCCAAGAAAGCACTTTACAAACGATACCTCGGACAACAGGAACCGTTTTGAGTCACCGACCACATAGCAAGCTGGAGGGTTGGGAAAGTCTCTCAGTGCTGGGTCAAGGCAGGCAGCAACTTGGAGGCTGGAACACGGTGTTCCTGTGGTCTCCAGGTGTGATCCAGATGCTGGCTTTCCTCCTCTTAGGAGAGTACTAGTGTGGCCAGTGGGTCCTGGCTGCTCAGCCAGGCGGGGATCGGTATGGATTTCTTAGCTTTGCAGGTTAGCTGGACATTCTTTGTTCTCTTTCATCCTCTCTCGCATTCTTGATCTCTCTTTCTCCTTCCATCTTGTTTTCATTGGTTGAGTATTTACTATGCACGGAACATTGTGCTGGACATTTAGGAGGCTGCAAAGAAGTAAAAAGGCATGCTTTCACTCTCCAAGCAGCCGAGAGCCTGGTTTTGGAGACTGTAACCTGAGCTGGGAGTAGAGTACTTGGTTCCAGAACTTCTTTGTCCTAGATCAGTGGTATGACCTTGGGCAAGTCACTGACCTTTTTGTTTTTGTTTTTGAGTTCAGTTTCCCCATCTGTAAAACAAGGGGTCCTACGTGGTTATCCCATCCTTTTCTAAACTCTATTGAGTTTTTATGGTGAGTGTCAAATAAGTCATTTGTTCACTTGGTGGAAGAAAGTGGCATTGCTGAGTTCTTAGAGAAGGCTTCATGGAAGAGATGGGACCAGAGTCCCAAAGGATGCATAGGGAATACTAGCAGGGAGAAAGCAACCTACAAATCCAAAAGACTAGAGGCATTTGGAGAGGAAGAAGCAATGAGGAAGTTCTGAGCTAGGATGGAGGTGGGAGGGATTGAAAAGAAGGGGCAGATGAGACTGATACGAAAAATAGATCTTGGATACAGGGAAATGAGAGAGAAAAACCACCAAGTGGTTTCTTGATTTTAAACACAAGCAATTTCCATGACAGTGGTATCGTTGATGGAACCAGAAGACAGTAAAGGGAGTTCATGTAGTGGGAAAGATGCTGAGTTCGGTTTTAGATCTGCTGACTTTGAGACTGGGACTAGGACATCCATTGGAAATGTCCAGGGTGCAAAAGTGTGTAACGAACACTTAGTAAAAGTTTGTGAGTGACCTTTTGCTTGGTTAGAGGGAGTTGCTTAGTTAGAGGTTTGTGCTGAAGGGATGAGCCTGGATGAGAGTTCTGACAAAATGTGAGAAAAAGAATTGCAGAGGGTGAGAGGATAAAATGTGGGGACTCCCCACCATTCAGAGAGAAGCCAGCAAAGGAGACAGAGGAACAATCAGAGCTAGCAGGGGAGCTAGGCCAGTGAGGAGGAGCCGGTTTCCAGGCAGGTGGGGAAATCTATAGTAGCTACCAAAACATGCAGGACACCTGAGAAAATGCTGCTGGGATGGTGAACAGATGGTCACTGTTGAGCTTTCCTGATTTCCTTATTGGTTCTTCTCTTTCATGGAAATATCGGTTGGGACATTTAGGGAAGTTTGATGGAATTAGTTTTTCTAAGGGTCTTTTGGCTTGTTCATTTATTTTTAAGAAAAAACCTGGAGGAAATTGAGTTGGAGTGTAAGAAATCCTTATTTTAAAATATTATTGCTAGATTTATAGTCAATTTGGTGTAGTGACTACTTCATTCCTTGAACAGTAATTTCTAAGTTGAGATTGAAATGTGTAAAGTATCTTAACTTTTTGGGAGAGGGCATGTCATAGTATGATCCTTCTCCCCAGGAAAATATGCAAAATAAAGTATGATTCTTCTCAGAAAAATACACAAAATAAAATATGGTTCTTCTCCCCAGAAAAATAAGCAAAAAATTAACATACAAATTTATGTGCAGTTTCCCTAAAGCCTCTATGGGGCCATGTACTCAGATGAAGAGCTCTCATATATGGTTCAGCTCCTGACACTGTGTAACATGTCTGGGCCCATTTTGCTTATTTGTAAAATGAAGACAACCCTTTGTACAATGAAGATTAAATGAGCAAACACAAAGTGCTCAGAATAAAACATAACACACGGCGAGCACTCATTGATTGTTATCCTATTATGGTCATGACTATTATATTATTGGATGAAATTACCTCAACTAAATGACTTCTCTGGACAAAGCCCTGTTTTCCTAGAGCATTCACTTATTCGCTCACCCAGTCACTCATTCTCTCACTCATTCACTTAGTCTTTCATTCATTTACTCACTCATTAATTAATTAATTCATTCATTCACTAAGACGCTCACTTATTTACTCATTCACTCACTTATTTATTCACTCATTAATTCACTCATTCATTCATTCACTCCCTCATGAACTCACTCATTCATTCACTCACTGACTTATTCACTCATTTACTCACCGATTCACTCACTTATTTACTCACTCACTCACTCACTCACTCATTTCCTTTCTTACTTTCTATTAATTTGTTCTAGGATCTAGGGAATAAAAAGAAGACTAAAGCTGCAAACCTCATCATCAAGAAGCTCTTAACCTCGTGACGTGTAAACAGACACCTTTTTACCCCCAAAAGTTTCAGAGTTGAGGTTTCAAATAAGAAAAGGGCAAAGAAATAAGTTTGGAGCAAACACACTGTTTCTATTGATAAAATTTTAGAAGATGAGTGTAATGCGTATGGAGTGTAATGTGTTTGGAATCCGCTAATTTGGAGTTGATGAGAATGGAGTTAAATCTTTGTGAGGTGGAGTAGTAACATTACCTTCTGCCATTCTTAAAAATGGGATTGACTTAAAAAAGCAATAATGCAAAGAACCAAGGGGACTGCCCATTAGGTGCTCTGGTAAGACTCTGGTTTTACTTCTACAGTAGCATCTGCCCACATTAGACTGTGAACCACCAGAAGGCAGGGAGTCTCTCTCATTCATTTTTGTGCCTAATACTGACTAATTGGATGTATGATTGTGTTTAAAAGGGAAAAGAACTTTCCCATTCATTCTTTAAGCCATTTTAACAGAATGCATTTACGTAGAACTCATTAAGGCAAAATTACCAGTGATTATCTGTTCATTAAGATGTCTACCTGGGAAACACCTTGTTAATCTATGATTTGTATTGTTCTAGAAAGTATTAAGATAACTTAAAACATATTGAATAATTCAGAAGTTTCACCAGCTCTGAATGTCCTTACCAATTAGATTAAATTAGCGTGCTGTTCATATTTACTCTTTTAGAAAAGCTTTTATCTTAGAAAAGAAGTAGGGAAAAGCCTAAGAATTCCCTTCCCTTTGGTGTCTTTAGAGTTAAAAAGGGGCTTCATTAAACTTTTTTTTAAATTAAAATTTCTTTGAAATAGTTTTATGTACCACTTGAGTCCCATTATGTATTTTTTACATTAGGGCTGAACAAGCTTCTGAATATAAAATCAAACTGGGATTTGCTCTTGAACAGAATAAAGGGAAAAACAGATGTTTTTTTTTCATGATTGTTTCTGGGTTTATTAGGAAAATGTACTTTGAGTTAAAACATTTTTCATAAGAACTGAAGACAGGGTGCCCCATTTTACTGAATAAGGTAGAATGTGGGACGAAACCCAGTCTTCTTGGTCTGACTTTTAAGGACACCCAGTGTCCACGTTCAACCCACTTTTCTGGTCTATCTTTCTCTGTCTCCCTAACTAGACCCTCTGTTCCACCCAGACACATCTACTTACATTTCCCCAAACTCATGTGCTTCCCAGCCTCTTACCCTTACCCCTTACAGTCCACTGAATTCCTCCCCCAGTGCCAGGATTGAACATTCAGATAAAATCTTACCATCCTCGGGGAAGTATTCTCCTCTCTCTCTAGGTCCCATGTGGAAATGTTCCTCCACCCACACTTCTTTTTAAATTAATGGTTATTGAGTGATTACTCCAGGCCATTCACTGTGCTAAGAATTTTACAGGCATTATCATAAAAAGCCTATGAGGTAGGTAATGTTATTAGTCCCATTTTACAGATAGAGAAACAAGTTTTGAATGGCTGTTTAATTTTTTCAAGATCATTATAGCAACGAATTGCAGAGCCAGTCCGTCTGATTCCAGACCCTGAGTTTTCAACCATTGTATTATTCTGCTTCCCCTAACCCTTTCATAGCACTCTTTTATTTCACAACTGTTACTGAAATAGATGTCCTTTTAATTAAAAATATATTTTCATATTTTTCATGTCTATACTGCAATTTTCTCTGTTTTTCAATTGGACCATGGAGCCCTTTGAGGGCAAAGATCATGTCTTCTTAGTATTCCCCTTTGATTTCTAGCATGGTGTCTTTTGCATAATTAGTAAGTACTTCCTGAAGAAGTAAAAGTAAAATAGATCAAGTAGAGCTAAATGGACTTCCCAAATCTTGAAGGTCAGAATTAGCTCCCAATGTAGGCTATCTGCTCTCACAGTGTGTTATGGACTGAATTTTTGTGTCATAAGTTGAAGCCCTAACCCCCAATGTGATGGCATTTGGAGATGGGGCCTTTAGGTGAGAAATAATTAGAGATAGTTCCACCCTCATGATGGGATTAGTGGCCTTATAAGAAGGGGAAGATGGAGGAGAGAGAGATATCTTTCTCATTGCCACGTGAGGGCATGGTGAGAAGGCTATCGGCAAGCCAGCAAGAGATCTCTCACTAGGAACCAATTGGTGGGCACCTTGATCTTGGACTTCTAGCCTCCGGAACTGTGAAAACGAATGTCTGTTGTTTAAGCCCACCCACCCCCCCACCCCCCCAGTCTATGGTGTTTTGTGATCACAGCCCGAGTGGACTAATGTACGAAGGTATATCAGAAATGAGAGGTCCTTTAAAAATTTATGGAGTGTAGGGATGAAAGGAGAACACCAAAGGAGTACCTAGAGAGAGAGAGGCTTGCAGAAGCCTCACTGAATGTATGCCTAGCTCCTACAAAGTAGGTTTTCTCTGTCAGCAGTCCAAGCATGGTGTTTCACCCAGAAAAAAATAACAAATTTGTTATCTAATGCTGATACACAATAAAAATCTTTGCTTCGGTCTCCAATAATCAGAAAGGGGATTACAGTGCATTCTCTCCACCCCATGTAGTTCTTTCAGAGTCCTACTGACCAGAGTGTGGCCGCCTTTCTAAACTTCCTGGTACAGGCTCACACGTGGCCTCTGATTCTTCTTGCTTCTGTCCCCTTTCGCAGTGCAGTCTGTCCTCAGGTGGCACCTGATACCGCTGGCCTTGTGCATAACCATAACATCTCACTTAGAAGGCAGGCGTGTGTTGGAGGTGGGGGATGTGGTCATAATTGTAGCAGAGTGAGATCATTCTGGAAATTCTGGTGAAAGCAGTTGGGGAAGATTTGGGAAGCAACTTGGTTTTCAGGCACTCTAATGAGTTCAAGAATGCATGAGCACTTTACACTGGCTTTGAGAAAGGGTATGCAAGCCACATAATGGTCTGTGTGATATGCTGGGGTGGCAAGGATGACAAGGGACAGGAAAATCATTTCGGCTTTTTAACATTACTGTGTGAATACCCAGAGCTAGTCGGCACTTACTAGGCATGTTTCCCGGTTTACCTGCACCATCTCCTTTGATTCCTTCAATAAACTTAAGGAAGACATTAAGCACCACAGAGGAGGAAGTTGAGGCAGAGAAAGGATAATTCAAGAGAGGTATTCAAGGTTAAAGACAATAAATGGCAGAACCAGGAATCGAGCCCACACAGATTGTTTCTAGAATGTGTGCTTCTAATCATTCTTGTCTACAGCTTTAGGTGGAGGGTCCTGCTTCACGGTCCATACTCCTCTCTCTGGTGAAGGTCCAAAGCAGAGGATATGCCAGTCACTGTGGGTCACTATTTTCTAGGAGGAGATATTTTGGAAGCCCCAATTTTTGAGTCACAACATATATATATTTGGTACTTTCTTGATTTCCAAATGTATTAGGAGGTAGACTGATCGTTTTGACTGAGAGAGCAGCACAAGGGAAGGTGGCAAGGCAAACATGAGAAAAGGGATACTGACGTCAGTCCTTACGGACCTAGAATGGGTGAGGGTAGAGTAAGTTACATACCGCCCCTCAATCTCAGTGGCTCAATGGAGTATGCTCTATTTCTCACACCATGTGCAGTGCAGGCCAGCAGGGTGCTGTGTAATCACTCAGGATTTCAGAATGAGAGAGCTCCTTCTTGATAAGTACTTACGAGGTTGCTGTAATAGGTGAAGACAAAGGGGTAAAGAGTGTCCACCTGAAAGTGACTCGTATCACTTCTGGTAACATTTCACTGGACAAAGCAAGTCATGTGGCCAAGCCTCATTTCAAATGTGGGGGGTGGAGAAGTGGAATCATACCATCTTTCTGGAAGGAGAAGAACCAGGAATAGTTGATGAACAGCATCCAAACTAACCCTGTGCCTAGAGAGGCTCAAGCGGCGTGTAGATCCTGATTCAGTCCTGAGAAGGGACACACGGAGCATAATGCAGTTTGCAGACTCAAGGAAGAGACACAAATGGAACCTCCACATTCTTTTCCCCTCGACAGTTGCTCATTCCAGTGCAAGAAGACAGAAAAATGCACCAAGATGCCCAGAGAAAACATCATCATTTTAAATTATTATCATAAAAAAGTATTTCCTATCATCTGGTTGTGTGAACTAAGAGCACTTATGCGGTTGTGTGGTGTCACGGGGAGCAAGTTCTGTCCAGGCTTGGTAAGAACGAGCTTTATGGACATTTTCATCTCCAAAATAGTCTACATGCAAAAGCTCTTATTCATAATCCACAGTTCATAAAATTTTATCAAGTGCCAACATTAAGACCTAATTTACTCGTTTCCCTTTAAGTATCATTTTGTGTTTCTTTTTTTTTTTTCTTCAAAATTGAGTTAAGAATCCTCTTCAGGCTGATAAGAAAGCTTTTATTTTCCATTTTGATTAATGAGTGCTTTCTCAATTATGTTTCTTTGGAATTGGAAACAAGATTACTTTGGATACTTTCTGATGCTTCCTCACTTGTAAAAGCATGGAGGTAACAGATTTGAATTCATCTTCCCTTCCTTTTCCTTCTCCTCCCTGTCCCTTCTCTCCCTCTCTCCCTCCAGCCCTCCCTTCCGTTCCTATTTTTCTATGTAATTGTCATTTTACCAGCTCCACACCCACCTTCTATCTGATCAAACCTACTCATCCTTAAGGTCAATGCCGAACATCGTTTCCTTGGGGAAACCTTCCCTGTCCTTCAATGCCAGCTTTGTCCTTGGAATGAACGTCTATACCATCAAGTACTTCCTTTTCAGAGCGCTAATGAAAATGCATTTCTCTGACTACTCGTGGAGTTATTTGTTTAATATCTCTCCCCCAATAAAAGTGCAAGCTCCATGAGAGCAGGCACCAGGATTCTCACGTTCCTCACTGTGGCTGTTAAGTTCTAATACAACCCCTGAGCCATGACGGGTGCTCAGTAGTTCCTGGGCTGTCTCCTGAGTCAGCAATGCTATTACTTTCCCTCATCCTTGTATTTGGGTGGCCTGATGGCTTTTTTGGGGTTGAGAGGTGCAGGTGCAGGCCGACTCAGAAGGGAATGAACGGACTGCGGAGTACAATGAGAATAGCAGGAACAGATATACCTGTTCGACACCAACCTGCTTTCTCTAAGTGTTGAGATTTCGTGGATAGTGGTCAAAATGACATTTTAGACCAAGACAAGGGTATTCCTTCAAAACTCTGCAGTTTAAAAGTGCTATTGATGGAATAGTACATGGGGGGGGGGGAAGAGGGAGAAAATGCCATTTTTTTCTACCAGTTACGTAAAGTCCTTTTCTGCCTGCCAACATGTCTGATATGATAGACTGAAAGCACCATTTTCTTGGTAAAGCAAACACAGACTTCTCTTTAAAAACACCTTTTGATACTTTATGAGTAGGACTGGTATATGTAACCGATCAAGACCCACATATGGCTTATTATGACATTTAGCTGATTAAAATAGTCTAGACATAAACTTGAGATTTCAGAAATGTTTAAGTTAAGTAAGAAATATATTTTAATGTACAGTAGATGTGTACTTAGTCCTGGGCCACCTGTATCCCTACAGGAATTGCAGAGCAGGAAGTACTTTTGACTCAAGAAGTGTGTCTGAAAATTAAGGTTGTAAATTAACAACAGCTTGTCTATTAGATTATTTCAGCCATAAAAGACTCAGTATGTTTCAAAATGCTCATGATTTTCAATACATTGCTGTGGCTCGATTTAATAAAGAGCGATGCTGGGAATGCCTTTGGCTTGAAGGTCTGCAAAAGCACATTTTTAGAAAATCCCGGAGAATAAATAGTAGCTGCTAGTTAGGCTGTGGTAAAACACACCTGTGGCTAATGGAAAAGGAAAAGTTGGAGCTGCCCCTTGGCACCGGCTGCTGGGCCCACACTGGAGGGGGGGGTTGCTGTGGCTTTAGTGGTCTGTGCCCAGCCTCCGCCCTGGGGCCAGGAGTGCCAGGCTTCCCCTCCTGCCTCTGTGGGTCCAGCTGCCACTCGCTCTGGGTTTGTTTTCCCAGGCTGTAACTGGGGAATAATGAGGCCTAATTAACACGCGAGGTGACTGGATTAATTGGCTCACGTTTGGGGCCAAGCACCTCGAAGTGGAGCATCCTATGACTCGTGGTAGGGCAATGCTGATGCTTGGCTTAGGCTGTGATTTCGATTCGTTTTTCTGTCATCATGACCCCTTCCGGGCACGGAGGAGGCAAGTGAAGTCAGGGAAATACGGGGGTGCGTCAGGGGACATGCTTTCAGAGAGAGAGAGATTGAGGAAGAAAAAGAAGGGGAAGGGAGAGAGGAGGGGTGAGGGAGGGAGAGAAGGGAAAAGAAGTGAGGACGAGAGAGAGAGGGGACACTTCTGAGCTGTCCGAGGGCCTAGCTCCCAGGTGGTCCCGAGTGTTTGGAATCGACTGGGATGAGACCAGGGCAGAGCACAACATGGTATTTTTGCCTTTCTCCTGTAGCCAAACTATTGAGCTGGCAGGAAGACATGGAACACATGATGACCTGAAGCCCATTCACTGCACTGGTTTTGCCAGGATTTTAATTCAGTCTGTGTATGTGAACGCTGTTAATCTTTTCCTTTCTGAAGCATCCAGTGGCTCAGACACAGGCCCAGCAGCCAAGAGAATGGGGTCCTTTTCCAGGTTTATGATTTACAGTGTGACCCTAAGTGGGGTACTTGGTTCACCTCCTGGTTTCCTCATTTGAAAAACGAGGGGGATTAGACGAGCCAAGATGTATCAGTTAGCTTTTGCTGCATGACAAACCACCCCAAAGCTTTGTGGCTTCAAAGAGCAAACATTTATTTCACTCCCAGTTCGGTGGGTTGGCATTTGGGATTGAGCTCCTCTGGGTGGTTTGGATGGTTGGGATGGGGCTTTGCTGACCTCAGCTGGGCTTGCTCATGTGTCTGTGGTCAGCTGGTAGGGCAGCTGGGGCCAACTGGTTTATGATGGCCACGCCTGGACGATGGGATGACTGGAGCCTTTCTTCACGAGCTCACGCATCCTCGGGCAGGCCAGCCCAGGCTGACTCACGCAGCGGTCAAAGGTTCTAAAAGAGTGGAAACTGCGAGGTCTTTGGAGGCGTGGGGACGGAACTGGCACAATCCAGTCGTGCACCAGCTCAGATCGGAGGGTGGAGAGATAGACTATGCTTCTTGGTGGGGGCAGCTGCAGAGTATTGGGGCCATTATTTTCTTCACCCTGGTACCTTTCAGCCCCCAATAAACAATGAGCAGAAGTCAGGACTAGTAGAATAGCATCTGTTTTTTGGAGTTCAGCTTTAAGAATCTGAGGTTACAAGTCCTGGCTGGCTGTTTCGAATTCATTATGTGACTTTCAATAAGTTTTTCAACCTTTTTGTTGATTTTAAATTGCTGTACTAGGCTCCTTTTGCTTATATATTACTAAGAAAATAATCAGTGAAGAATTTTAGAGAGAAATTCAAGTATCCACAAGGCCTGGTGAATAAGGGGCATTCGGTAAATAATATTGAAGGCAAAAATCAATACACGTATTAATACATACTTAGGTCTTTTAAACTTTTCTTTGCAATACAAACTTTTACTCACAGCAGAAATTTAGAAAAGGAATATAAAGAGAGGAAAATAGAAGTCATATTTTACTCCATGATCAGAGGTAATAATGTATAATTGTTTATTTTTTGGTGTAGTTCCTTCAAGAATTTTTTCAGTCTGTATATGGTCAGCTGCAAAAAAACATAGGATCTTACTGTCATACTATTTTTATAATCTGCTCTTTCACTTTGATAAATACACTGTACTCCCTCATTTTTGGTGACTGCATGGTATCTAGTGCACACATGGGCCACAGTTTACTCAACCCATCCCCCACTGTTAGGCACTTAAATATTTTCTTGCTTTTAAAAGTTATTTTATTTTTATTTTTATTTTTATTTTTTATTTATTTTTTTATTATGTTATGTTAATCACCATACATTACATCATTAGTTTTTGATGTAGTGTTCCATGATTCATTGTTTGCATATAACACCCAGTGCTTCATGCAGAACGTGCCCTTTTTAACACCCATCACCAGGCTAACCCATCCCCCCACCCCCCTCCCCTCTAGAACCCTCAGTTTGTTTCTGAGTCCATAGTCTCTCATGGTTCATCTCCCCCTCCAATTTACGCCCCCCCCATTCTTCTCCTGCTATCTTCTTCTTTTTTTTTTTTTTAACATATAATGTATTATTTGTTTCAGAGGTACAAAACATCATATACACATTTTACCTAAGTTCTTTGAAAGATCTGTGGCACATTAAGGAATATATTTGTCTTCGTCCCTGGTTCCTGGCATAGGGCTCCTAAAACCCTTGCAATTTCCTGAGTGATTGGAGTATCTTTCACCATTCATAGGGAGCCCCGTGGGGCACACCTGAGTTTATGCTAATTAAGTGACATGGGATAGGGATCCTCCATAGCTTCATTATGGGATTCTTCACCAGAAAGCCAAGTAATCAGAAGGTTGGAATTTCAGCCCTGCCCATCAACCCCTGGGAAGGGTAAGGGGGGAAAGTCCTTTTGAGAGGACTACATGTTGAACTCTATAAAACTCTCAATCAATGATATTTGATGAACATCTTGGTTAGTGAGGGGGCATCCATGTGCCAGGAGAGTAACACACCCTAGTTCCATAGGAATAGAGACTCCTGTGCTCATTGGGTCCTTTGGGACCCTGCCCCTGTGTACCTTTTCATCTGGCTATTTGACTGTATCCTTTATCGTATCTTCTGTATTATAAACTGATAATCTATTAAGTAAACTGTTTCGTGTGAGTTGTGTGAGCAGCTTTGGCAAATTAACTGAATCAGAGGAATGGGTTGTGGGAACCTCTGATTTTTATAGCCAGTTGGTCAGAAACACAGGTAAAAGCCTGGACTCTTGATTGGCATTTGAAGTGGGGGTGGGGACAGTCTTGTGGAACTGAACCCTTTACCTGTGAAGTCTGATGCTAACTCCAGGCAGACAGTGTCAGAATTCAGTTCAATTTGTAGGATATCTAGTCAGTATCTGCTGAGACTTGGACAGTTGCATGGTGGTATTGGAAAACACTCCACCATTCTTAAATATTTTCTTAGGATACATTTCTAAAAGTGGTGTCCTCATGTCAAAGGCATATTTTAAAGACTTCATTCATTCTTGAAAACTCAAGCAAAGTTTAACTATTTGCTCCCACATTACCGATAAGAATGCCTACAGTGTTTGGTCTACCATTTTCACCACAAATTTGTAAATGGTTCTGAATCCTTCTGTGATGACTCTATATCTCACTGGAGGTTATACAACTCTCACCATAAACAAACTGCAGAACTGGAAGGAATCTCAAAGGTCATTAAGTCTAACCCCGTAGGCAAAGCTCAAATGCTAGCACCTTCTCTCTGTATTCACTTAAAGATATTGGGTTTAAAGAAACACAACAGACATAACATTAAGGTGTATCTGACAAACATCAGCCCCACTTAGAGCTGTTGAGCATGACAGAGTTTCTGTTCTTTCTAGGACAAGGGAAGGGGGTGGGGGACAGACTTCCAAATGACCCTGGTTTCCAAAAAGGAGCAAAACAACTCCTATAACTCAGTTGTTCATGTCCCTCAGCATAGCACGCTAAAACAATTAGCAGAATCTCTGCTCAGCGATGGGCTTTTGAGAGACACTACAGATGTAAAGCTAGAGCATTCTTCTATCAGAAGAGAAATGATAAAAAATAAATTAAACACATCTAGAACAAGCATAAGAAATAGATTAATTCCCCTAGAATTTTTTTGCCACTCTTTACAAATTTAGAAGCTAGAACAACTAGCCCTTCTTAATTCCCTCCAGTGTTCCGAGTTCCCATCCTTATCTTTTGGCTAGCATCCAGTTCAAAACTCAGAAAGTGGATTTATAACAACAAAACAAAACATAGCGGCATCTCTCAGTCCTACTTTTTCCCTGGACCCTGCTCCTTCTTCCAAAGGGAAGATAAGATTCCAAACTGGTAGTAGTACCTGCTCAAACTCCACAAATATATGAGATTGCCAGTTTTCTGACAAGTCTAAGTGACGTGTTCATACCTGACATTTGTTCATTCCCTCCAGTAATCAGAGCATTCTGATGGGGCCAAGCTTGTCAGTCCGACTCCTTCTTCCTTTACAATAAGTTCGTTTCTGGAAGGCTCTCGTTCTGTATACCTTCCTGATAGGTCCACCTCACTGGACACCCTGAGGTAGATCTGAATTGTGCTTGGTGGACATGGCTTTGGCTGAGCGTTTGGATGCTCAGTTTTTGAAAAACACAACATGTACCAAATTTCTGATGATTTGGCTCCACTTCCATTTTTCTCAGAAATCCCAGTAGCATTCACTTAAGGGGTCTCTTGATTTCCTGATGAAATTCATTGGAGCATGGAGACTTGAATCACTCACAAAGTGATTTGCTTTGTTAACAATCTTCCCTCTCCCCTTTTTAAATAGAGAAGATAAGAGCAACACCATAACCATAGAGTTTCATGTTTCTTACTCTCCCATGACACTGTCTCTTCCATTGGGCAGGTTTGAGCCTTCATTGTTTCTCTATCTTCCTTGAATATGATGAGAAAACCCTTTTTTGTTTTCCTGCACATTTGTTTCTAGGTTTAGTTCATTCTGACTATGTTCTCTGGCAGTTTTCTTATAAGATCATTAATCACAACAATAACAGTAAGAGTAGCACAATAATGGCATTTCTTTGTTCTCAGGGCCCTTCCAGTTTATTTACATGGATTTGTCAAAGTTGGCAGAAAATGTCTTCCAGGACTTCAATACAGTTGATGAAGACACAGGAAGGAAACTCAGCAATACTGTGGTGAAAAACTCCCTGAAATAAGGGACAACTTTACTTGTAAAGAATGGCGGGCAAATATCTGGTTTTAAGGGGGAATTTAGAGAATGCATATGTGCTTTTGAAACCCTCCCCCTCATGGCCTCGTTCAAGCATCCTTTCCCTTGGATAGTGTTCCCTGGTGCAGCACTCTGGGTGCTTTTTTTCTTCTCTGGTCGCTGAAGGCACTTTGTTGCATCTCTTACATGGTAACGACCCCTCTCTACTGTGTTTCAAGTTTTTTTTTTTTTCTTTTCCCAACATGCCTTAGAAACTTTGCTATATTGCCAGTTCTTTGGCTCATCTGTCCTTCTATCTGGAGCTCTAACACTGTGTCTGGCACACAATAGGCACCGAATCAACGCTTGTTGAATGAAGGAACAGGACTGGGAAGGGAGGACTACTTGCAAGGACAAATTATTCAGAGGGAAGCTCTCCAGAATACAAATAGGAGACAAGCACTAGAACCAAAGACATGAGAAAGAAGCTATAAGGAGCTTAAGTCTTGAAAGTCTCAAGTTTACACATTCTCAGTTGTTTTGCAATCAATTCAGTTTGATTTAATGTCATCTGTTAAACATCATTCGTGGTCTGGCACTGTGTGGGGATGCTGTGTTGGTCTCAGCCTATCAATAGTGATGCTATTGGCTGGGAGCACCTTGGGGGCACTCACCTGGGCCTGTATTACTTGTGACAAGCCCCTATAGACATTTTCCTCAATGTCTGGAGCCAATGTTGGGGCTGGACCAGCCTTAATGGTTCTTATTATATGATTGTAGGACACACCTCAGCAACAACCTTCAGGGAACTTTGAAGAACAAGACTTATTACTCACAGGTTCTGGAGGGTACATGGTATGCCAAAGGGTCCCACAGCAAGGTCATGAGTGGAGAGAAAGCATGTAGACCTAGGGCTCTGCCTTTATTAGTGTCTGAGTGTGGGGTGTCTAGGGTTTAGCAGGTTCATTTTTTTTTTAATATTTTATTTATTTGAGGGGGGAAGAGAGCATAAGCAGGGGGAGGGGCAGAGGGAGAGGGAGAGGCAGGCTCCCCACTAAGCAGGCAGCCTGACACAGGGGTCCATCTCAGGACCCCGAGATCACGACTTGAGCCAAAGGCAGATGCTTAACCAACTGAGCCACCCAGGTGCCCCTAGCAGGTTCATTCTTTATTGGAGAATTTAAAAACATAAGAGTGGGAATTAAGGGAATGAGAAGGGAGAAGCCAGGTCACTCAAGCGGTCAGTTACCTAGGTTTCTCCAGGGTGTTCTAAAAGGGGAATTCATGGATGGGGGTGGCCTGCTTCTTGTACCTATTGGATTTGCCAATAGTTGTGTCATATGGCTGGCACTAAGTTTCTTTAAGATGGGTATCTTTGAAGTGGCTGCCTCAGCAATCAAAAAGCTTAAGTCAGGTACTTACACTACAGGGGGATATTTAAAAAAAGTAAATTCTGCATCTGTCCTCATAGAACCCAGCAGAGTGGACAAGTGTGTGACAAATAATTATAGGATACCATAATTAGCTCTACACAAGCTATTCAAGGCTTAGGGTAGTACAGAGGACAACATGACTGCAATGGAGGGGAGTGGAGGGTCTGGAAAGTTCCAGACTCATCTCCTTGGATTTTCTGGAAGTTTTCCAGGTGGACAAGGGACTATAGATTGTGTGGTATGTGGAAAACTTGTTCCGGGCAGAATTAACAGAGTAAAGAAAGGCATAGAATCATAGATCAGCATGGAGTGTTTGGGGAAAGTACAAATAGTTATTGGAACATAGAGTACAAATGTGAGAATATCAAAAGATGAAGGTTGGGAGGAAGGCAGGGGCAAAAAGGAAAATTTGACCAGGAGTTTCTAAATTAAGAATTTAAGTTCTACAAGCTGATCTAATCCAGTATCTTTTCCCCATATTGTGCTATCAGAAAATATTCAAAAATCAATCTGTCCATCTTTTTCCAAGATAAAAATTCCCCAAGAGTAGGAACTTTACCTGTTGCCTGTGCTGCCATGTGAATTAATCATCTTCTTTAGTAGTCTTCTTGATGCAGAATCATCTTTGACTTTCTTTGTGAAAGGACTGAACTTTATATAAATTCCATAGACAAAAGTGGTGATTGAGATGAAAGAACAATTTGGTGTTAAAATAGAATGTACACTGTTGGTGGGAATGTAAAATGGTGCAGCCACTTTGGAAAAATAGTATGGAGGTTCCTCAAAAAATTAAAAAAAATATATAACTACTAGGTGATCTAGCAATCCTGGGTATATCTCTAAAAGAACTGGAATCAGGATCCCAAAGCAATATCTGCCTTCCCATGTTCACTGCAGCATTATTCACAATAGCTAAGAAGTGGATACAACCCATATGTCCATCAACAGATGACTAGATAAAGAACATGTGGTAAATTAATACGATGGGGTATTATTCAGCCTTAAAAAAAGAAGGAAACCTTGTCATAACCAACAACATGGATTAACACGGAGGACATTTTGCTAAGTGAAATAAGACAGTCACAGAAGGATAAATACAGCATGGTCCCACTTATATGAAAGTATCTGAAATAACCAAACTCATAGAAGCAGAGAGTAGGTTTATGGTTACCAGAAGTTGAGGGGAGAAAACAATGGGAAGTTGTTCAATGGGTATAATGTGTTAGTTATACCAGATGAGTAAGTTCTGGAGATCAGCTATGCAACATCATGCTTATGGTAAATGATGCCATACTGTGCACTGAAAAATTTGTTAAGAGAATAAAAAAAAAAGAGTAGATATGAAGTTAAGGGTTTGCTACCACACATACAAAAAAAGAAAGAACAGAATAGAAAGAAGAAAGAAAAAAGAAAGGGTGTAGGCTCTACAGAACCAGTTTAAATCCTACTTTTGTCAAATATTAGATATCCAATCTAGCTAGGGTAGGTGTTTATTCTGAGTCTCAGCTTTCTTGTTTGAAACTAAGGGGATAGGAGATCTAGGGATAACAGGATCTGTGTGGCAGCGCTCCATGGAAAGATGAAACAGGAAAACACATATGAGCACATTTGGTGCTATGGTGCTAATGTGTATGGTATGTTAGAAAATGCTAGTTTTCTTTGAAAATGCTTTGTTCTGCCCTGTAATTGCCAACCTTCTGAAGCATTTTTTAAAAGTACTTGGGCTGCTAAGAAATTACCAGTTCTTAGAAGTCTCTGCATTTTTGAAGTTTTAAGTCAGAGATAATTCAAGACATTTGTTACTGGATTAGGTGTCCTAGAGAGAAAAGTAGAAAGTAACCTGGCAGAGAATTTTGTTGGCTTTCCCATCCATCTGTCCATCCGTCCATCCATCCATCCATCCATCCATCCATCCATCCATCCAGTAGGGAGATACACACACATACATTCACACATGCACGCACCTCTTTTTCTCTTTTTTCTTTACTGGAAGTTTCTTCTTTGTGTTAGATGAGATTTTTGAAAGGCTGAGGAAAAGACTTTTGGAAAGAGGACTAGCTGGAGGACTCTCAAAGGGGCACAGAGCTGACCTTGTGCAATGGGAGAGGAAGGGTTTCTTATAGCAACTGTGATGAGGCTTGTCCTGACTTCCCACTCTCTGGTTTTAAAACCCTGGGCAAGTCACATAAGCTCTCTGAGCCTCAGTTTCCTCAGACATCTGAAACTGGGTGACAAACCTACCTACCGTGTTGTGGGGAGGACTGAGTTAATGTGTAGGTGAGGTTCCTAAGAGAGAGCTGGACACAGGGTAGATGTTCAACAAGTGGTATAGGTGTTCATCTGAAAGTGTGTCTATCTATCCAGCTGCTATGAGATTTGAATACAAATTTAAGTTTAGCCTCTTTAGGCAATTATTTATTCCCCCAAAATCCTAAGTGCCAGCAGGAGGTTGGTGGCAGCATTTGCTATTAAGATGGTCATCTAATTTATCCAGAATATGCTTATATTTGTTTTAACATTATTCTTGGAAGGAAAGCGACCAAAATTCAAAATTTCTCATAGTTCTCAAAAAGCCCCTGAAAATACATTCTACAGCCTATGAGGAGTCAGTGGTTTGTACATGAGAACACTGAACTAAATTATTTAAAATTCCTCTTTTAGTACTAAAATGTTACTTTTTTCCCCTCAAAGGGCTGGGGTGCTGCAAAGGCAGAAACAAAGAGAACAACGTTAATCGGGAAAGAGTGTTGTAAGAATATGTATTCACTGTCATATTTGTTATCTTGTTTAACTATTATCTCAATCCTCTGAGAGATGTAGTAGTATTTTTGTATCTTAAAAACGGAGAAACTGGGATTTATACTGATTAAATGACTAGCCTCAGGCTATGGTATTTTAACATAGGTGTATGACTGATCTGTCTATAATTGCACTGCTGCATCTGGGAAAGAAAATTACATTATAATCATTCATTCATACTTTCAAGCAGCAAGCACTCACTGAGTATCTACCATTTACAAGGCACTGAGAGATTTTCAGGGGGTACTACTGACTTGATATTTCAACTTCTAGAATGGAAAGTGAATGGAGGATTTTGGAATTGTGCAAGGTGGTGTCCCCACACAATGCATTTTGCCTTTATGAAATAAAAAAGACGGGATTGATTTATCATGAAAGATGAGAGATGAATCTGTGAAGGCAGGTAACAATATATTTCACCCAGTTCTGCCAAATCTCTGCTTGGCCGTTCTTTTCGTTGGAGATGCCCATGCGCTTGTCTCCCGGGCACCCGTTTGTAGAGAACAGCACTTAATTGTATGGGGGAAGAGCATCTACCTCTCCTGACCCCAGTGTGTCTGAATGTGATGGAGCTGGCATATTCTTCTTGGACTCCATGTACCTGGCCACAGAAATTGTTCTAGAGAAGACAGCGGGCCCAACCACAGTATCTCAACCCCACTTCCTGCCACAGGGATTAACAGGGGTGGCCGTGCGATCCAAGCCCAACCAGAGTCATTCTCTGGGATTCTTTCAGCTCAAAACTCAGAGAATAAGGCCCTTTTCTCTCTCTCATGACAAAACAGGAAGATGTGAACCAGAAGCTGCTGGTGGCCCGGGTTCCTGCCTCCTGAGCAAGCCAGACTGAAGGAACAAAGTCAGCCAGCAGAGACAAGTAGAAAGAAGCAGTGAAGAAAATCCTGACAGCTTGAGGCTTGGGGGTCCCTGGAGCAGCCCCTGTCCCCGCCTTCGCAAGCTTCATGTCTGGGGGCTCCTTGCCATCCTCCAGCAACTCCCTTCTGCAAAAGCTGGTTTGAGTTTGAGTTTTGCTGCTTGCACCCAAAAGAATCTGGACCAAGTATAATGCTTGGAAACTGGGGAGCAGCGAAGCTAGGTGTTTGGGAAGGCTCATTGCCCTCCGCTTGCGGGTCTGAATGGAGGAGGGCGAGACAGAGGGAGGAGAGCAAGGCTTGTCTCCAGTGGTCCTTTCTGGTGCCTGTTAAGAACTATAGATGCGAGGCAGGGAGCTCTGCCTGTGTTCTTTGAGGAATCGTGGGCAATAGGTCGGGGGTAATTGAAGACTCAAGAAGGAAAAAGAAAGAGCAGAGTAGTTCAGCCACTGCGCCTTTCACCTCTGGTCCCTTCTTTTCTGGTTTCTCCAATATCAAGTGCTCCCTTATAATAATATACCAGTTTACACATTTCGCACTTCCTGTGTGCCAGGCACGGCTCCAAGTTCTTTCTGAGCCCAGTGAGGCCAGGATTATATTTATTTTATTTTTATCTTAATTTCTTAAAAAGATTTTATTTATTTATGAGAGAGAGAGTGTGCCTGCGCATGTGCATGCGAACGAGCAGGGAAGGAGCAGAGGGAGAGGGAGAAGCAGACTCCGCACTGAGCAGGGAGCCTGACCTGGAGCTCTATCCCAGGACCCTGAGATGGTGACCTGAGCTGAAGTCAGCCGCTTAACTGACTGAGCCACCCAGGTACTCCAGGATTATATTTAACCTCATTTTTTAAAAAATTTTATTATGTTATGTTAGTCACCATACAATACATCATTAGTTTTTGATGTAGTGTTCCATGATCCATTGTTTTCGTATAACGCCCAGTGCTCCATGCAGCACGTGCCCTCCTTAATACCCATCACCGGGCTAACCCATCCCCCCACCCCGCTTCCCTCTAACACCCTCAGTTTGTTTCTCAGAGTCCATAGTCTCTCATGGTTCGTCTCTCCCTCTGTGTCCCCCTCTTCATTCTTCCCTTCCTTCTCCTGATGTCCTCCATGCTCTTCCTTATGTTCCACAAATAAGGGAAACCATATGATAAATGACTTTCTCTGCTTGACTTATTTCACTTAGCATAATCTCCTCCAGTCCCATCCATGTTGATGTAAAAGTAGGGTATTCATCCTTTCTGATGGCTGAGTAATATTCCATTGTATATATGGACCCCATCTTCTTGATCCATTCATCTGTTGAAGGGCATCTCGGCTCTTTCCACAGTTTGGCTATTGCGGACATTGCTGCTATGAACATTGGGGTGCATATGGCCCTTCTTTTTGGGGTGAATACCCAGGAGTGTAATTGCTGGGTCATAGGGTAGCTCTATTTTTAAATTTTTTATATTTAACCTCATTTTATAGATGAGGCAACTGAAACACAGAGAGGTTAAGGAAATTGTCCAAGGTGGGGTCAAGTTTAAAGCCTGGATGTTTGGCTCCAAAGTTCATGCTAGTCAACCTCATTTAGCAAGCCTGGCCTTTGAGACCATTTCCATTCTTTCTACCTCCCTGTGCCAGGGCACTTATTGCCAATATGTTTAGTATGTGGCTGGTACCATCACATCCTTTTATTTATCTTTTTATTTATTCCCTATCCTCCACCTGACACCATGAAACCAGGAGCCCTGCCTTTTATCTTTCAGACACCCCAGCCCCAGCAAAAATGCCCAAAGGAGGGGTGATGAGTGATTGTGGTATCAAATTCAGTGCTCTTAAAAATCAGACCACTCTAGACATGAAGAGAATAACTTACACAAGTTTTAGGGAAGGAAGAATGAAGAAGAAGCTGGGTTTTCTCCATCTTTCAGGTTTCTTCTTTCTTTTTTCTATTTTTTTAAAGATTTTATTTATTTATGAGATTGAGAGAGAGAGAGAAAGAGCACAAGCAGGGGGAGCCGCAGAGGGAGAGGGAGAAGCAGACTCCCTGCTCAGTGGGGAGCCCAACACCGGGCTCCATCCCAGGACTCCAGGATCATGACGTGAGCTGAAGGCAGCCACTTCATGAGTCCATGAAGCCACCCAGGTGCCCCTTTCAGGTTTCTTCCTGAAACTATAAGAAATGTTCATAACAGCTCCCCTCCCCCCTCACCCCAACCTCCCTTCTCCTCTTGGCAAATGTTCCCCTACAAAGGATGTCCCATTTAAAAAGTAGCATTGTTCTACCTACCACCTTCCCTGGGATCTGATTAGTCGGGGCCTGTGGGCTCTGGGGCCTTCAGTGGATAATTTCAGTGTATGGCCTTCTGTTTACTTGCACTTTGGGATCAGAACGTAAGTTAAAAAATGTTTGCCCCTGAAAACACGTTAGAGAATTAACTGCTGGTTTGAGATGTCCTCTGCCAAGTTTGAGCCCCAAACATATTTTATACCTGAGTTAAGCCTCTGAGAATGGAGTCCATAATGGAAGCACAGAGCTGAGGTTGTCTCTGATAATATGTGGGCCCGGCTCCCCGAGCAAGACAAACTCACACAGCGTAGAGAGCCAGGCGCAGGGGAATAGTGGAAAATTTGAAGAAACATTCCTTCAGGCACATCTGTCCACGCCCTCAGCTGCATGAAGTAGTTGTAAGGAGCAGTTTCCTTGTTTTTTTTTTTTTTTTCTTTCCCTTTGAGCCTGTACTTCTTTTAAAATCTTAATCTGAAAATTATACTATTCAAAATAAAATTCAGAAATCTGAATCACCAAATCACCAAAACAGCAACACAGAGCCGTGATTGATGAGGGACCCGAAGGCCTATGTTTGGTTGCAAAATTTAATTCTAGGACTTTATTTTTGTTTGTTTTTTTTATAACTGTTTCTACTTCTTTTTCTTTCTTGTAGCTTTCCCCCCTAAAAACTAAATTACATCTTAGACTTTTGAAATAGCTTCAAAGCAAAAGCCTGCGTTCTTAAAAATAACTCCACCTTCTCTGAAGGTGGGGTGTTGGAGTTAATTTCAGGTTTTGAGGTAGGACGCACCTCCAGGCCCACAGTGAGGGACGATGTCCAGCTGCCTTGGCGAATTTCTCCCCCGCTTTTGCCCTTTCACAGATGTCCACGAGGACCCCAAACTCCCCTGCCCTCGTCCCTGCCAAAAGAACATGTGTTTCTGTTGCTGGAAAGGGCGTCGGCCTGCCAGCCGGAGCATGGGGTCCCCAGCCTCTGCGTATTGTTATGAGCCTTAGTATTTTTACTCTCCCTGGACGTTTCTGTGACAGACACTTGCCTCCCTCCCTGGGACTGCTTAGCAGGTTGGTGGACTCCCGCCGTGCTCCCTGCCCCCAAGTCCTCCCCTCCTTGCTTTCCTGATGCCCACTGGAACGGACTTTGCGGGGCGGGCCAGCAGAAGCGCCAGCCGGCACCTCAAGCCTGGCAGGCGGCCTGAGGGCCTGAAGCAGAGCCCGGCAGGCAGACACTAGGTTTCTTGTCAGCCACTCCACACCGAGGGCGGGTCGGCCGCCTCGAACCTCCACACGCCACTGTCCACACAAGCAAGCAAACAAACAGAAAACGCCAATGAAAGAAACCACGCACGCTCGGAGAGACACAAAGCAAAAACACCAGAATGCTCTTTTCTGGGGGCTCTCACCAGCCGTGTGCCTAGTGTCCCGGAGAGCTGATGGGGCGGCCGGGTGGTTTTGAGATTCCTGTGGTCTGAACACACACCCTCCTCGTCACCAAGATGTGCCTGGAAAAAAGTGGTCATGGGACAGGCCTCTGATTTATTTCCTGATAAAATAACCTTGACTCTCCGAGGCCGCACCCCCCATCCCAGCTTTGGAGAACCGGTCTTTATTCCCGTCCACCAAAGCCTTCTGCAAATTAGGTCATTCCGTCTATGGTCCTGGAGTGCCAGCCCCCGCCCGCCCACCCGGCCAGCGCTGCCGTGATTCCGGGGCTCTGCCAAATGTCGACGTGGAGGACGGTCACAGGCAGATTACAGAATTTCTTTAAGTGGAAGGAATTAGTTGACATTTGGAGCCAGTAACGGAACCTTGTTTGGCATTGGAAAATGATAGATTCTGATACTGCGTCTCCCTCCTGCCCAGCTCCCCACCCATCCTCCTTCCTGCTACGCAACATTTCACATCTGATTGGAAGCCGGTCCCAAATTATCTTGAAGCCTCAAAAGATGGCCTGAGTTGCCTGGACCTCGTGGTGCATTCCTGATCTCTCTGTCATGTCAGCATGCTCCTTTAAATCAGTGCTACTTACTATCTCATTTTAGGCACATTGCACATTCCGCAGAGGGGTGGAGCTGGAAATCCCGCATGGGCAATGAGAACGAGAATAATCTCTTTCCTTTGTTGTGTCCATTTCACCAAATGTAAGGATCTTAAGTGTTGCTATTGGGCAAGACATATGTCAAAACTCTAGCACATTGCTGGTGCGTAAGAAGTGCTTAAAAACGCCAGTTTCTTTTTCCCTTCCCTACTTGCTTAAGCTATTGTCTATCAGTTATGCGGGCGGTGGGAAGTGCTCTTTATAATCTCTGACTTTCCAGGGAGGGTGGATCTTGGTGCTGGAGGGCTCTTTGCTGAGTGTTTGTGTCCTATGGTGTACCCCATATTGGCAAAGCCATGTTGCTCTAGAAGGGAGGAAAGAGATCTAGGTATGGGGTGGCGGTGGAGGTTCTGGGGCCAGAAAAGACATCTGGGGCACAGAGACTTGGGAGAGGTGGCCTGTGGAGCGTATGAAGCTGTGGGCTTTGGGGTGCATGCTGCAAACTTTTCCGCCCCCCTTCTCACTCCCTGCCCCCCAGGAATTCTGTAGTATAATTTGTGTTATGCACTAATATTCTTGGTGTGAGTGGGTCATGTGGTGAGCTGTGAAGTCCTGTGTATTTGTGCATCAGGATGAAGTCAGGGTCATCCTCAGCAGAAGTGATTTCTTCCTACCTGCTGTCTCTTCCCCGGCTGTCTCTGCCACCTTCGTTCCCTGTTCAACTCCGTCTCTCACACTCTCTCACTTTCTCTTTGCTGATTTAGTGGTTCTGGGTCATTAAGCTGTGTGTTCTTTGTGCCACACGCCTTCTAAAGAGAATATAAAGTAGGATCCCATGTAATGTAAACATGTGTATCCTGGACAACTGCAATTGTATTTCTTAACTGGAGGGTGATAATTGAGAAGAAAGAAGCAGCTGGAAAGGAGAAAGGCAGTAAGTTAGAGTTTTATTTTGTTTGTTTCTTTTAAACTCTTTTGGAAAAGAATTGTCTCTTGGAGACGATGGTCAAGGAAACAGTGGTAGGGTGATTTGTACTATCATGGAGGTAGGTATTCATACGATGAGGTCAAAGACCAGGAAAGTATTACTTCATTGGAGAAGAAGAAGGTACAGACTTCAAACAAGTGGGAGGAAGGGCAGCTGAATCTCTACTCTGTGGTGGCCCTATTGTGCGTCCCTGGCTCTGTCTTGTACTCACTGTATCTCAGAGAAACCCCCTCCAGCCCCGCTGAGTGAGGTTTTGGCTTTCATAAGATCTCCCTATGGCTTTGGATGGTACCAGAGAGAACATGCTCTGGTACCTGGAAGCGTGGCGAAAGGGAGCCCAGAGGAAGGGGGAGATAAAAGATGACCTTTGTGGCTTGTAATTTTGTCTCAGGCATTGTTAACTAATATTAGTCCTAAGCTCACTGGCCACACCAGTGGTGATAACCTCTGGGACCTGTCTTTGGAGTGGGGCCAGGAAGGAATGAGAGTCAGGCCAGCATTGGGAATCAGGGGTAAAAATCCAAGGTCTTTTTTTAAAGATTTTTATTTATTTATTTATGGGACAGAGAGAGCATGAGTGGGGAGAGGCAGAGGGAGAAGGAGAGAGAGAATCTCAAGCCGACTCTGTGCTGAGCATGGAGCCCAAAGTGGGGCTCGATCTCATGACCCTGAGATCATGACCTGAGCCAAAACCAAGAGTCAGATGCTTAACTGACTGAGCCACCCACGTGTGCCCCTCCAAGGTCTTTTTTTAAATAGCTGTCTGATCTTGGGTCAGGACTTAAACTCTCAGAGCCTTAGCTTCATGTCATGTATTTTTTTCAGTGAACAGTTTCCATGACATATTTCATGTAAAAGTGTCTATGTTTCATAAATGAGCATAATTTATTCCACAGTAATATTGCACATTTTAACTATGTTGGTATGAAAGGGACTATATGATAACAAATTACTATTATAACTTTGTCACCACAAATATCAGTAAAAAATTTTCAGAGCTTTATTAAAGCTGGAAATCCATATTTTTTCTATGAAGAAAGACTTATTGGCCAATGTTAGAAAATTGCTACCTCTGAATTTTTTTTTAATAAAACATGTATTAAAGAGCATGCTAATTACTATGTGCTGAAACTCTGGATACAGAGTACTTCGAATAAGAGAAATTGCTCAAAATGCACTGTAGTAGCAAAGTCTTAGCAAAGTCTTTTCTTCTCGATGTAAACAACTCCAGTATTTGGGCTGAATCACTAAAAGCATCTTTGTTCAATTTTCTCGATGGAGACATAATTAATGAGAGTGCAGGGAACTGGGGCTTCGACCAGATCTGATGTTAACCCCATGAGGCTAATTTTGTATTTGATGGGTCATTTCTTTAGGTCCAGAACCTTGGGTATATGTTGGAGTCAAAGATATCACTCTCAGAGCCAAACTCAATGCTCCCAGAACACTGGCTTCAAGATGGGTTTAGTACTTGCCATGGAAGGATGGGATGGGTAGGTAGATTGTGCCTGCTTCAGGGCAGACTTCTGGGACCTGTCTGAGTTCAGAGATGGCAGACATTTTTGGTTGAACTAGCTGGTTTAAAGCTAAACCAGGTACCTCCTTTCTCAGACTTGTCTACACGTATTCCCTGTCTTCATACTCTGTCCATAAACCAACTCCTAGCTGCATGCTCCAAGTCCCAAATACCTAACCACAGCATTCAAGACCCATCATGTCCATCCCTAATCGACATTTTCTCCTAACTACATCTCTCTGATTGGCCTTACAATCCGCACTACTATCACAACAAACTACATTTCTTTCCCTTGGAGGAAGCCATTTATATTTTCATCTCCACATCTTTACTTATGTTGTGCTCACTGTTTGGAATAGCCCCCACCCATCCTCGCCTTCTCTGCTGGTTAGTTCTACGCATCACTCAGGACCCAGCTGCAATGTCACCTACTCTGAAACCTCTCCTGTGTCCACAGTGAGGGTTAATTACTCACTCCTGTGGCCCTTGTATACATATCACGGTCCTATGTAGTCCAGCAGTGAACTAACTCATTCCCTCCCACCATCATTAGATTTGAGCTCTTTGAGGACAGGGGTGTGAGATCCACCTGGACCAAGAAAACCCAGCCAGGGAAGCACTTTGTTAAGAGTGCTCTCATCTGGTTTTTTGCATCTTACATACTGAAAAGTGCATAGATCTTAAATGTATAGCTTGATTAATTTTTACATATATATGCATCTCTCTCTTTCTCTATCACTCTCTCCCACCATCCAAATAAAGATATTCAGAACATGATAAGAATCCAAAAAGTCTCCCTCGGACCCCACCCAGCCAGTTAGTAAGCCCCCCCTTACCCACCTCAGGCACCCACTATCCTGACTTCTATTACTATATATTAGTTCTGCCTATTTTGAACTTCATGTAATAGGATTATATAGTATACACTCATTTGTGCCTGACATTTTTCACGTGACATTGTATCTGTGAGATTTATCTATGTTGCTCCATTTATCAGTGGCATTTGTTACTTTTTATTCCTGAGCAGTATTCCACTGTATAAATATACCACAATTTATTTACATTTTCTACTTTTTATGGACATTTGTATTGTTTCTCCGCTTTAGTTCTTAGAAATAAAGCAGCTATGAACATCCTTACACCTGTATGTGCTTTAGTGGTCACGAGCGCTATATCCAGGACAGAGTTGCTGGGTCAAGGGTCGTTGTGTATATTTAGCTCTACTAGGTTCTACGAACCTTGTTCCCAAGTGGATGTACCAATTCCCACTCCCATCAGCAATGTAATAGTTCCAGTTGCTCCATGTTCTTGCTGAGCCTTGGTGTGATCAATCTATTACAGGTTAGCCATTTGGGGAGGGTGTTACGGTAGCTCACTATGGTCTTAATCAGATTTTTCCCCCCCGGTGACTGATAAAGTTGAGTATCTTTTGTTTATTGGCTATTTTGACATTCTCTTTTGTGAAGTATCCATTTATGTTTTTTTAGGTCTTAGACTTGGAACTATGGTAGCCAGTAATATTCACTCGGTCCAGGATTGTGTCAATAACATTTCTTGAAAAGCTTCTTTAATATAAGGCCTTATAAAGACATCTAAAGAGAAAACTGAGATAAATTGAACTGAGATAAAGTTCACTGTATTTAACTCAGACATCATTAGATGTCTGAGAAATTTCTAATCCTTTCTCCTGTGACTCTGGCAAAAGCCCTTAATCCTTAATCAATTCTTCAAAGAGTTGGGTCTGTCCTGTTCCAAGTCTAGATCTCTTTTCTTTGGGGTTCAAATTCTACAGACCATCTTCTACATATATTATTGTATTTAGATCAGGTTCACTTTTTGGTATTGGGATCTTTATTACAACCATCAGTTAATTGTTCTACCATTGCTCAAAGTTGGTGGTTTAAGTACAGGAACTTTATCAAGTCAATTCTGTTGAAAGGAGGCTTCTTTCCTCTGGTATTCTCTGCTTAATGCCATCGCTACTTTTTTTTTTCCAGCATCGGCCTCTCCCTTGACACCGGTAGTTTCTCATCTCTCTTTGTGGGCTCCCTGGTAGCTGATCAAGGATTTTACTCTTTAGCTACTTGACTTTCAATATCATGTGGGCCATTGCCCATAAGTAGTTGGTGCCCAATAATTGTTGACTTACATTCAACTGGGATTTGAGAGGTGTGGGATATTATCTGTATTGGTGTTTTCTTGGTAGGTCTGTCTTCATGAGAGAACATTAGGGCAAGCCATGTACCTTTGTGACTATGACTCAAACAGTAGTAGGAGCTATCTTGATCTAAAATATGCAAAGCATTTCTAGCTCCTAACTGGCTTGATAGTTCACCACCATTAGAATATAGTCTTTGAGTTAAGTCTCTGACTTTAGACATCTCCTATTAGATTACTTCTATGCTGTCTAGAAGGAGAATACAAACTCAGTGGCATCCATTCACATTTTAGTAAAGGTTCACTTATTAGTTATCTGGCCTCAGAAAGAAGGTCCCTAAAGAATAGGACAAAGAAGAGGTGAGTCTGGATGTGGAGGCAGGGTTTCACACCCAGGAGAAATGCGGGGGGAGATAGATGAGTGCATTAGTCAGCCAGGGGCACCATAATCATGGGACCTTCTCCATTTATTCTTGGGAGTCAGGAAACTTGGGTATAAGTCACAGGTTGCTGTTATTTGCTAAGCAACTTTGGATACGTTACTTCACTTCTCTGCAACTTAGTTTTCCTTTCTGTAACATGGAGATAATATCTCCTTTGCTTAGCTCACAGGGTGGTTGTGGGGACCAAATCAAATGATGTATGTGAAAGTGTCTTGTATAACCTAAAGGACTATCACACATGCTATATTTATTTAATAATAGTAATAATAATTACTGTTGGAGTGCATAAAAAACAGAGAGGCGTTGGAGACAAATTGCTTACTTTATAATTTTACTCTGGGCTATGGCTTGTGAATGAAAAGACTGGCTGATGAACTCTTATCTATATGGAGAGTTTTATTTTATCATGCAAGCAATAGCAGAAAGGTTCAAATGCATGTGCATAATGGTACAAATGAACCCATTAGTGAAAAATTATTTTTTTATTTAAAAATAAATGTATGAGGTGGCTTGCTTTATTTCTAAGATGTTGACGGTTTGGGTGATTATTCTTCCTACGTGAATTTGATAAAGATCATTTGTTTTGGCATAGGGCAGACTGAGAACAAACCGCATCTGCCTTAGGCTCACGAATTAGATCGGTCCTGGGTTGTTTTACTTTTCCACTTTATTCTTCTTCTACTTGGTTGACACATGGTTGATCTCTGGAGAACAGGGGCCCTATTGAAATAGGCCAGACCTACATCACTAGCCTGGTTCATTTTATATCAACCAGATGAAATGTAATGGAGTGAATGAAGGACGACTACAAATTTCAACTGAAGATACCCATTTTTTTTGATTATTTGGAAATGCATCCTGCTTTTGTTAAGAAGAAAGACCTATGCTGATTTCCCAGGTGCAGGCAGAATCATACAATGTTTGATCTGGAAGAGACTATACAAATCATCTAGTCCAACCCCCTCACTTTATATTTAGAGAAACAGAGATATAAAAAGATTTAATAACTTGCTTCGGTCGTATTGTTAGTTAGAGGCAGAGCTACGGCTGGAAGTCAGGTGTTCTGCCCTCGGTCAGGGCACTTTCTCCCATCTGCCATCTAAGGGTGTGCAAGTGAACAACATTTTTACTAAACAATTCCTTCCTTACAAACTTACAGACCAAAGATTATTTACTGTTTTTTCATAATAATGGCTTGTACTTTTAAAAAGACAAGAATCTAGAAAATTTAATTCTTTGAGACCAGTCCCGATCTGTGCCTTTGGGAAGGAAAGAATTCATTCTTGTTTTTGGCACAGTGCCGGCTCCTTAGTGGACACTCAGCCAGTGCTTGGGCTATGACAGGGTGGGCTGGGGTGATGCCTGCAACAAACACCTGTGTCAGAATCTCCGGGCCAAGGATGAGAACACCAATCCCTGGGCTGGACCCTGGTTCCACAGAGTCCTGGTTTCAGTGGCTTTTATCTAGAAATATACATTATTAACACCTTTTTATTTATTTTTTATTTTTAAAGGTTTTATTTATTTATTTGAGAGAAAGAGAGAGAGAGAGAAAGAGCATGATCGGGGTTGGGGAGGAGCAGCAGGCAGAGGGAGAAGCAGGCTTCCCGCTGAGCAGGGAGCCCGATGCGGGGACTAGATCCCAGGACCCTGGAATCATGACCTGGGCCGAAAGCAGATGCTTAATGGACTGAGTCCCCCAGGCGCCCCTATTAACACCTTTTTAGGTGATTTTTCAGTGCTTCAATGTTTGAAGTCATTGGTCAGAGACCATCTTCCTCCTAGTTTCCTAATGCTGTAGACCGATGGAATCCAGATGGACAGGTGGTCAGAAAATATTTCAATTTTTGTTTACATTTTTTTGATCTAAAAAAATTAAAAAGGAACGGAAACATTACTTACATTTAGTACATGGGTTACCACTGCAGTCACGGTGCCCCAAGTGAGACTGGGAATTCCTCGGTGCAGACTTTCTTGACAATGCTGGCTTTCGTTGTTTCTGGTGTATTGCCACAGAATGTACTTTAATGCAAAGGGTTGCATCAAAGTATTTCATTTTATAAAACTCTATGTACACATACATGCATTTATTAAAACAGAAGACCTGTACACATGTGATGATTAACTTTCTGTGTCAACTTGGCTAGGCTCTGGTGCCCCGTTGTTTGGTCAGCCACCAGTCTAGATGTTGCCTTGCGGGGAATTTTGTAGATGTGATTCAAATTTCAATCAGGAGACTTTGAATTAAAGCAGATTACCCCCCCATAATGTGGGTGGGCCTTATCTGATCAGTAGAAGGCTTTAAGTTAGAACAAAGACTGAGGTTTTCCAAAGAAGGAGTTCTCCTCAACTGCAACATAGAAACCTGCATGGGTTTCCAACATCATGGCCTAGAGAATTCTGACTCCACACTGCAACATGAACCCTTATCTGAATTTCCAGACTGCTGGCCTGTTCTATGAATTTTGAACTTGCCAACCCCCACAATTGTGTGAGCCAATTCCTTAAAATAAATCTCTCTTTAAATATACTTTATTGGTTCTGTTTCTCTGGAAAACCTTGATGAATACCACACACTAGAAATTTATCATTTTGTATTGAGGTGGTGAGTGGCCATATTTTGCACTGCAAAGAGTTTCAACAATGATCTTATTACAAATTTTTTGAGTTATCGAACTTAAAGATAAGTTGCTAATTTAAATATTTTTTTTTTTTACAAAATCACAAGTATTCAAGTTGATATCAAGTCGTCCTTAGAATGCTACCTAAAGGTATTTTTGAAAATATATTTAGGTGTGCCTGGGTGGCTCAGTCGTTGAGTGTCTGCCTTCGGCTCAGGTCATGATCCCAGGGTCCTGGGATCGAGTCCCACATCGGGCTCCCTGCTCGGCGGAGAGCCTGCTTCTCCCTCTCCCACTCCCCCTGCTTGTGTTCCCTCTCTCACTGTGTCTCTCTCTGTCAAATAAAAAAAAAAAAAAGAAAAAAAGAAAATATATTTAATCTGTCCCTTCACATACATATGAGGTTTTAAAAATAAATAAGAAATAGCTTTTTTCCCCAAATAAAATCTTGCTATGGAGAAAGAATTTTAAAGATGCAATTTTGAAACTAGATTGCGCTTTGTGTGCTTTTGTCCCCCAAAATGATTACATGTTTTGTCTACAAAAACTTTTAATATCTGTGTATTAAAAAAACACAGAAGCAGGCTTTTCTAACCTGTTTGAATGTCTAGAATTCCAGTGGGATTTTAACCCATTTGTGAAACATAAAAATATAGCATCTTCCAATTAGTTTACAAACAAAAATGAGTGGCATAAGGGAAGACAGAAACTTACCAGCTGAATTTCCACCAAAACTTTTGCATAATTAACATTTAACAAATAAGCATGGCTATGTATGTACAGCCAATGACGTGGGTATTTTTCCCACTGGGGTATGTATACCTGTGGTAGATATCCGTTTCAGCTCTGAATGCCCATAAAATTAAGTATTCAAATACAGAGATCTGAAAAACACATCCTTGAGTTCTGGTATCCCCAAGATTTCCAGAAGTCATGCCAGACACTCAGTCTTTCTTCTTGTCGTAAAATATTATTAATGATAATTCAATTATTTTGTTTTCTTATTAAAACATACACTATTAAGATACTTATTGAATTCTATTTTTTGTTATATTTTTAGAAAGTTTGCAGTGTATTTGTATAGTAGTGCAAAGACGTAGTTTATAAATAAATATGTGCATGGTGAGCTTGAGTACTCAAAATCTACTTACGTTTTGGGGTAAGTAATTAAAGGTGTTTGGAGTACAATGCTTGGATTCTGGAAGAGTAAATGAAGCATGCCCCCATGTGGTGAGGGGATGGGTCATAGCTGTAAGCTACAGGCTTTAGGGCCGTCCTTCGACTACTTCAGGACAGGAAGTAAGAAAACAATCTATGCCCAGTGGAAAATCCCAAGGGGGTAAAGTGAGGCTGAGGACAGTTATGCCAACTGGAGTCTCTCCAGGAGGCTAATACCTCTCTTCTTGCAGAAATACCATGGGACTCAGAGAGGAGGAGGGAGAAGGAAGAACTTGGAAGCCCATCAGGAAATACAGGAAATTTAATTTTAAAATTAGAGAAAGTTTTCATTTAATGGGATTTAGGAGAACATTGGGTAAGTACTGTTTAAAAATGTAAAAATGTGTACAGCCTGGCAGCCTGCCAACAACCTATAGTCAGTACTGTCTCCTCCCCCCTTATCTAGAATGGCTCTTTGTCTTTTTTTTTCCTTCCCCCCTGAAATATTAAACTGTTTGGCTGGTCGATCCATTTTAGAAGAACTTTCATATGAAAAAGATACCACGTGATGGTGCAATTTTTTCCTCTTCTTTAGGATCTAACTTTGGTTTAAACTACTGAGGTCTGGCTAGGGTTTGGAGAAAAAGATTCCCTTCCTCCACTAAGCAGGGTGTTTCCTACTGACCAAGAAACTATGAGGCACAAACCAGATAGGAGTGGAGCCAGGTTGTTTTTTTTTTTAAATTTAATTTATAATGCCAAAGTGATTACTGCCTACGAATAGACTCCGTAAGGCAGATGTGTGCAATGGCTTCCTTCAGAGGCAAACAGGGAGGGATAAAGTTTTCAAAGAGTATATTGTATTTTGTTGCATAATTCTCTCCTTCCTCTTGGCAAACATTTGATTATCATGCAGGGAGAGGAGGCGGGGAGAGAAAGGCATTCTGCAGGGCACTTCATATAGCAGTTTCCCTTAGGAACCTCAGAGAGACCGGGACGACTTCTAATGCTTGTCCTGACATTCAGCAGATGGTGTTCTTCAAGTCAAACTGTGCACCTCTTCAAGGCTTTTTCCCCCCCAAGTCTGTCTTTGGCTCTCTCCTCAGTCAGGACTGGAAGAGGGGCAGCCAGACTCTGAATCCCAGAGGTCCACACACAGGGCTGCTCTTGCCTAGAGTGTGGTCTGTGGAGGAGGAATGTGTCTATGAACACTGGTCATGTGCTGGAGCCACCACCACTTGACCCTGGATTATTGCAAAGTCCCTCAGCTGGTCTCTCTGCTTCCTCTGTGCCTGGTAGAGTCTATACTAGGTGCGCAGAGTGGTACTCTAGGTCACATCATGTCCCTCCTCGATGGCTCCCCACTTCACTCAGAGTAGAAGCCAAAATCCTTTCAAGGTCTTGAGAACCATACAGGATCTGGCCCCATCCTCTTTCTCACCCCCTCTCCCTTGAGCACCTCATTCTAGCCACACAGGTCTCCTGGCTCTGTCTCAGATATGCCAAGCAGAGACTTTCCTCTTAAGGCTCCCTCTGCTTGGAATGTTCTTTCCATGGCACATCCATATAAATTGCCCTGTGTCCCTCACCCTCTTCGGGCCTCTGCTGATATAACATTGAAATACTCTGCGTTATTGTCCATTAAAGAACCATCACTACTTGACGTACATAGTCTTTATTTTCGTGTTGCACAGACTCGCTTACCAGGGAAGCTCCCGTTGCGTTCTTTCCTATCAGGACTGGCAGTATAACCTCCTGACAAGTCCGTTATTTGCTAGTTTAGGTTAGAAATATACTTGAATGTCATAAAACTGCATTTTATTTATTTGAAAAAGAAGGCTGCAACATTCCTTCAATCCAGGGTGGATTTGGGGCAGTTATTTTGAATAAGTGAGGGCTTTCTGTGTAGGTTCTTGGGGGGGTATTGGATGGTTGGGGTTTGGCAAATCTCTAGAACATCAGTTGCTGTGGACTGAAATTGTGTCCCTTTATAATTCATTTGTTGAGGCCCTAACCCCCAATGTGATTGTATTCGGAGATAGAGTTTTTTTTTAAATTTTTTTTATTATTGTGTTATGTTGATCACCATACATTACATCATTAGTTTTTGATGTAATGTTCCATGATTCATTGTTTGCACATAACACCCAGTGCTCCATGCAGAACATGTCCTCCTTAATTCCCATCACCAGGCTAACCCATCCCCCCACCCCCTCCCCTCTAGAACCCTCAGTTTGTTTCTCAGAGGAGATAGAGTTTTTAGGAGGTCGTAAAGATGGGGTTTAAGTCTGATAGGATTGGTGCCCTTTAAGAAGAAAGCCATCTGCCCATGTGCACGCACCAAGGAAAGGCTATGTGAGGACATGGGAGGAGGCGGTCTGTAAACCAGAAAGAGGGCTCTTACTAGAAACCAAATCATCTGGCCCCTTGATTTTGGACTTCCCAGGCTCCAGACGTGAAAAATAAATTTCTCTTGTTTAACCTGGTCTATGGTATTTTGTTATGGCAGCCTGAGCCAGTGAAGACCCTGGTCCACCACAACAATGCAAAATGGTCAGATTATCTTGAGAAAGTTCTGGGTGCCATTTGACCCTGCAGAGCTGGTATTGCCAATACTGTTGTCTCTACCTTTAGGGAACGGGCATCCCTTCAGGACAACGGGAAGACAAAAGAGGTCATGTGAAGTGATTTTATAGAGGGGGCTAAATTTTCTCTTCATAAAAGGACAATATATTTGTTTTAGAAAATTTAAGAGAGAAGTGAATGAGAAGAAAAGAATGAAGACTTTATTATTTTCAGAGACAGCCATTGTTAACATTTTACTGTATTTCTTTTCAGTCTTTTTTCCATGTATACTTAATGATTCTAAGTTTCTTTGGTATTTCTGCTCTCTTCTGTGTCCTAACACAGTATAACTATTCACGAACATCCCACCTTCCTGCTATAGTTGCTTGGAGTTGTAGTTTTACCCCCTTATAATTGGAACCAATTATTGTTTTTGTTTTGTTATTGTTTATGGTCAATAGTAATTATTGCTACAGCCAATAGTTAATTTCATTTACGGATATTAACGCATATTTTTGTGTGTATTTTCACTGTTTGGATTTTTTGTTTGTTTCTTTTTTTACTTTTATTCCATGTTCTTCCCGTGGGTTCATCTTTCTCTTTGTTAAGGCACATTCTTTAATAGTTGTTTTAGAGAGTGTCTGTGGGGGGATATACACTCTAGTTCTTTTATGGTTGGAAAAATATTTATTTTGCTCTCACATTAGAACAAGTGATTAACTGGGTATAAAATTCTAGATTGATACTTCCTTTCCCTTGGCGCTTTGCAGAGACCACTGCACTGTCTTCTGCCACTTATGGCCATGGTTTGGAAATGCTCTCAGGGGCCACTTCCTGGTTATTTGTGTGTAATCTGTGTCTTCTCTCTGGCCCTTCTTGAGATTATTTCCTTATCCTCTATGTCCTGCCAATATGGGCTTATTTTTATTTATTGGAAAGCATTGTTGCTCTGAGAACTCACATCTCTCTTTCATTTGGAAATGCTCAGCAAATATCATTTTGGATATTGCTACTTTGTCAGTTCCTCCATTCTGTACTTTGTAGATTCCTACTTGTTAAAGATCAGAGACTCTCATTCTCTTGTCCATATTTCTTAGCTATCCTATTTTTTAAAGTAATTTTGTCTTTCTGTGTCATATTCAGGGTAACTTCCTCAGGACTATCTGAATATGAATTCTCTCCTCAGCTGGGAATAGTCCAGAACTTATCCTGTTGTGGCATTTTTATTTCAATAAACCTAATGTATTTTTCAGGCTTAGTTGATCATTTTTCATAGCCTCTTGTTCTTGTTTGATTTCTGCTTGCTTATTAATTCCTTGTACTTTTTAATGGACATGACAGCTTCATTTATCCTCTTGAATGTACTTAATTTAAAAGTCTTCATCTGATATTTTTATAAAATAAGTTTGATATGGGGGAAAGTTGTTTTCAAGTTGTTTATTTTTTTGGCTTGTTTCCCCATGCATTTGCAATTTTTATTTCTATATTCATTTTGAGTGGAGGGGGCTTTAATTCTGTTTGTTTTCCTCTAATGGTTTTTTCAGTTTCCTTCATCCAGCTCTCTGGGTCCCCAAGTCAGAGACAGGTTCAGTAAAGGCAACTGGAGGGATTCCTGCCTCAGGGTGTGTTGTGGGTAGAACCGTGTCCCCCGAGAAGATATGTTGAAATCCTAACCCTAGTACCTATGAATGTGACCTTGTTTGGAAACAGGGTTTTTACAGATGTAATCAAGGTAAGATGAGATCATCTTGGGTAAGGGTGGGCCTTAATCCAGTGGCTGATATTTTTATTAGAGAAAAGAGAGGGAGATTTGGACACAGAGATACAATTACAGGAGAAGACAATTATATGAAGAAGGAAGTAGAAATTGGAGTTATGCTGGCATAAGCCAAGGAACACCTGTAGACACCAGAAGCTGGACAAGGAAAGGGAATATTCTTCCCAAGAGCCTTCAGAGGGACTCTGACCCTGTTGACATCTTGAGTTGGGATATCTAGTCTCCAGAACTGCGAGAGAATAAATTTCTGTTGTTTTAAGCCAACTGATTTGTGATACTTAAAAAAAAATTATTTTTGGAGTATAATTGGCATACAATGTTACATTAGTTGTAAGTGTACTTCATAGCGATTTGACAATTCTACATGTTATGCAATGTTCACCATGGTAAATGTAGTCACTATATTAAGTTATTACAACTTTACTGACTGTATTCCCTATGTTGTAATTTTCATCCCTGTGACTTATTTATTTAATGACTGGAAGTCTGTACTTCTTAATCCCCTACACCTATTTGCCCATCCCGCCATCCCCTTTCCCTCTGGCAACCACCAGTTTGCTCTCTGTATTTATGAGTCTGTTTCTATTTTTGTTTGCTTGCTTGTTTGCAGTTTGTGATACCTTTTTGTGGCAGTCCTAGGAGCCTAATACAGGGTGGTATTGGGATATTGTGGATCCATCACAGGGACAGAGGGTAGCTTGAGTTGGTGCTTGGTTCCACTTGCCTTCCTGGACTCGCATCTATCGAGAGGCACTTGCTGCAGAGGTTGGGCTGAGCTCTCTTTGTTTTTGTGCTTCCTCTGGAGTGAAGAGGCTAAGAAAAACCACTCTAGCCCCTGACTTCAAGCTGTGAGCCTGGCTTATGACCCCAACCCCCTGTTACCCTGAGTGAGCCCAGCTTATGACCCCATCTCCTGTACCCTAAATGAGACAAATTCCTACCTGTTGCTGCCATGATTGAACCCAGAGCCTACCAGTCCTGAGACTTCAGTCCTTTCTAGTATTTTGCTATTCTGTCCAATCAGGAGTCCATGAATGTAGTTATCTTATTGTTGAATCCGCTATGTCTTTTGGTTTTCCTTTCTTATATTTTATCAATGATTTTTTACATTCAGAGCACAGGGAATGAAGGATGGGACTTTCGATGGCATCCTGGCCAGAAGACTACGGTCTCTAGAAGTGGCTTTTGTTCATTGGTAAACTGTATGTAGTTGCTTTCTTACTACTCAACAAAAGCAACATCAGTATTGTTCCATGCTATTAGAAACTCTTTATGAACATAATGTCTAATGGCTGTGTAATATTCCATCAAATCTAAGTGGGGCCGATCTTTAAGGAGATACTTAACAGTGATAAAAACCTTTGCCATGAAATATCTCAATTTGCAGCTTGAAGAATCATTCAAAACATCTTAAGGCAGAGGTGTTGGAGTGCTGCAGGGCCCCCATTTTATGTTTCAGTTGGAGTGGAAGCAGTAGTTCAGTGACTGACCTAAGAGAATTGTCTCTGCTCGCGTTCTAAATTTCCTGAGCAAGGAGCAGTTAAGAGAGGCTTCACAATCCACTGAGCAGTGTAAGTGGTTTCCATGGAATTTCATTTGGTTTCTGAATATAGCCTTAGGTTATGTGCTGTGAAGGAAGTTTTGACATTTTAAATGATTGTAACTTGAAATCCAAAACATTTTCCATTGGAGATGAGAAACAGGCAACAAACTGTGTTCCTCCACAATAGCTATGATTCAGGTTTTGACATTCAGAGCTTTCTCCTGAGATTCTAGCAGGGAGCCCTGTAGGACTCCTTTGCTCCCTTTCTTTCTTGAAAGTGACACTGAAAGCATTGTGTTTGGGAGAGCAATGTGAGTTTCTACCTATTTCACAATAGCATCCGTCTTAGAAATGTGTGGGGCTAACAGCATTCTGAACCCACTTCACAGAAAGAAAAAGAGAATGAAGACGTGACTCAAGAAATGATGCCCTATTAGGGGGCTTTGTTGAGAGTCGTACTTTTATCCATAGGTTGAGAAAAAATAATTTCACTATCTCAAAATTATGATATTGTAAAGGTTGGCGGGGCCTTAGTTGTACTGAGACCAGCTCTCATTTGATTTGTGAATGTCTTCTACAACCTCCCCAAGAAGTGGTTATTAAACTTTTGCTTGAATATCTCCAGTTATAGGGAAACATTACTTATGAGAGCAGCTTATTCCATTGTTAGACACAATAGTTGTTAGAAAATTCTTAATATTGAGTAAAAATCACTCTTCCATTTGTTCTAATTTCCTGTCTGGAGCCACAGAATAAATTTAGAATTTCTGCCATTTAGAAACCTTTTGATTACCTAAAGACATTTGGTATGGGCTCCCTGGATCTTCTTTTCTTCAGATAGTATAGCTCAGTTCCTTCAAACATTTCTCATATTTCTTTGACTTCAGCTAAAGAGATGACCCAGCTTGAGTCTGGAACTGAGGTCACAGATGCTGTCTTAAAACAATGTGGGGGTGCCTGGGTGGCTCAGCTGGTGAAGCATCTGCCTTTGGCTCAGGTCATGATCTGGGGTCCTGGGATGAAGCCCCACATCGGGCTCCCTGCTCAGTGGGGAGCCTGCTTCTCCCTCTCCCTCTGCCCCTCCTCTTCCTCTGTTCCTCTGCCCCACTCATGCTCTCTTTCTCTCTCTCTAATAAATAAATAAAATCTAAAAAAAAACCCAAACCAAACCAAAACAAAAAAATATAGTGGGAAGCCAGCTATGCCAAAGTCATGCAAGGGTCAGTAACAAAATAAAGTTCAAAAACAAAGATCATTAATTAGGAGGGAGTTGGTGCCAGGAAGTTGCTATAGAAGAAGAGTGAAATCTGAGAAAGAATTTATAGAGTCTAATACTCAGGGCGATGGCCAATAGTGGGGGTGAATTCCAGAGAAAAGGGACTGGATAGGACAAAGGGTAAGAATCAGAATCCAAGAGACTCCACAGAATCAGGGTAGAGGGGAGCTTTCTGGAGGCTAGACAAGATATCATCACCCCAGAGAATAACCTTACCTTTTGTTACTTGCCTGGCCTTCTTAGTGGGAAACAGATGTGGCCTTTGATAATATGAAATAGCTTTGTGGTTCTTCATGATCCTATTCTCTTCCCAAATTACTTGAGTCTAAGTCACTTGATTCACATCTAGTGGACAGACCGCAGAAGAGATAGAAGTTGCCTTCAGCAACTGCTGCACAACCCTGTCGTATGTGCTTGGAGTTTACTGAAGAACAACTAGATATCATTGTTAACAGCAGCTTGTGTCTAACAGCTCCTTCCACCCTTACCGGTATCATAAACAAAGATCCTAAAGAAATGTTACCTGAAAAAAATCTAAAACTATTGCCTTTCAATTTCAAAAAAAACTTTCTCCTGGTCAAACCTCATTTCTTCCAATTCAGCTCAATTTCCTTCTAACTGAGGCCTATGGATTTAGGCTACTCTTGAAACTTCTCTCCATATCCATTCTTTGGGGTTGAGCTTGATCAGACCATGAGCTAAGGAATGTGAATTTGCAATTTCACCGTGGTTAGCCTGACCTTTTTACTAGGAAGTCAAGCAGCTCTGGGCTAAAATTCTGGCTGTGTCATTTCTAGCCATAGAACTGGCCTTGGGAGAGTTTCCTCATCTGAGACTCAAGCTTTCTTCTCTGTAAAACGAGGATAATCATGATTTATGTGATTTAAGTGACATGATGGATGTAATGTGTTTATACAATACCTAGCACAGAACACATGCTTTATAATGTAGATTTTAAAGTCTCTCCAAGTCACAAAAACTTAAACTTAACAATGAGTAATTGTCAAATAATAAGTGAGTGAGTATCCTCCATGGCCAGCACCCATGGTGAAAGCTATGTATCTACTAACCAAAAATGTCCAGGTTGAGGGATCAGTCATTACATGTGAATTGATTTCTTTCTATAATTTACATGTTAATACTAACACCACTAACAGGGAATTCTGAGGGACTAGAACTGTGTTAAATATACACAAATATTATGTTCTTTAATTTTCACAACATACCTATGAGGTTGGTATTCTTCTTTTTCTTTTTGAGATTTATTTATTTGAGAGAGAGAGAGAGAGAGAGAGAGCATGGGGGGAGGGTGGAGGCAGGGTTGGACAGAGAGAGAGAGAGAGAGAGAGAGAGAGAGAGAGAAGCAGTCTCCCTGCTGAGCGCAGAGCCCGACATGGGGCTGGATCTCACCACCCTGAGATCATGACCTGAGCTGAAATCAAGAGTCGGACACTCAACCGACTAAGCCACCCAGGCACCCCTGGTATTATTCTTTTTGAAGAAGAGAGTAAACACAGTGAAGTACAATGACTTTTCCCAAAGCATATCCAACTAGAAAAGCAGCTGAGCTCGCATTTGAATCCAGATGTAACTTCAAAATTTCCTTTAAACCCAATGAAGAGGGGCTATGGGAAAGATTTGAGGCTTCCGTGTGGGTTGTCCATTCCTAAGAGAGTTTCCCCAGGAGAGCAGATTCCCCTGGGTCTGGGAGAGCCAATGTTGGGATCCAGAGTAAGCAAATGGTGAGAGCCAGGAGGAAATAGGTATGACTGGGAGGGGCAGAAATAGCAGAGTCAGGGCAGAATGGCCTGGAGGCTGGTGGGAAAGAGCTTGTGAGTGTCCAGGATACCTCTTTACTCCAGTTTGAATGGAGAACCAATGTCAGCCAGGTGTCTAGAGGAGGTGTTCCTGTAGGACCCGAGCCACCAGCATGTGAACTCCATGAAGGTGGAGACTTTGTCTTGTTCATGCTATGAGCCATGCTTGGTCTATAGTGGGTGCCCACTAAACAATTGTTGCATATACGAATGAATGAACAATTAAAATATTTGCTCTAAGACCATGATTCTGAAATGGAAGAAATCAGTGGCCCAACACAAAAGGACTGCACGTGCTGCTTGCTCATGTGGTGGACATCCTGCTTAATACTGTTGAGGAAGATAAAGAAGGAAGGAGTGGTGTCTCCTATGGCTTCAAACAGAAACATAATGTAGGTATGATGTTCATTGTCTCCTTTTAAGCTTCAGTTTGTAAGACAGGCTCTGATAATTTTTTTTTCTTTTTCTGTTGCATCCTTGGCCTCCACAGTAGGAAAACCAAAACCAAAAACCAACCCCTTAATGCAAATTTAAATTTTTGAGTGGGAGCAGTTTTCTTGACCAAAGCCAGGAATGATTCCATCAAATTGGCGAAAAGAGGACACAAAAGAGCTAAACCTATTGAAATGCGTATCTTTATTGGGGATTTCTTCTGCATTTGTACAAACTGTAGTTTAGAAGCCCAGACATGTCTAATGGCATTAAGAAGAGCCAAATCCCATGTTAATTCCCAAGAGTCTCTGTTCCTCTAGGCTACTTAACATTGGCCACCATTTCTTAAGCTGCATTTATGTTTCATGTCTCCTTGGTCTGTCGCTACTTCTTATGCATGCATCAGCGTGGTGGGTTTGGAGCGAGGTGGTTGGGGAAGTGGGAGTTGAAGGGATGGTAAAGGTTGTTTTTGAATGGAAGAACTTGTTGGCCAGTTTATATTACCTTTTACCGTCTCGCTTTCAACCTGGGGTCTTATCTTTAATATCCAATGGCTTCTTCACGAGTAGGACCTTAATACTTCAAGTGTATATTATAAATAGAAGAATCTTTAAAAATCTCTTTTATTGTGTTCCTTAGTCACAAAAACCTTTTCTTTATTTTTTCATGCTCAACACATAATCAATGGAGCAGACAATATAAAAATGTTTTAAAAAGTTGTCCCAGGACATCATAAGGTGGGGCAGCCTGTCACTGGTGTATATTTAACTAGAATATTAATGAAGGGAAAAGCCTCAGTATTATTGTGGTTAACGCAGTTCTTTAAAACTTCACAGCACAAAACAACATGTTTTGCATTACTGCTTACCCCCTTGAAGGAAACGGTTGTTTTAGGAGGACATCGTGAGACCGATCTCATTATGTGCCACCATGGCGGCTCACATATCTTCTAGAAATCTGAAATGCTTTAAAGACATCCAAATATTTCCACGGCGAGAATTTCCATGTGCAGAGCTGCCAAGCCCTGCTCTAGTCACGGAATAAGATTAATTATTTACCAGAGGTCTCTGTTAATTACTAAAACAAATGATTTACCACCTCTTTTGGCTAGGCATGGCAGTATGTAATTATGGATATTGGAAACCGCGTTTCGTCATCTACGATTTTAGATGTTTCTTTCTGCTTCTCTAAAAGTCAGGAGGGGTCTGAACAGTCTAGTCTTTTACTGACATTTCATCCCTCTGCCCAATTCATTAGCTGGAGTTGGGGAATAGATAATTCTCTATGGGGCTGGAACAGGAGTGGACGCCCTGCTCACACCCCCTTGGCATTCACCTGTGCGCTAGAGGATGCTCACTGGGTCACCCAGTGGCTCTCTGCTCAAGGACTTTTTTTCCTGGCTAAGAAGTGCTCTTAGGGTCTGTGGGGCAAACCGGAAGTTCTATTGAGTTAATTTCCTGAAGCAGCCTCAACCAATGAAGGATGAAGATTAGGTGGATAAAAGCCACAGCTTCCTTGCTTCTCAGGATAACTCAGTGTGGGGAATTCCTACTGTCTCCCAGCGTCCCTGGAGGGATTTAGCACCAGGTGCTTAACTGGCTATACAAAGCCCCCTTTATGCTTCTTCCCTCCCTGCAACAGTTTCTCGAGCTCCAGACTGGTGATTCTCACACTTGAATCTCAGAATCTGCCTCTGAAGGAATCCAGAAATCCTCAGGAAAAATTTCTGAACTGATTTTGGGATTTAAGCGGAATGCATCTGAGTTATATTGAACCAGCTCCAGCTTGTCATGAGGCTCTATGCCTCTCTTCTTTTTTTAATTTTTTTAACTAGACTTTATTTGTTAGAGCCTTTTCAGGTTCACAGTGAACTTGCACTGAAAATGTAGAGGGTTCTTGTATACCCCATACCCCACATGCACAGTCTCCCCCACTATCAATGGCTCACATCAGAGTGGGACGTTTGTTACAATGGACGAAACTACACTGATGTATCCTCATGTCCCAAAGCCCAGAGTTTACCTGAGAGTTCACTCTTGGTGTTGCTCATTCATTCTATGAGTTTGGACAAATGTATAATGACATGCATCTACCATTCTCTGGGCTTTTCCTTAAGGACTGAATGCATGCTTTAAAAAAAAAAAAAACCCTCTAAATTAATATTTAAATTTCACTCCTGTAGCTTTCCATCCTGAGCAGCTGCCGAGTGGGAGTGCCTGGTGATAATTTGCTGCATTTCATCTGCGTTGCAGTGGTGGGAAAGCCATCCCTGGGCAGGTTGTTGGGGGTGGCTGTGCATACCTAAATGTGTAGGTATTGTCATCTGCCTTGGGATCTTTAGTTGAAACCGACTGTGTAAATATTATCTATTATTATTACTAATAATTACCCACAGCTGTAACAGTGATACAGCTTGTGCGCCGTGAGTCCCAGATGTGAGCTCCTGGGCCGTCGGGTTCCACGGTGATGTGAACTGCAGTGAACTTGTCTTGTCAGACTGCATCTTCACACAGAGAACAAAATCCCCATTGCTCAGAGATGGTGGCCTATTGTGCTCTACTGCAACTCAATCCTCATTTGCACTTCCGAGAAGTACCCCCCTTTCTTTTTTAAAATGTAGAATGGAATAATCAGCTATAGTTCTTGGTGGGAGGTCCCCTGTGTTCTGCCCTAGATTTTCAATCTGGCTGTCAGGCCAAGCTGAATTGTAGATGGAGGAGGGGTTTTTTTTGTTTTGTTTTTTGAGTTTTTTTTTCTTTTTTTCTTTTTTTTTTTTGAGGGGGAGGGAGTTTTTGGCAATTTTCTTTCTTTACTTTTTCTTGTTTTTTTTTCCTTTCCTTTCCCCCGCTTCTTTTTTATCCCCTGTAAATCACAATGCTTGCAGCTGCACGGTTTCAGAAACTGGACATGCTCCCTGCTGGGCTACAAGCAATGGCTTATCTCCCTGCCTGGATGGGGAAAGTGACAGCCTGGGACCCAGGAGCCTGAGCTCACTGCATGGCTGAAGGCCCCTCACTTCCTATTCCCCATCTGTTAAGTACCTGTGAGTATGGGAAGCATTGTGGAGTTACAGATGTCTTTCTTAGTTCCTCTTAAAAGTCCCTCTTTGTCTTATTTAAAGCGATTTGATCTGGTGCTATTGTGTTTGTCGGTTAATTCACCTTCTCAATCAACTGCCTCTCTTACTGACTATTAAGGGCCACCAGTCCGGGCCCAGCACCCTGCCTGGCACTTAGAGAATGCTCAGCAAATCTTTGCATGGAAGGAGCCAAATGCATACGAAGCTAGAAGGAATCCTCGCAATCAGGAGCCCCACTGTTCTCAGCCTGTAGATGAGACAAACTAAAGCTCAGTGTAACGACTTCTTAAAAGTTGCAAGGCTAAGATACAATGCGAAACCACACGGGAAGTTAAGTGTTTTAAAACTATAACATGCCATGGAAATACAAAGTGTATTGTTTTTCTTCTGGCGGTAAACTGGGCAAGATGTCAGTGTGCTGAGGTGGGCACAGACGGGAACCTAGGCAAGTTACCCCTCCCGAGGGTTGTCCAATGCCCACCTCAGGCCCTACAACAGTTTTTACCACGCCTATCAGACTGCATTGGCCACCTTCATGGGATTTTAAGAGGCTCATTTCCAGGGCAGGAGGGAGGCAGCTCCAATTTGTTTTTCAGCCCAATTTCCCATTCTAATTCCTTTCCAGGCAGCTGCATGTTGTATTAGCTGTCTTCCAAACAATAGCACCTTCAAATGGCTGCTCACTTCCCAGGCAGTTATAGTTTTATTGACTGCTTCCCTACCTGAAGTGGAGCTAATGTGTTCTAGACAAATACTGGTTTCTATGAAATATGGTTGGAGAAGTGGTCACCCATCTCTGGGGAGGAGCTAAAGGATATTAAAGAAACTCTGGGGGCTGAATGTGTGCAAAAGGGAGAAGAGGCTTCAGTAAGGCTACATTATTGGAGTGAGGTGGGGTCTTGTGATTCAGATTAAGGACTGGGTGCCAAGACTTAGAATGCCAATTACAGAAGGAAAAATGCATTCGCCATTACTTCAGTCTGGCAGACTCCAGACAGACACATAATAACGACATTGCTGTACCCGTAAGCCAGGTACATGCTGAGGAGCTCAGTTTGGTTTTGGGAAGCTATTCTTCTTTCAAAGTGGATTTTTTTCCCTCCTTTCATTGGTGTTTCCCACCAATGAAATGTTAATAAATGGTTTTTAAAAAGCTCAATATCTGTGGTCAAATACATTTTTATTTTTTTAATTTATTTTCATTTTTTTAAAGATTTTCTTTATTCATTTGAGAGAGGGAGAGAAAGAGAACAGGAGAGAGAGAGCACAAGCAGGGGGAGCAGCAGAGGGAGAAGGGAGAAGCAGGCTCCTTGCTGAGCAGAGAGCCCAACATGGGGCTCGATCCCAGAACCTGGGATCATGACCCGAGCCGAACTGAGCCATCCAGGCACCCCTCAAATACATCTTTAAAAGGAAGGGTTTGATGCACTTAAAAAGGTTAAAATGGGACCTTTCTTAGTCTTTGCTTTGGGAATGTTCTTTGGGAATTTCCAAGAGCAGTTATTGTTTGTTGAGTATCCCAGTCTTATGGAGTAATTTTTGGGAGAGTATGTCAGAGGATTCTAATTCTGAGAGACACACCTTTGGAAACAGTCTTTTGGTGTTCTCCCAGGGTTCAACCATTTGTGATTCGAATGTCTCCTTGGCTTCCTTGGGTAAATTTTTCCTGACTTTAAAAAAATTTTTTTCCTGCCTTGAGAATTGAATTTTCCTGAAAACTTTTCTACCATGCTTGTTTTCTTGGTATTTATCAGAACGAGTAGTTCCATAGTAGTTATCAGCATGGTAGTTTTAGATACATCTAAATATTATTTGGAACTTGAATAAATGAGCATCCAGATAGGTCAAATAATTTATCCAAAATCCCATTGTTATTTCCTTCCTTAGGCCATTCAGATCATCTTGGTTGAAAATGTCTCTTCCCAAGAGCCTGTCTGACTCAGAGATCTAAGTGCCTTTGTGTAAATTCAGCGAAAGTGATCCTCATTCCTGAGAAATTTTTGATCTTATGGAGGAGCTCTGAGAAAATGTTTTTGTTTGTTTGTTTAGCCTTAAGTCCTTTTGCCTCTTGAGCAAAACAGAAATTGAAATGCCAAGGAGGAGGAGGAAGAGGAGAGACAGAAGGAGGAAGGGGGGGGGAGGGAAGGAGGAAGGGGGAGAGGGAAGGGAGGGGGAGGAAGGGGAGGCGAAAGAAGTAAAAGAGAAGATCACAGAACAGTTGTGCTCCTCTGAATAATGAACCCACTTTTTCCATAGCCCAATTGCTGGGACTTGAAGACCAGGAAAGTTTTCACCTGCATGATGGAAAATGCCAGGCTCAAAGAGGAGTTCTCTGTTCCCCTCTTGCTTGGTGGGAGGCCCTCCCAGTGCACACTTCTTTCCTGGCAGAGTGGGGAAGAGCCAGAAATATTGGCTTTTCAACTTTGCTATCAGCAGTTGTGTTGGGACGCCATGGTGAGTTTTGGTTTAGTTTTCAAATGAGTGATTGCCATACCTCTAAGAAGGTCAGAGAGAAAGCTGCTTAGGGGCAGGGATAGGGACAGATCTGACATGGTTGTCACTCCTTCCCAAAGAAGACCCAAAGGACGTGAAGTCCATCAAAACAGGAATTCCCAAAGTGCATCATCAGGAAATATTCGAGGACAAAGTTTTGTTTGGGGAATTTGATTATAAAAGACTATTGACTGGACAATAGGACTCAGCTTGGCAGAAGTGTATTACAGACAGTGTTATATTAAATTGGAATGGCATGTCAATGGCTTTTCCCACTGTCCAGAAAAGCAAAATGTCTCCAACATGTAACATATAATTCAGAAGTAGGAACACATGCCTGGTGCATGTGCCTTACACCATTAGCTAGTTCAATTTTGTAACCCCAGCACTTAGCACAGTGGCTTGCATTAAGTAGGAACTTAATGATATTTGCTGAATGAAAAAATTACTAAAGTTATTAAAGTTCTGATGTTGCATGTCCTGGTTTAGAGAAGGTTAAATCAGACTAAGGACTTTGAACCTCTCCTTTCGTCTCAAGTCTCCTACTAAAAATCTGATAATTCACTGTCCTTTTGTTGTTCAATACAGGAATCTGGCAACCTTAACATCTTTGCAATTGTAAAGATAAACTTGATGTTCCAGAGCAGTTGAGAACAATGGGGAGACCACAATGGCCTCTTCTGTGTGACAGAGAAGCAGCTCCAGGGAAGGCCCCTGTTGGCTGAACTCGCAGTAACTGTTTGATAAACTAGTTACTCGAGACAATACAGCCAGATGCCTGGGAGAGAAACTCATCTGTGATGTGGTTTTGAAAACATCCTGGTTTTTCATGGTGTTTCCTCCTCTGAATTCCAATAGCACCTTCTTTGTACTTTTCTTACATCACCTCACTTGGGAAAGAGCAAAGGGTTTAGGGTTTGGAATTCCTGGATTCAAGTTGGGTTGCTGCACCCTTACTGATGAGTGTCCTCAGGAAAAGTCACTGGACTGCACTGAACTTCAGGGTTCAAGCCAATAAAATGGAGACGATGATAATCTGATCTTATAGCATTTTGTCTAAGAATTAAACAAAATAATAAATGAGGAAATACTTGTCAAATCACAAAGCAACTTGCAAATTATGGTAGCATCTCATTTTATCCTTACATTTAGATATTCGGCTAGACTGCTCACTCTTTAAAAGCAGGAAGCTATAGATGATCAGTTTTTCTTTTTATGTCACAGTACCTAACAGGGGCATTTACATAAAATAATTATTGAATCAGTACCCCGATAGAGTTAACAAATGAACCAGCCTTAAACTGAGAGCAGTCTCTCTTTGTCAGATCTGACAAACTTAGGGCAATAAGGAGGGGGCCCTTCAGAGATTGGGGAGGTTGGGGACATGTAGAGGTAGAGGAGTAAGTAATATAGAGGAAATATAGTATGTACATAAGTAGATAGATAGATAGATAGATGGATAGATGGATGGATGGATGGATAGTAATAGAGAGGAAAGTGATATCAGAGGTTTGGGAAGGCAACCACCATCTTTTCCTACAAGGACATATAGGAGAGAAATAGCTGGGTGGCCAAGTGGAGGTGCTGAGAATATGAGTACCTTCTTCCGTGGCAGCCAAGCACGCATCTAAACTGATCATGAACAACAGCACTGACTCGAAAACACCAGCCTTAAGAGCCTGCAGGAATAACCTGAAGATTTGAAAGAACCAAATGATTGATCCCCATAGATGTGTGAAGGGGAATTGTAGGTCTGTTGGCTAAGGTAAGCTCTTATGTTCTACCCAGCTAGGGATAAGGGGAGAGTTGAGAAATTCCCCTCTCCCCGCCTTTTTTTTTTGGCTGAGCTCCAACTGTATTTGAGGGCCAAATAATTATTTGGACGATCTGGTGATTTTGGAAAACTGTAAAGCCATATAAATATGTTTTTAGTTTACATGAGGTTCAGTGTAGGAAAGAATCAGTTGCTTAAGTGTTCCTCCCATTCTCAAGGCAACCCAGGAATGGTTTAATCTTTGATAACAGTCACTCCATGAAGCTCTGGACTAGGCATTACTGGTTCCATTAAAGTGTGTCCTGGCCCTGTCTGACCAGCGTTTTCCCCTTTCTCCTCAGTCTTGTTTCTGTATCTGCTGTATTATCCTTTGTGTCTGAGGTTGGCATCTCTGCCTGGGAGCTCTCTCATTGTGGGTTTGGGTGTGGTATGAAAAGACAAAGATGAACATTACTACTGGCTGTCTTCCAAGTGATTCTTCCAGTGACAGGAGAAAAACACCTGTGGGAAAGTCATTGAAGGCTCAACGGGACCCAGAGAGAGTAAGTCTGTTTCAATGGCTCTTTACCCAAGCTGTCATTCCCCTCTAGGCTCTCTGTATCCACCATTCTCACAAGATAATCACACTTCTTGGTTGGTTCCAAAGGCTAACGTTCTCTTGACATTAAGCCACTCACGTTGCAATCATTTGCTGTGTTGTTTCTGCATCCATTTGTGTGTTAAGCTAATATCGCCTATCTTCAATTATAAGTTCACAGTCAGGAAGATCACCTTTGATGGTATCTGTCATAATGAGCATCTTGAGAGGAGTGACAAAGGCTTATTCATGATTGTGTCCATGGGACCTAGAGTTAGAGCTACTGCTCTGGTACCAACCACACATGGCTGTTGTTCAATAAAGATTTGGAGGATAGGAAATTGAATAATGCCAGGCTTATATATGTGCCAGGAAATAAAACATAATGGTCATGAATCATGAATGTATTCATTAATGACCCAGATGAAAATTCAAAGTGGTCACATGAGTACAGGGCTAGTGATGACTTAAGATGAGTTTCTGCTTTGCTTTGGACTCCCTTATAATTGACAGGACCCACATTTCAACTGGTAGCATATATAGGATCTTTATTTATATTGGGACCTATAAGGTCTTTGAAGAAAAAAAAAGATTGAGCAGCCAAAAGCAGCCTTGCAATAGATTATATCTTTGGGGGATCAAGAAGGCTGTCCAGAAGTCAATGTGAAGCCTTGCAACTGTATTGGGCAACCTTTTCCAGTTTCTTTGCTGGCTCAATAGTTCCCTCTTCAGCTGTGTTTTTTCCCCTAATAAATCTTCTTATTATGTTGTGTACACATAGTTCTTTTAATTTCTGACTGACTCAATTAGTCCTTTCTATTGTGAATTGTTACTGCTTTGAGAGATAGACCAGAACTCGTTTGCATGTCCATCCTTTGTAAGCTAGTAACTCCGTGACAACACACCACAAATTCATGACCTAAGATTTTTTTTTTAATCAATATCATCATGCTGAGGTCAGCTTCACCTTGCTCCATGGACTATGCTCATTTTTACACAAGAACTTAAGAAACACATTAGGGACCAGGATAAGGGGAATTATGCAAATCCTGACCCCTTTCTCTGTGTCCAGAGATGGCATGGACGGGTTGAACCAAAAAGTTCTCATTTATAATGTACAGAGATTAAAAGTGTAACAGTGTAAGGAAATACTTCCCAAGGTTATTCCAGGTATAGGTTACTGTATACCAATTAATACCAAAAAAATTATAGCTCACAAATGTCTACAATTTGATCGGCTTGAAATGTGATTTAGACCAGTTCAGTTTAACAAATACTAACTGAGCACTTACTATAAACCTAAGAAAACTTACCAGGTATTAGATATGCACAACAGGATGACACAGGCTCAATCTTCAAAGAACTCGTCAGAAGCTTTGTTCACAGGTATGAAGAATGCTGCATTTTACCCTAAACATGCTTCTGAAAGAATGTAGATTTCAGACCAAATGTATAGCAAGGTACTATACTTCTTCCTATTACTGATTATTCACTATTAATCTTTTTTTCTTCATATTAGTGTTCTCACAGTGCCCATTAATATCTGCAAAATTGTTTACCTGATCAGTCTCAAACTTATTGTTGCTTTGCCTGAAGTCTACTTCCTTTTGTAGAGGCAAACGTATGTAAATAGTTTTCAAGTATGTTTAAGAAAAGAGAAATATGTACAAACTCTAATTATTACAGTGTCAGTTTCAGCAAGAATTTTCTTTTATACTTTTACCTGTTGCCGTGAAGGTCTATTCTCTCTTTTCACCTAGTTTGAGTTTTCTTCTTTCTTGGGCTCAACTCAAATCTCAACTGTTTTCTTGGGCCTTTCTTAGCTGACCCACACCCTTCTCCAAGTCTTAAAATACTGGTTTGTCTGACTATATTTTGGCATTTAGCGTGTATCGTATTGTTATTTTTCATCTCTGTTCTTCCGTCAGTCCTATAGAAACTGAAGATGTAGCCACATGACCTCTTCTTTTGTGTTTTTCTAGCATCTAGACTAGAACCTTGTATATAATGAGTAGTTAATAGCTCCTATTTGTTAATTGATTTTGCTTTTTCCTACGTGAGGTGTTGGTTACCCATATTAATTAATGCCCAAGGCAAAACATGTGAGAGCTACATGTGCTGGTCTAAGAAAAATAAAAATCAAAGCAAACCCTTGAAATCTGAGAGCCTAAAACCTCATCTTGATAAGGGAAAGAACAGTTTTATGAGCTCAGGCATCATTTAGGATTTTGGCTTCTCCTTCGTGAATTGGCACTGGACCACACCACAGAAAAGTTTGTTTACTTCTTAGGACCCTGTGCTGGGGCACAATGCCACTCTCCATTGCCTACTTTTGTCATTTTTCATGTTTGGCAGTTGAAGCTGAGCCAAATAAAATGTTCTTTGCAAAAGAGTTAAACACAAAATGACCACTGGAAAGGAATTCTTCTTTGAATAGGGAATATCTCTATACCCCTTGTTTAGTCTTCACATCCAGATTGGCAAATTACTGGTTTATCAGTGCTTGGCTGTTCACTAGCAGCATCTTACTGGAACAATTAAAATGGTACAGAAAAGTCATGGCAGTGGAGCTGAAGCTGGGAGTTTCCTGGGAACTATTTAAGATACTTGGCAGTTTATGCCAAACAGGCCTAGGCCATATGTAGGCAAATAATCATGCATTAAATAAAATTTCAAATCTCCAAGTAATCTCTCTTGGACATCTTTTTTCTTTTGTTTCCAAAAACACAAAATGAAAGAGCCAGTGCCACTGAGCATAAATCATCTTAAGTTGCTCAGGGTGACCTAATGTGGGTCAAGGTCCTGGCAAGATGAAGTCCAACACAGCAGGAATCTCAGGCTTGACCAACTTCCTCCATGCTGCCAGCCAACGTGAACTACTTCCTTCTGGTTCTGATACGTACTGTCAGCTTATAGCTTCTAAGACCTAAACCTGTATATATGTTTGACAACCTACAGAACACCTTCTGCTTTAGGGTGGTGGAGAAAGAAAGCAATAGGTAAAAACTGATCACCCTCTGTCCAAACCCTTACAATGAGCACAAGGCCCTCTGTCTAAACCCTTACAATGAGAATCCTTTCAGAGTTGTAAATCAGTAGAGTAGAATTCTAGTACTGTTCCTTTTCCAAGGGGAAAAAAAACTCTCATGGAACCAGAGGCTTTGGAATATATTTGTGGCCACAGAGATAATCCTTTTCATAGAAAGAATGAACTAGCAAACAGTTCCCAGCCTTGAGCATGCTTATCTCTTGCTGAATCCCCCCACCTCCCTTTTTTCCGAGTTACATAGTGTTGATTGAGAAATGCATTTGCTTTTCCAGTGATTCTCTCCTTGTGCACCCCCGACTTTCTTTTTTAATTTTGAGGTTCAAGGTTCTTGTCCAGACGAGGCTTGGGTTATTTTCAAACTCATCCAAGGTATGGAGGGAGGATCGCCGTCCAGGTTAAACTGCATTTGCTTGCCCACAGATTCACATTTGCATTTGCATCTTAGCCAGTCCTCGTTTCTTGGAAAGCATTTTTCACACATGCTGAGCCTTGGTGGGAAAATATAAACTCCTGGCTTTGAAGGGTGCCATGTATGCAAATGTAAAAATGTGGTAGGATAAAACATATCTCCCTACTGGGCCAAGGTTGGCTTTATAATTTCTCATTTCGGTTGGCATCCATGGCTTTCACTATTCTGAAGAAAGTATAGTGCTGGGTGGGGTTTATGTGGCTAATCTTACTGGTGTGAATATATAGTCTGCCTCATCCAGACCTCTGAACTTCTGTTTTAAGTCAAAGGGGCTTTGAGCCTCAGCTTTCTTTTCATTTTGCGTGTCAGGAAGCAGCTTGACTGTTTCCAGTGAGCTCCTCTTGCCTTGCTACAGGGGTATAAAGGTGCTTTCAAGAGCAAAGGAATAGAATCTAGAAGTAATGGAAATGGTTTTGGGAACCTTATTTTCTTGTCCAATTTAACTGAACTACTGAACGTGTGGAAAAATGAAAATAGCTATTTTTACATGATATAATCTAGTCAGGTATTTTCAAAAGAAAAAATGACCACTCAGAAACTTTGAGTTCTGGCCAGTCCTCTTAGGAAGTTCTCACAAATGACTGAAACTCACGGGCATAGCCATGGACAATCTAGGCAAAATAATGAAGTGTCACCAAAGTTCATTTGAGTAACACAAAGCGAATCAACGAAACTGGTGAGCCAGTTTTGAGAGGAGAGAATATTTTCATTCTACTGGAATAATTTTTCTGGCCATTGACTGTGACCCTCTGAAATGTCTATGGATTTTGGGTTTTCTATATTGCTTTTGAATTATTCTCAAAATTGGGCATTCAAGGTTGATGTTGGCACTAGAGCTCAGAGAATTGTAGTATCTGTTCATTTTACCAGCACTGTGTGGGCAAAGCAGATGTGTTTTCGTGGACCCTATATTCTAGAGTTAGTGACATAACGAAGGGAACACTGTGCCTGGCATATAGCATATGCTCAGTGAAGTAGTTATTGGTTCATTTTAGAAAAAAACCCTTGTCATCCAGGAGCATGTAGTCAAGTAAAGAAGAAAAAAGACATGACACTATTATTATTATTATTATTTTAAGATTTTATTTATTAATTTGTCAGAGAGTGAGAGAGAGCACAGGCAGGGGGAGCCGCAGACTTCCCGCTGAGCGGGGAGCCCGACACGGGACTCCATCCCAGGACCCCGGGATCATGACCTGAGCCAAAGGCAGACGCTTAACCAACTGAGCCACCCAGGCATTCGAGACAGGAAACTGTTATTAATGGTACACAGCAGCATGTGATAATGTATCTATACGTACAGTATAGGCGGTTGGAGTGAGCATTGGTCCAGAGAAGGGAGACAGCAATACGGATTTTGGTGGTGGGAGAGGTCTCATTCAGCAGAAGGACCTGATCTAAGACTGAGGTTCGGGAGGGGCAGGCGAAGAGAAGGCAGAGGAGAGATCAAAACTAAGAAATTGATATGGCGATGTTGAGGGGCAATGAGGCCAAAACTTTGTAAGGTAGTGGGCCAGATTTGCTCTACACACACCAGCTGCCTAAAAGGAACAATATTTTCCTCCCTTGGTTAGTCATCTTACCATTTTTTTTCTTTGTGTAGGAAAATGGGCTTGGGTTTATCACTGTAGCAGAGGCTGAGGTACCAGCTTTCCTGCCAACAACGCTTTAAATGGAGCAGCTTTCCCGGCCACACAAACTATGAAGTAGATTCAGAAGGAGATTCTTTTGTGTAGATTTCCCAGAATATCTGGGACCATTGTCTGGGTCATAGAATTGACATTCCAAGTGCAAGTTTGATCATTTCCATTCATGGACATAAGTTAAATGCTACTCCATTAGGTAATTCATTTGAAAAATGCTGGTTCCTGAGCATGGATTCTTTCTTTTCTAGGGCAAATGCTATGCACCCACAACATGGGTTAAGATAGCATAAAAAATATTTGCTCCAAGTTTAATTATTGCACACAAGACTCCAGGAGAGTGATTTCAAAGCCTCTTTGAATGACTGAATATTCAGTTTGCTGTGCTTACAGCTGTCTATTCTTATGCTTTATGGAGGCTTTCCATTCTTCCATTTGTCGAAGATATAAAACCACATCTCAAAACCCATGTAAAAATACTATAAAAAGCATACATGATTAATAGAACATTTTCTACATTAACTGTCTTAACCAATTATATTAAAAGAAATTTTAAAGAATATCTCCCCCCCTTTTTTCTCCTTCCAAGTTTTAGGGGGTGTTCCAAATATGGAAGCCTTCTGTCAGAATTCCCTCAGATTGACAAGGTGGCTTTATGATCATGATATAAAAAGACAGAGGTTTCTCCTTTTTTCCTCCCAAATTGTTGTTTTAAGCATTTTACAACTAAAAATATGTTTAAAGCTTGGTACACTTATGAAAATAGAAGTAATATACTTTATCTAAGACCATATCCATTAAAAAAAAAGAACTACAGTAAATAATCCGGTGCCTTCATTGCTACACTAACTTACTGGGATTCTCACCTTTCAGCGGCAGCACCTTGTCTGAAGATCACCTCCCTTCTCCTGTAATTTTTTCCTCCCCTGTCCCTGAGGCTGGTCCTTCCACAGACTTCATTTCCCACTTAAAGATAAATTGAAATCACAACATAACCAAGGCAGTGATGGTCAGGTTTTGAGACACAATATAGCATGTTGAGAAGAAACAATCACCAGAATGCAAGCACTTGTAAGAAGCCCAAGATAAAAGAATCTGATTTTTTTTGGCAAACCCCATAGATGTTCTGCAATGACGAATGATATGACTGTTATCTTGACACCATACTCTCCCATGTTGAAACTGTTTATGAGAAACAAACATCATATGAAAAACAGATTGCCAGACACTAAGTAAATCACTATAAAGGGTAGTGAGTCAAGTATTGCCAGTTTTACCCACATTGTCATTGTTATGATGTAACACATTCCTTGAGACTGATATTGTATCCAAATTTGGGCACAAAAACCTCCTCTTGATCAGTTGGCTGAGATTCTCTACCCTATAATATGTCACACACACGGTGACACACACACACACACGCACACACAGAGATTTGGACACACATCCAACCTGAATTAGGCACAAAGAACAATCCAGAAAGGATGGACTATTAAAAAGGTGTGCAGAGATTATACAAACTGTAAATTTCAGCCCTGGCCCAGGCACTAAACCCAGTAATCCTCTAAGCTCAGCTAGCAATGATTAATAAACAGTGGGTGTGCTAAACATATGGAAAAATCATCCCATCTGGACCATTTAAAACTAGGACATAGACTTTATCTTTGTTTATTTCATCCTTAGCTAAAAGGCTTATTATGAATTGCAATAATCCAAGAAGCCAACCATGGAAGACAGACAAACTCTTTAGATAAAACCAAAAAAGCAAGTTCTGTAACCGAGGACCAGATGTATTTTTGGGTTTAGCCCTTGTACATATTTAGCCGAGCTTTTCAAGTGGTGAAGATTTGCATGTTTGTTTTGCAATACTAATGAATATGTTTTTGATTTACATTTTAGAAAATGGAAACTTTTATCTTCTTGGGGCTTTGTAACTTAATGACTTCCAGAGGGTGGTTTGGTGTCCTCTTTTAACCCTTCACCATGAGAAACGTATCTCTTTCAGAAGCCCAGCACTCTATCTTGCTGAATAAAACCCTTAAGATAATGTGGTTCTGTCTTTTGTTGCCGGAATGGCAAGGGTTGAAGAGCTTTTGACTTTCGATCTAGTGAAAACATATGTAAATGGCAAATTATTTTTAAACTAGCTTTAATGTGAATCTTGGGGGTATAAAGAATGATTCCACAGATGATATTTATATTAGAAGAATAAGGACAAATCTTTTGGAAAACATTGAGAGGTAGGATCTTGCGTATTGGTTCAATTTCCTTGGAGATAAAGATTGTTTTAGGAGGATGAGGAAAATGTCTTACTGAATTTTTTATGTTTGGAAGATATCCTTAGGAGTTCTTTCTTCCTTAAAGTTTCTTTGAAGATGTTACGTGGAAAAATAAGTAAACACATTTCTCCCCCAAGACTTTCTCTGCTTGTAATTTGGATTGGACAAGGACCTTATCAGAAATGGAACAATTTATCCTTGAGGGATAACAGAGTATTTTAGAATAAGAGATAACTAGAGCTTTGAACTCTCATTATTTGACAAATTGGTCCAAAGAGATAACTTTTCTTTTAATTCTTCTTCAGTAGTTTTTAAAAACAGAATGTGATCAAATAAGAAGTATGCCCTTAAAAGCTTGTGTTGGGGCCATGAAATATCTTAAATGCTTAAGTTTCTGGGACAAACAAGTAAAGGTGTAATATCACACTGTGCATGAAATGGGGGATGTATAACATTATTTCTACAGTGATTAGCTGCATTGAGGTTCAATGGTTCAGTGAAAATGTGCTAGTGAGGACCGAGTTACTGTTTGGTAAGGAACCAATGGCGTTTTTACTATGTAATATTTGAAAGGCTTATGATCAAGAGTCCCTAAGTCTGAGTCTTTGTATGGGAAGTCATTTCACCCCTAGAGAATATTTTTCCCACCCAGACTCTGTTAATAACTAGTTTTAACTTTCCAGAACAGTTTTATAGTGTTGTATTAAAATTGGATACATATTTGCTGTGAGTTCTTAGTTAGCAGGCATTTTCTAACACAATTTCCTTAAACCAAAAAAGGTTGAAATGTGGTGGAAGAATTCCTTATTTTCCCTTAAAAATTCCTCCCAAATTTTCAATTCTAGTTTATTTTAGGTCCTAGAGAAAAACTACCTAAATGTATTTTAAAAAACAGATATTTTTTCTTATTATTCAGAATCTAAGTCTAGAAGGGTACTTCTTTTATTATGATATTAACTTATTAGATCTTAGTTTTAAACTTTATTAATAATTTAGTTCCTAATTTATCTTTCCTTTTCATCTATGATAAAGAGGAGGGGAAGAAGTAACTAATTAATTGTGTAAGCACTATGTGGCAGGAAGCTTGTCCTTACTATTTTATCTTCACAAAAGGCCTGCAAGTAGATCTTATTACAGGGGAGAACATCAAAGCTTAGAGAAGCTAACTAATTTGTGTAAGGTCATAGAATCAGGTGGATATTGAGCTAGGATTCAAATTGAGGTCTTTCTGCTTCCCCAAACAATTTTCTTTGCCCAACATCATGCTGTTTAACCCCTCATGTCTCTGGGTCATTAATCTCAAATCTTTTTTTTGTTGGTGGTGGTGTTCCTTAAAATCAATTATGACTAGCATACCAGGTACCTTGAATAATGTAAATCTGGTTGGGCATAGAAAATCAGTTGCTGGTGGGATTGCCGGATGAATACTTCAAGAGCAGCTAGAGAGAGACAGTCGGGGAAGAATAGAGGGAGACATGACATAGCTAGGAGTTGAACACTGGTAGCTTTGGCCAGTTGTTCCTAACTTTTGCACAGGATCCTTTGAGAATCTGATGGGAGTTATAGACCCTCTCCCTAGAAAATTCCATACACATAAACATTTGCTAAAAATTTTAGGAATTTGCAGACTGGCTAAAGCTGCTCAGACTGGTGGATGCTACGCTGAGTCTTTGGCATTCATTCTTGCTATTCTAGACCATTGTTCATAGACCAGCAGCCTCAGCAATTTCTGAAAGCCCACCACAGACCTACCAAATTAGGATCTGCATTTTATTTTATTTTATTTTTTTAAAGATTTTATTTGACAGAGAGAGAGAGAGAGAGAGAGAAAACAAGCAGGCAGAGTGTCAGGCAGAGGGAGAGGAGAAGGAGGCTCCACGCTGATCAGAGACCCCAACATGGGGCTCGATCCCAGGACCCTGGGATCACGACCTGACCCGAAGGCAGATGCTTAACAGACTGAGCCACCCAGGCGCCCATAAAATCTGCATTTTATAAAATCTCCAGATGATTCCTAAGTGCATTAAAGTTTGAGAAACCATTGGTTGAGGTAAGCCACAGTCAAGTAAAAATGAGGGTAGGATCTTTTTTATGATGGGTGTTGAGGTAGATGGTAAGCATAGGGAATATTGTGGTTGAGTAGGAAGACCAATTTATCAGGAAGTGGGGTGGTGGCTGGAGGCTGGCCATAGGATTGTTACCTGTGGACAGGTCTCATCTTTGGTCATGAAGCTGGGGGTAACTGGCATGGATTGTCTGATTCTTCTCATCAACAACCAGCACTTACTGGGCTTCCGACGACTAAAGTAGTTTGCACCCAGCAGGCATACAAAAGTCATAGTTCAAAAAATGACAGTAGATGGGAAGTGATGAAATTGTAGATTTGAACTACAGAACACTGTAGTCACTTAAACTATTCAATATTGAGTGTGTTCTTTCCCTCTTAAATCAGTTAAGGTTAATGGATGGGTTTCACATCATGTGGAAAAGTGGTTTGAACTATCTTCTTTTAATTATGCATCTTAGATTGATGTCCACATGCTCACCACAGTTTCTGATTTATGCCCATTAGCCCTGGTAGGCAGTTGCAGGAAGTAGCTGAGCAAGGTGTCTTGTACTTCCCAGTCATTCAGAGCATTTTCTAACAGGATTGTGACATCCATAGATTTACTCGTGGAGCCTGGCACTGGCAAGGTTCTCCCTGGGACTAGCATCATCAGGATCCTTAATTAGAACTCAGTTAGCCCCACCCAAACTGACAACTTGGGTCATATAGATGGTGGCCATACAAACAGTTTTGCTGTGAATGGACTTACTCACTTGTTTAAGTGGCCTTTAAAACATATGCATCCTCGGCAAGTGTTAATTAACTGCTTTAGCCTGAAGACCCCTTTGTGATCTGATAGCACACAAATGTTCCTACAGCACATGAATGGTACCAATGTTCTATTAGGAGCACTTCTTGGGTAGGAAAAGGACTTGAGACACATAAAATGGTATGACTAAGCAAGGTAAAGTATCTCTGGTTCAACTATTTCTAGGTGCAATGGATTTCTGGGGAAGACGCAGCAGGATTTCAATAACAAAGTAATTCAGTCATTTCACATACATTCATTGAGAACTGGCTCTGCTGTAGGTCTTGTGCGGTGAGGGGCATGCAATTATAACACACACATTCCCTACACTTCAAGAATGCCAGTTGGGTAGAGTAAGTGCAATGACAGGGGAGATTTGGAGTGCCCCAAGGAAAGGATACCTGGCCCAAAGAAAAATACCTGGCCCAAATCTGTTGGGACAGCAAAGGCTTCCCTAGGAGGAAGTAAAGGAAGAAGGAGGTGACTTAGAAGCTCACATCTGAAGGGGTAAGGGGGTGGAAGGGTGCCCAGGCAGAGGGAATGGGATGTACAAAGTTTCAGAGGTGAGAGGAAGGAGGGCACTATTGGACAATGGGAACCCTACCAACCCCAGTACAGTGCCTTGCCCGGGGATCTGGAATAAAACCTTGGAACTTGAATAAGTCTTTCAGGTCATCTAGTCTAAGCCACCCAAGATATCTTACCACTCACTGTCTCTGGAGCACTTCCTATTACAGAAACCTTCTCAAGAAAGCCTATTGTTCTTTTAGCACCTCTAATGAAGTCCTTCCATAGGAGGAAAAGAAATCCACCTTCTGCTTCTCATCACTGGTCCTTGTTCAGCCCTTTCTCGGTCACCAGGACAGTTTGAAACTTCTCCAGTTGTTAATGGTCACCGGCCAGTGACACACCTCACCCCCCCATCCGTTTGGGGACAAAATGCTGAAGGAGATAAAGCAGAGTCAAATTGGACAAGCCATACATGCTGCAAATACTTGTACTTCATACATTAAAAACTTAACAATATCCCTAAACTGCAGTTTCATATAAGCTCTCAGTCAATCATATTTCATGGGGGAGGTGTGGAGGCCAAATATTTGGCTTAAGGAGCTCACGTTATTAAGATTGTATTAAGGATTCAATTTTGTGCAAGCTTTCCTCTAAATTTCCCCTTCTCATCTACCCAGTCTCATACCCTGCCACTGTTGAGTTGGCTTGAATTGTCAGCACACCTGTACTTTTTTAATGATTGTGGCTAGCCTTCAGTGCCGGCTGGAGTGAAAGGTCACATTTCATGGTGGTGTAACTGGAGAACTGTTTCTTAGGAATAGAGGGAGCAAAGCCTTGCTGGAACGTTTGAGAACATAGATGTATTCAGAAGCCACTACCTTTGGTAGTGAATCATTTCTTAAATAACTGATTGGACCTTGAGTTTTTATTGTGCCTGCCCCCTTATATAGCCAGAGGATTAAGTTAGCAGTCAGAATTAGGTATGTATAGAAACCCAAGTAGAATGTAGCTTGTAAGAGGGGAAAGAGTTGCAGGTAATTGGGTCCGGTGTGCAATATGGGGTCCATAATACACTTTCACACCTCCACCTATGATTGAAAGGATGATTTTCCTCAGCAAGTGGCCCTGACTCATCTCTGTTAGTTAAAGCTATGTTTGCTGTTCTAAAAATAAAAAAGTAACCTTTATTTATTTCTAGAGCCAGCCTGTTCCCTAATGTGGTCTGTTGATGGAATGCAGACACGGGTAAGCATTGTTATAGTGCCTTTTAGAATTAAAAAGTCCCTAAATGATTTCATTTATATATATATATAAATGTATATATATATGTATATATATATACATATATATATACACACACATATTTTTTTCACAATACGTAAGTTACAGAAATGAACTTGGTTTGAGAAAAGATGAAGTGACATCTAAAAGACAAAAAATGTATAGCGTCTGAGTTTAGAAAATTTTGGTTTCATTTGTGGCAACACAGTGAAAATATCTGAGATCTAATCTTAAAATAAAACTTGGCTCTAAGAGACACATGTAATAAATCAGCAGATTAAAGTTGTTTACACCTTTGGCATTTTTAATCTCGTATTTCTGCTTTAAATAGCTTTCTTGGCAATTATATACTAGTTTTTTTCACCATATAATTCTAAAAGTTGCATATTGGACACATTCTTGATATTTATTTGACCATTTCTTTCTCAGTCTCTGACTCTAAGATGATTATTGGTTAATGACAATAAAATACTCTAATTTACTTTTTATATGAATATAGTAGGTGTTACTTTGATACTTTGAAGTAATAAATATTTAAATGAATTCAACACATTTAAAGAGATATTGTTTGGGTCTCCAGTGTTTGGACATGACACTACATCAAACTGGGAGACATTCTCCAGGCCCTCAGGGGCCTTCCAATCTTGTAGACAGATACTCACATGAGTATGATGGAAGGGCCATGAATGAAATTCAAAGAGAGCCCTGTGAATTCAAAAGAGGGAAAGGGGGGCGCCTCAGTCATTAGGCCTCTGCCCTTGGCTCAGGTCATGATTCCAGAGTCCTGGGATTGAACCCCACATTGGGCTCTCTGCTCTGCGGGGAACCTGCTTCTCCCTCTGCTTCTGCTGCTCCCCCTGCTTGTGCTCTCTCTCTCTCTGACAAATAAATAAATAAAATCTTAAAAAAAAAAAAGGAAGGAAGGGTAATATCATTACGTGCTAAGAATATAAGAGATTTTTCATATTGAGACATCCCCATTAGATACTTTCTTAAAAAGATTTTTTTTTGACCTCCCCTAAAATGGGTCTGATTTCCCTGCTGTTAAAGATCTCTATATGCTTCCTTAAAAAAAAAAAAGCTTTATTGAACTATATTTCATATACCATAACATCCATCCATGTAAGCAGGCACCCATCTGTATGTTTCCTTGTGTGTATTTGTGTGTGTGAGAGATGTACAAGCGCGTGTGCACGTGTGTGCGTGCACCTGTGTGCACCAGACTGACCTAAACCTGGACCTCCTCAAGCACACTGCTCTCCCGGCAGCCCCCTGTGGTAGTAGTTCCTCTCCTCCCTGATCTCTTGTGCACTGGGGCTGAGAGGTACAGCTGGTGTCTTCCTAGTTCACCATTTCCATTTCTAAGCCATTCATTCTCCCTCCCTCCTCCCAAAAACACTGCAGCTTTGATTCTCTTGTCATCAGACAATCTCACCTGCCACTGTGTTTGTTGTAGCTTTCTGTAGACAGCCTGGATCACTCCTGTCTACTTGTTGAAGACTTTCACTCTGGGTCATTGTCATTCTCTCCTTTCTTGATCCTCCCTTGTTTTAATATCTAGATGGTACTTCCAATATCGTGGCCCCTTAGTTCCCTGAACTCCTTTCTTCCAGTGATCTCATGCCCGCACAATTCCTCTGACCCACTCCCTCAACCACTCCCTCCCAGGGTTATGCTCTAGAGTCTAGACGTCATACAACCCACCCATAATTTCAGTTTTAAGCATCTCGTCATCTGACCCCAACTTCTTATCTTTCCAGCTTACTTCCCCTAACAGCCTGACACCATCACTCCTTGAACTCTCTGGGACCTGCAACCTATTGATCCTACTACCTTTTCCTTTTCCCTCCCTCCTATTCTTGACTCATTCTACAACCCATCCATCCTATCACCTTATTCCTCACCCTTCCTTCTAATCATATGCCTCCCTTCCCAACTCAAATACCGCAGCCAGTCATTATAACCATTATCTTGCACGTACTCTCAATTCTCTTGCCCTTCTTACTTCCTTGCACTGATGTGGCCGAACCCCAACCTTGGTTAAATAGAACTCTCTGCCTGTTCTATGCCTGTATCCATGCGTTGATGTGGCTGGAAAGCGCGCACACACAGACACAATGGCCCTGAGCCTTATGTGAATATCTAACGCTTCCCGGAAATCATTCTACATTTCTTCACTTATCCATTCTGTTGTTCTGGACAAGTATATTATACCTTTTCTTTTCTTTTCAAACCTCTAGTACATCTGTGTCACCAGAGATTAATTTGATTCCTATTTTTACCGAGAACATAGAAACAAAAGGTAACTTCCCATGGACCACCACCACATTTACCTGCCTCCCAGCATCTGTAGCGATACATTCTCCCTTCCCTCCTGTTACTGTAGAGGGAAAATGCCCATGCCCCTATCTAAGGACAGCCAGTCCGTGTGTGTGCTGAATTCTGTTTCCTCTTCTACTGCTCAAGGACTTGCTTTGGCAATGCTCCTTCTCATATCAGTAATTTCTCTGCTGCTCCTGAGTTATTCTTTCCAGCATATAAATATACTGTTACTTCTCTGAAAAAAGCCTCCATCATGTCAAAGAAACTGTTTTCTTCAAGGATGCCAATGACCTCACATCCCTAAATCCATTGGTCAACTTTCAGTGGCTACTCTTGACCCATCAGGGACGTTAGACACAGCAATCACTTGCTTCTCCTTGAAATTGTCTTTTTCACTTGGCTTCCAGGATACTCATATTCTGGGTCTTTTCCTGTCATTATTTTCACCTCCTCCTGTTTCCTCTGCAGATTCCTCTGTATCTCCCCAACATCTCATGGGCTTAGCTCTTGGTTCTCTTACCTCTGTCACCTGCACCCCTTACCTCGGTGCTCTCCTCTAGTTCGTGATTCCACATATTGTCAATACGCTGACAGCACCTAATTTTTTATTGTGGCTTCAACCTGTCTACAGACTCCAGATTTGTATATCCAAATGCCTCCTGGGCATCGCTCCTTGGATTTCTAAGAGACATCTCAAACGGAACATCCCTACAAGTGCACCTCTGATCCTTCCTTCCCAAAGTGCTGCACCTTCAGTCTCTCCCATCTCAGTCAGTGACAGTTCTATTCTCCGAGTTGTTCAGGCCAAATGCTTGGAGTCACCTTCAACTCTCTCATGCCCCACATCCATTCTGTCAGCAAATATCATTGGCTCTTCCTTCAAAATATATTCAGACTCCTGATACTTTTTCCACCCTCCCCTCTGAAGATGATGGTCCAGGCCATGATCATCTTTTACAGAGATGCTTGCAATAAACTTCTCAGTGAACTCTCTACTTCCACTTTGACCTCCCTTTAGTCTATGCTTGCAAACACCATTGATTCTTTTAAATTTTAAGGTGATGTTACTCCTGTTCTAAAAAATTCCAGTGTCTGCATCTGAAGAAAAGCCAGGGTCCTTATAGTGACCCACAAGGTCCTACCCAACCTGTCTGCTCCTGTTCCACACTGACCTCTCTGCTACTCTTCTGTACCTGTACCTACGCTTTCCCCTTCAGCCACACCCAAGCACTCTAGATACCCTCCTGGCTCAAGGCCTTTATTCTTGTATTCCATCTGCCTAGGAATATTCCTTTCCTTCACTTGCCTCCTCAGTTCCTTCAGACTGCTCAAACATCACCTTCTAAAGGAAGTCTTCCTTCAGATGACGTCCTTAGGTGACTAAGAGGAAGCCTATGTGGCCACAGAAAAGTCTTATTTTCTTGCAGATGCCCTCTCCAAAGACCTGATTGTCAAAGCCTGCCTCCCCTGTGAAACTTCTCCTTCCTCATCATTTCTCAGGGAATATTCAAAGGAAACCAGATAGAACTGAAAAACCAACTCCCTGAGTTGAAGGAAAGAAGATGTGGGGTCCTCCAGGAGGAGGGCAAAGGGGTTAAAGTGACTGAGGTGGGTATAGTGTGAGGGGAGGAGAGCAGGTCCAAAAAGAGGGGCTTTGCTTCCCTGGAGACTGGCTAACATATGTGAGTGGGCTCCTGTTTAAAAGATCAACCCAAGTCCTCCTTTGAACTCAGAGCATACCCCTACATCTCTGGGCATGCAAGATTTGTCATGCTTTCACGAGGCTTTTCTTGCAGTTGTAAAATAAAGCTTCTTCAGGGATGGTGGGGGAAGGGAAGGAGGTGTAATTCATTTTACAAAACACTCTGAAATTCTTACATGAAAGGTGCTAAGCATGCAAACTGTCAGATTTTATTTTTAAATTGTGCAAGCTATATATTTTCCCATTAAATGTTCACTGGCCAGTTTTTCCCTTTCTGCCTGAAAATGATTAAACTAAATCTTATATTATCCAATTACTAAGATAAATTTGAAATGTAAAAATAATTATTTCTTGTTTGTATGAAATATTTCCAATCATTTGGAGGATAATATTACTCCTAACGGCTTCCATATCTTTGTTCCTAACATAGGTACCATTCAGTTACAGAGCGCTATTTCTGAATCAATAACAGAACAGAGTTGCAGGGTGTGGCAGCGTCCTCTCTCTCCCCCAATCTGTCCTGCTCAACATTTTCTATTTTTTTTAAGATTTTTATTTATTTATTCATGAGAGACAGAGGCGGAGGGAGAAGCAGGCTCCCCGCGGAGCAGAGAGCCCAATGCAGGACTCGATCCCAGCACTCTGGGATCATGAGCTGAGCCGAAGGCAGACGCTTAACCAACTGAGCCACCCAGGCGTCCCAACGTTTTCTAAAGTCAAAATATATCTGCCTTTACTTTTATATCATCTTAATATATTTTAATTAAAAAGAATACTCTTCCGTTGGTAGGAAAATTAGCTCCCCTTTCCAACATTTATGATACCTCTTCTATTAAGAAAGCCCCATGGAATCCATCCTGTTGCTCCTTGACAATTTTTTCTTGCTTCATCATCCGTTGGACCGTACACAAAGTGTGATCACCGTTTAAGCCTAGGATGAAATTGAGGCATTTATGAGCCTGGACTTTGCAGTGGAACAGACCTGACCTCCAGTCTGTTCTCTGTCATTTGCTATGTGGAGCATCTTGGGCAAGTTCCTTAATTGCCTTGAGCCTCAGTTTCCTTTGCTGTTGAGTTGAGATACATGCCTTTCAGGGTTGTTTAAGGATTAATGCACTTCAGCTGAAGAACCCTGGGAAAACACTTGCAGTTAAACAAGTTGGATTTATTATTTATTGCAGTGGAGGAGGACATACACTTTGGCAAGTGTAGGAATGTCTCATAATAGGGCGTTAGAAAGAACCTGTTAGAGAATTTGGGCTTTGGGTGGGACATTTGGGGAAGGGTTTGCTCTAGATTAGATACTGTCAGAAAGCAGAGGCAATTCTATGGTTGTGCATCTCAATAAAGCTTATCTATAGGGAGTGGAACCAGCCTGAGTATAAAGCTGTAACTGGTAAACACACAGCAGTCATTCATCTGGGGAGAGAGGAGGTGTGTGCTATTTTAGTGAGGCACAGTGGCTTTGCTTTTGTCTGTGCTTGGACAGAGTTACGAGTGACTTGGCTTTGTGTCGTTTTATCATGGTCTCAGAGAAACCTTGTCTGAGGTCAGTATTTTGTGAGATGGTTTATGCCTAATAGGAGACTATCAAGGCCTAGCGGGGAGTGCCAGGCCAGCTTCTGAATGTTGGGGGCTGCATTTTTTTTCTGTTTTTAAAACATACACCCTTGGCACAGCATCTAGCCCTTGAGGATTCAATACACTGTGGCAATTTTCATCGTAAAAATCTAAATTACACACTCAGCCTTCTCAATTCCAGAATAAATAATTCCAATTCCTTCACCTGAGCCTCAGGGTACTAGGAGGGTAGTAAAGATAACTGATATTTCTTTAAACCTTATGCAAACATCATGCTACACACTTTAAATAGATGCTCATGTGTGATTTTGACCACAGTTGATGAGAGAGGTATTATTATTGTTCATCTTCCACAGGTGCAGGGACTGGTTTTTAGGGAGATGAAGAGACTTCCCCTAGGTCGCACACCCAGGTGAATACAGAGAGAAGGACAGATCCCCTTCCAGAAGTCACTCTTGAGAACCCAGATTCTTAAGTATGATGTGATGCTGCCTTCTATTTCCTGACTCACCGTGAATGCTCTAATCCGGAGCTTCATTGGCTCTGCTTACATTTCTTATCCCTCATCTGAATTACAATTAGCATGTATTCCTTGCTCTTATTTTATAACAGACCCTTTATAGTATCCATTAGCTGATAGCAGCAAAGCATGCAGCTTTAATTCAAGACAGCCGGATTGTGCCTTCAGCATTAATTGCAAGACAAATCTGGTATAGTTTTAAATTGGAAATTTTTTAATCTTCTCTTTGGGCTGGAGGAGAATGGTGATCCTAGATTGTGAATTCAAAACACATTATGATCCCTGTGCTACTTTTTTAAAAACAAGTTTACAGTGTTCCAGCATAATAGTTTTTGGACTTCTAACAAAATGGCAACACAAGGCAATATGTACCAGGCTTAAATTGGCATTTGCTCGGCCTTATTATAGTGTTGCTGTATCAACATTCAGTTGATGAGAATTCAAGTCTCTGGCATTCACAGTTACGTGCGTTATGTCTGCCTCTTAGAGTTCTTTGTGGAAATTGAGTCTCTGCTAGAGAACAGAATTGAAAGAAGAGAATTAAAATATTTTTGGTTAGCATATCCTCTGTGCAAGGAATTGTCCCAGGTGCATTTATGTTCTCTCATTTATTCTTTGCAGTAACCTGGAGAAGGAAAGAATCATTTGTGGTCCAAGCCATCATCATCTCACCCTTGGTTACTGAATTATTAGCTGTCTAATTGTGTTTCTTTGCTTTCACTTTTGCCCTCTTCTGGTTGAGGCTGAAGCTTAAATTATCTTTTAAAATTGTGATTCAAAGCTCATCATTCCTACTTCAACACTCCCAATGGCTTTCCAGCGCACTTGGAATAAAATCCAAATTCCTTGCCATGACCTACTAGCCTACTCTATTGGACTTGTTTCCCACTCCTCTGACTTGATTTCAGCCACTCTCTTCCTTGCTCATCGTGCTGCTGTCACACCGATATTCTTCCCTGTCTTTAATAACCTCAAGTTTTTTCCCACTGCAGGACCTTTGCACGTGCTGCTCTCTCTGCCTGGAACCCTCTACCCCCAATTCTTTCCTTGGCTGACTCCTTGCTATTCAGTTTTCAGCACAATTTTTTTTTTTTTTTTTTTAGCAAAGCTGCCTCTGATTATAGAATTTGCAGTAGTTTCCCATTTCTAACCAGTCATTCTCCAATTCACTGCCATGTTTTTCTTCATAGCACATCCCACTCTCTAAAATTTTGTTGCTCATTCATCTGATTATTGTCTGTTTCTCTACTGTTGGAAGAAGGTTCCATGACAGCAAGAACCTCGTCTGTCTTGTTCACCATTGTATCCCTGGAGTGTATTTCGGTGTTGATTGAACGATCAAACGTGCAGTTTTATAGATAAGGAAAGTGAACAACCACAATAGTAATCAAAATAGTAGCAACTACAACCACCATTTATTGAATGCCTTCAGGGTGCCAGACATTAAGCCAGGAATTTGAAAACTATTATTTCACTTCTTTACTTAATCTTCAGAGTAAACCTCTGAGGTAGGTACATTTTTCTATACTTTGCAGAGAAAAATGCTGTAAGGTGGTCAAGCTCATTCATTCCTAGAGGGAAACTTGCTTGTCTGATTTTACTGTTCTTTCCACTGTAGAGAATGAGAGAGCTAGGTTATGTCAGGAGCACATGTAATGTAGGAAATTTTCCTTTTCGAAGGAAAGAGAGGCAAAATCCACTTTTGATATGACAGAAATGTTGTAGCACATAGAAATGGTGAGTCTCTGAAAGTGTTTCATGCAAAGGGACCAAACGTACTCCAAGCCAAGTTGGCTGAGGCATGAGTGGAGTAGCAGGTCCTTGTGTGTGGAGCCCGGCCTGAGCAGGTTCGACATCGATGATAGATGAGTTGGTGCAAGACTATGGTGAAGCAAGGCCCTGCTGAGCCATGTGTGTGGGCAGCTGAGAGCAATGGAAACCCATCCACTGCTTTATTGAGGGCCAGCCACCATCTCTCTTGATTATGACATGCTCAGACTTGCCTAGGAGGACTATTGCCAAAGTTCTTCATGAGCAATTCTCACACATTCCAGTTCCCTTTCCTCAGGAAAGTGGGACTATTTCAAGGTTCTTAGAAAAAAAAAAATATCGACTCTTGACCCGTTGGGTCCTGGTGTGGCCTAGCATGCTTACCATGTTGGCTTCTGCCAGATCTTCAGGTACCTAAATCTCACCCTCAGCCCCAGCTCTTAATCCCATTTCACTCTTTGGGCTCAGACTGACCTGGGCCTGAATCTGTCCAGAAAGTTCTGCGCACATCCTGCTTGGCTTCAGGGTCACTCTAGTGGATCCTTTAAAGATATAGATCTCCTTGTTGGAGGTTGTTGGGAAGTTTGGCCCCTGGGTGGCATAAAGACATGTTGTGTGGCATGGGGGGAAGGGAAAAGGTAGGAAGAAGAAGGACAGGTAGGAACTGATTGTTCTCAGAAAAATGTGTAGCCTTTTAGTGTGCCCATTAAAATCGTCAGGATGTTACCCACTTTTTAAATCATTAGGGATTCATGGGATTGTACAACTCAGGAATTGTGTAGTGGCTTAAAATAGAGAAGTTAGTGTCTTAGTTTGTGTGGCTGGGTGGCTCATCAATAGCAAGCATTTATTTCTCATAGCTCTGGAGGCTAGAAAGTCAAGAGCAAGGCACCAGCACATTCAGTGTCTGGCGAAGACCTGCTTCCTGGCTCACAGAGGGCTGTCTTCTCACTATACCCTCACATGGTGAAAGGGGGTAAGGGAGCTCTAGGGGCTCTTTTATAAGGGCACCAATCCCATTCATGAGGGCTCCACCTTCATGACCTAATCACCTCCCCACCTCTAAATGCTATCCCGTAGAGAATTGGGTCTTAAGAAATGAATCTGGGGTGGAAGGACCAAGCATCTAGACATCCAGTCTAGAGCAGTTATCTACCAAGGACATGAAGGCGCCAAAAGCATTGGTGAGAGAGCCAGAATCTTGACTCTTATTCTGGATTCATCCAGCAATGTAACAGTTTGTGCCACAACCAGCTTGAGAGACGACATAGCGACTTGTTATGTCATTAAAAGAGTTGAAATAACCACGTTATAGTAAGCCCAGTCCAACAATTTTAGGCACTTCAACATTATCTGTAACTTTGAAAAGTAAAATATTTCAGAACGGTTATTGCTTTTACAGTAGCAGGGACAAGGCTTCATCTTAGTTGTTATAATATTGCTGTAAGGTTAGTACTTTTATTTCCATTTAAAGATGAGGACATTGAAACTCTGCCCAGTTATGTGATTTGTTAAGGGCAGACTTGGGATTAAATATGGGTTTGTCCAATGCCAAAGCTTATATTATAGACCTTGCACTCCAAAGCTTTTCTCTTTGAACCATTCTCTACAATCCAACCTTTTTATTCCCTTCAGTGACTTAACATAATTGTATATTATTGATTTTGATTTTAGTTTTCTATGGGTTGTCTTATCTATGTCCGTGTTTCTCAACATTAGCACTATTGACATTTTGCAGCAGGTAAGTCTTTGTTGCGGGGGCAGGGGGCGCCCTCTGTATTGTAGGATGTTTACTAGCGTCTCTGGATTCAACTTAACAGATGCAAGTAGCATCTCACGCTACCCCAATTGTGAAAATAAAAATTGGTTTTAGATATTGCTGAATGTCCCTTTGGAGTCAAAATCTCCCCATTTGAGAACCACCGCTCTACACAATTAAGCTGAAAGCTTCTTGGAGGACAAAATCTCTATCCATATCTCAGAAAATCCCTGTTGATGTGTCTGTCACTGTGGTCATTCAGTGAACACCAGAAAACCCATTCTGACTCAAAGTTTCCCAGCTCCATTACTATGTGGCTATGGGACTCGGAGCAAATGAGTTAACTTGGTAAGTCTCTGTTTCCTCATCTGTAAGCCAGGGGTAATAACAGTTTCAAGCTCCCTGTTTTGAGAGTTAAATGAAACGATGTCCGAAAAGCACTTAGCATAGGACCTGGACCCTGGAAGACACTCAAGTAAGAAAGATATTTTTATTTAAAAAATTAATATTCAGTTTCTTGCTTGGTGCCGGGCACAGAGGAAGTGCTTAAAAATTCCTAATACATGAATGACTGAAATGTTTAGTTGTCATAGCTGCCTGCGAGAGTTATGAAACACAAAGGGTCAAGGAAACACATTGCCAGCAGTGTTACTCATTCATTCAGGATAACCCAATATCGCAGTGGTACTCCTGCTTTAAAATCACTTATGCTGGGGCTGGCTGCCATGATCAGTAATGAATTTTAAGTATGGTAGAAATGCCTATTTTACTGGGGCTCACAGGAAGGGAGCATGCACAGAAATCTACCAGATGACTCCATCTTCAAGACTGCTGCCAGGGCTGCTCACTGAGAATTTGATCACAGAAGTGCTCTCTGCAAGTTGGAGGGGTTGGGTGGGGGCGGGGGGCGGGCGGTGGCGGGAGGTGGGGGTGTTGTGCTGTTGGTTCTTCCAGAGGGAGCTGTTCTGAAACAAAACCAAAATGGCCAGGAGAAAGCTGAAAACCTCAGGCAACTCTTTTGTCGCTTCATCTTCTCCAAAACCAAATTTTTTTAACATCATGCTTAACAAAGTCTGATCAAGTTGACTCCAACAGTACTGTTGTGTAGACATAGCTTAAATTCCCTGGCGGGGACATCAGACCTCTGGAAAATGTGCCTTGAGTCTTTTATGAATCAGAGATGGAGTATCATATTTTGAAAGGAAAAGAAGTACATCATTTAGGGGCTCTGGAACAATCTGAGGGCAGGACCGCAGTTGATGAAATGGGGAATCAGGTTGCCTGGGTTACAAATCAGAAGGTAATAGAGCTAAGGCTTTGGAATCATATAAACCTGGTTTAAATCCAGGCTCTTAGTAGCATCTAGACTTCGGCCAACTTATTTAATATGTGTGTGTGTGTGTGTGTGTGTGTGTGTGTGTGTGTGTGTGTGATGGTGATGATAATAATACTTAATTCAGGAGGCTGTTGAGAAGATGAGGGTAATGTAGATAAACTGCTCAGCATGGTACCTGATGCATAGTTAGTACTCAATAAATACTGGCTATTCTTTTTGGATATTCCATACACATCAGACAAATACCTTCATTATTCTGGGCCTGTTTATGCTGTTGACCTGTGAGAGAATTAGACTTTTCCAAAGAGCCTTAGAGTCTTGCTGGGTGATTGTAAGAGAAATGAAGACATAGGGTGCTTGTTGGGCTAGCATAGTGTGTGCATGCATTCATGTGTGTGTGCATGCGTGTGTGTGCATGCATGTATGCATGTGTGGGCACATGCACATGTGTGTAGGTGAGGGGAAATGGGCTTTCCAACCTTTTAATTTAGCCAGAGAACCCATACTTTGGGATTTTCCCATGTATTTGAACAAGGGGTTCTGCTGCCAATAAACACAAGGTAAAATCACAGGATTATATGATTTTTTATATCTCAGTTTAAAAATGTTAATAAACATATATACATACATATATCCACTTAGTGTGTACATACATAGTATATATGTATATTCATATGTAGTATGTAAATATAGCATGTGTGTGTATATAGACTGTGTGTATGTGTGTGTGTGTGTGTGTGTGTGTGTGTGTGTGTGTATGCAGCTAACATTCACTGAATGCTCTCTATGTACTTCAAATTGTACCAGGAACCTTCTGTGGAATACTTTATTTTATCCACACAATACCCCAAGAAAACATAAATATGGTCCCCATTTTATAACTGGACTGAGGCTTAGCAAGATTAAGTCACTTGTCCAATGTTGCACAGCTAATAAGGAATTTCAGGCCAGAGTTGGCAGACTATAGAGTCTTACTTCTCTCTCCTCTCTTAACTAATTATCTGTTCATCTGCTGTTACCTTGCCTCTCTCATCTTAAAATTCTGAGTGGATTCGGTAATTTAAAAAAAATAAACGAAATCTGCTAAACCCTTATCCTCAGCCATCTTATCTATTTCAGTACAATATTTAAATCCAGAGCCGCTTGTACCAGTTCTGGTTGGATGGAGCGGATTTCTGCATTAGCTGTGTTTGGGTGCTCCTCCCAGTTTTCCAGTGTAATCCAGCCACTTAGCAAATAATCTTGGAATAACTATCATGATGCAGGAACCGGGCTGGATCCTGAAAGCATGACAGTATGGAAACCACGTGCTCCTTATAAAATAATGGTTTTCAGAGGTTTCAGACTTTTTTTTTTTAAAGCAGTAGGACTTTAAAAAAATAATAAATTCTGACTTGGGTTGCGGTATATAAAATCAATGGAAGTGGAGGTGCAGGGAGAGTCAGAGCCCAGGCAGGATTCTGGAGGACTGCGCTCAGGGCCTTGGCCGGTTATAGTCCCCAAGGCATCCCTGGGAACCCCTGGGGCAGTCTGGAACAGAACTTGCAACCACAGACCTACAGCTAAGCTTTGGCTCGCCGTGCTCAGATCCTGGCTGTCATCAGACACTTCCTGGGTCTCCTCATGCATGTCTGGTGAGCACTGCTCTGGTGACCAGGGAGATACAGATGATGGCCATATGCAGTCCCTACTGCTGATGGGTTCTCTCTCTCTCTCTCTTTTTTTAAACAAATGAAAAATAATCACCTCCACAGTTGTACCTGTGTCCCAATGCATGTTATTTTTCAACATCCTCATCTGAGGTCAATTATGCTTCAAGATGCTTATGGCATTGCCTTCAAGACTCTTTTTAAAGAAATGCTGCCTTTTTATTTTATATTCACACCTTAAATTAAAAACATTTCCTTAGTGTGGGATATTTGCCACACCAGATCCATACTCACATCAATGTTCTTTGAAAGCAATAGGGTTGTATGGGTATCTTTATTCTTTGTTTTTAGTGAATATGTCATCAAGAGTAATGTCTCTTACATTAATTAACACTTGTACATTACATGTATAGGTGACATAGCAGATTCCCACCTGAGTGCAGACTTGTCAGGGATTGCTCTCATGGAACCCTCATAGCAGTCCTATGTGGCGAACACCCACAACGTCTCTATCTTACAGAATTTTCTAATGCACTGAGAAGTTGTGTCACATGCTGAAAGTTACAAGCTGGTCGTAGAGCCATCAGAATATGACTGCAGAAAGGGTGAGACAGGGCGCCGGGGTGACTCAGTCATTGGGCGTCTACCTTCAGCTCAGGTCATGATCCCAGGGTCCTGGGATCGAGCCCCGCATCGGGCTCCCTGCTCCGCGGGAGGCCTGCTTCTCCCTCTCCCACTCCCGCTGCTTGTGTTCCTGCTCTCGCTGTGTCTGTCTCTGTCAAATAAATAAATAAAATCTTAAAAAAAAAAAAAGAAAGAAAGGGTGAGACATACACTCATGTTTGTCTGCTTGGTGTTCTCTACAATGGCCAAGAACTCTCCAAACCACAACCAAGATTTTTGGTCCTTAGATGTGTCATAAGTCACCAGCCGGGGCAAAACTAATATACAAATAATTGGACAGTTGATCAATATTATCAAGTTGATTCTTACAATGTATCTCAGGAATGAAATGATGGGATTCCTTACAACAATCCTGAAAGGCAAATACCAATGAAATAATTGAATGCAACTGAAATACCAAAAAAATATATTAAAAGTTTCCTTCTCAGGGAGGCCTTCCCGGTTATGCTGCTGGAAATTACCACTGCTTCCAACTTGTGGCATTTCATCTCTCTTCCCTGATTTATGTTTTCTCCTTAGTACTTAGTGCTCACTAACATGCTCTACATTTGACTTTTTGCGTCTTGTTTGTTGCCTGTGACCAACAGTAAGTGTGAACTTTTTGAGGGCAGGGAGTTTTGTCTCTTTAAATCTCAGCTGTATCTTTGGCACCTAAAAGAGGACCTAGCGCACAGTAGTTTCTCAATTAATATTTGTTGAAAGAATGAGTAAGTGAATCATGACAGTTCCATATAGGACTCAACCATAGCATATTTCATTTTAGCCTAACTCCCCTCCCTCTGTAGATGTATGAGCAGAGTATGGGGAGACTCAATCACATAGGATGGGACGTCGAACAGACTTCCACGAGCCAGCTGCTTCTGCCCCTTTGGCTGTGTGACCTTCAGGAGCCAGTTAGTACCTCAGGCTCAGTTTCTACAAATGTGAGGTGAAGAAGATGAATAGCTGATTGTTATGGGAATGAAGTTATTTAAAACTCTTGCCAAAAGTATGTGCTTAATTAATATAAGCTGGATCTGAAGCAGTACTCTTAAAAGAGTATTAAAAGCTTCTCTCTTTTAGAAAACATTGATTTTAGCTGAGGGATAAAAGCTAAAGGCAGTGTGACATTTTTATTCTCCTGAGGGGGCCTTAAAACATTTTAGCAATTTCCCCTCTGGCAAATGCCGGAATAAAAACCGGCTGCTTGGCACACCCTCCTGCCCCATTTACTTAGGCCCACATGAGCCTCAGGAGCCCTGGGGAATCCAGGACAGTTTCACAGATGCTGGGAGAGTGCAGGTGCCTTGTGGGGGCTTCCACGACCTGCAGAGGCCAGAAGGACACGTAGCTGATTGTCAGTGGACCCAGGTAATGCCCTAGATTGGGTCCTCTGTGAGTGGGTTGTGCACTTAGCAAGTGCAGATTAATGCTGCATTTAATGGCAGTTTCTTATGCCTCCCATACATGCAAAGCTAGTATTAAAAATGGAAACCCAAGTGAAATCAATCCAGAATGCTGATGATGAAATATAATGGTTCATAATATCCCGTGTTTTCCAAATGAATCTTTATATTTCATTCCTTTGTACAACGCCAGTGATTAGTTATGAATTGTGGAGAATAATTAAGGACTACTGTTCCTGGTGAAAGACTGTGAACCAAAAAATGACAGTGGTGGGGAGAAGGGTCAGGGCCGGGATGAAGCTGAGAACGTGGTTTTGTTGTCTGCGCATTGGGACCGCATCGTGAGTCTTTCCAGTTCTTTCCAGTCGTGATAAGATGAAGGAAGGGACCCCATGGACCCCCACAGGCTGGATTAATAGAATAAATTTGATTTCCTTTGGTTCTAGAGGAATAGATGACTTTAAACTGTCTCTCAGGACTGTTTGTTACCATCACTTTGAGGCGGAGCTTTCAAATAATAGAGGTGACAATGGGAAGACTGACATAATTAAGGATGATGTAAAGAAGTGTTCTATTTTAAAGAAAGTGCCTACAAAGACATTTAGGAATAAATTTAGCGGCATGTCTTTAAGATGCCTTTACATAACTTGATGTAAAAGAGCCAGGATTGAAATTGCAAATAAACCGAGAGAGTTTTTCAAAGATTGTTTTGCCCTGTAGCTTTTCTCTTGTAAATGTTGTGAGAACAATAGCTGAACAAGGAAGGCTCCATGAAAAGGCTGTAGGTTGATGCCTCCCAGTGGTTTGTGGGTGTGGGCTTGGAGCAGGTGGAGGACAGGGCGGAAGGGAAAGGGTTTCTGCAGGAGTCTGAAAGTCTAGGTCCCACCTATTCCTGTCAACATGTGACCGTGGTCAAATGTCTTCACTGATCTGAGCTGCAGTTTTGCTTTTTATAAAATGCCTGACATTTTACATATCCACGTGTCACGAAGGCTTTTGTGAACTTCAAATAATGTACTGTTCATGAAAGACACTGGAAAGTCGTAAAGTGAGATTCAAATACGGGGGAGAACAATATTGTTCATATGGTTTGGACTCCAATCAGCTCTTGCCTCTTGCTACAACTCTCAGATACTATTTATCCCAGTAGAACCACAGACAGGGAGAAAGACAAGACAGGACAGGGACCCTAGCCATTGGAGCCTGAGATGGCCACCGGAGCCTGGCCAGGACTGAGCTGACAGTGTCCAGGAAGAAAAGAAACAGGCTGAAGAGTGGTGTGGTATCACTGACAGCTCCATAGTGGATTGTTCCTTATTTGAGCATTTGTTTATATCATTTGGAACACTTCTGCTTTTGTGGGTGATGAGTTATCATCTTTTTAAATTCTAAGATTAAATACTAGCACATATGGAGTCACCTTTCTAGAGCAGTCATATAAAAAGGTGCCAGGCGAGGAAGTAATATCCACTGAGTATGATACTATGGACCAGGCATTTGCATGGCAAATATGTTTATTTAGCTCTTATTAATACTACTCCCCCTGAGGGGTGCCCGGCCAGCTCAGTCAGAAGAACATGCAGCTCTTGATCTTGGGGTTGTGAGTTTGAGCCCCATGTGGGGTGCAGAGATTACTTAAATAAATAAACTTAAAAAAAAAAAAACTCATCTGAGAGGATCAGCCAATGACAAAGCAGAGGGAAGTGTAGCTTTTGCGAGAGATGCTGGCTCCCACCATGCTCCTGGACGCGTGAGGCTGTGGCACGGGGACAAGGGACCAGCCAAAGTGCAGAGTGGTTTTGTCCTCCCCAGGCCTGAAACCTTCACCCAGAGATTGCTGAACCATGCCTATGTACCGTGTGTATGTTGACCAAAGCTCCTAAGTATCTCTATAAAAGAAAATCATTGCTATTTTATGACGTGGAAACATGGATAGAAGTACTTTTTGAATAGATAACAATGAAGGTATTGTTTCAAGTACATAAATTGAGATAAAACTAAAAAAAACATGAGGATAATAAATTCTGCATAGTGATTTCCTCATATGGGAGAGAAGGGGAACAAAATAGAGAGGGATTACTTAGATGTAAGTCATTCTCAATATTCTGGTTCTGTAGTTGGGCGTTGGGATCAAGGGAATTTGTGCATTGTTAGAATAAACCAACAATAAAAGAAAATGAAGTAGAGCCTTGCATGAAACAAGGACAGTGACCATGTGTGAACTGAAGATTAGGATTAGTGCAATTCTATGTATCTGATTATTAGAAAAACAAATGAAGAAACAAAGAAATGAACAAATAGAAGAATAATCAATGGAATGAAAGAGTGGGCAGATGGATGCCCTCTGTACGTTGCACTCTCTTGTGATAGTTTTTTACTCTACAAGTTGATCTCATGACAAGGCTCTTTCCTGGTGTAATTTATTTGGGGCAGGTAAAATCAAACTTAGGGAGATACTGGAATGAGGAAAGATGTTGCAATTAAATAATAGGGCAGTTTCTACTCTTCTGAAAATGTGTTAGTCAGCATTGAAATGATGACCAACCCTTGGCACGCCTTTCAGTGTCCTAGGATTGCAGCTGCTAATGGCAATGGATGGTGGCAGTGAACCATGCCATCTGAAGACATAGATGTCATCTCTAGTTCAAGTTTTCTTCCAGTAGGAATTTCTTAAAGCAGTAGGCATACATTTAGCTCCTGCAAGGAGGTAGACACTGTTTTAAGTCCTTTTATAAAGCTGGCCTGACCCAGATTTTACTGTAGGATTGTTACTCTTAGTCTCATTGGAGTAACAGATACATAAGCAATTACATCGGCTAAGATGGGAAACCAAGTGAAGGTGTGTGATGAAAAGTCTGGAGAGGAAAGATGAGAGGAAAGAGGCCAGGGAAGTTTTCAAGGGGTGATTTGGGGGATGAATGACTTTTCTGGGGACTTAATCCATCTAGTCTCATTTTCAAGACTTTTAATAAAAGGCATCAGTTCCTTTGATAAAAGTTTGTCTTAGGAAGTTGGGAGAATTTTAGGGAACCAGAAAAATCTTGTCCCCACTTCTCTGATCAAAGAGGAGAATCATGACTGTTTAGGAGTGATTTCCTTCTACTGTAAATTGGCACCGATTAGTTTCTGCTTCTTCTTTCTTCTGTGGCTCATTTTTCTCCCCTCCTTGCCCCTCTTCTCTTTTCCTCTACCCCATCCCTTCCTCCTCTTCCTCTTTTTTCCCCTGTATTCTTAAGGATCAAATAGATTATTTGTGAAACTGAGATTGGCCCATGATTCTTTTGAAAGACTCAAGAAAGTGAATCAACTTTACATGAATTTTAAAAGGTATTTTCAAGCAAAACTATGAGGAACTTGGCTGAATTACCTAATTTTAATATTTTGGCATATTACACAAGCAAATAAAGGTCTCATTTTCATATACACAGAGTCTCTCTATATAAAATTCTACTTGTCTGTATATAGACACACATATGTGTATATCTAGAAATGTACGTGTAATAACTGAAACTTCATTCTGGCAAGTAGTAGTATGCATAATACCCTATAAGAGCAGTATTGCAATGCCAGCTAATGTTTATTCTTGAACAAATCTGTGCAAAAGCAGCTAGTTATCTCTTTGGGTTAAAAAACATTGAAAAATGTGTTCAGGATGACCAAAACAATCATGCCTTAGTGAAGAAGGGAGCCCAAGGAACAAATACATAAAAGATAGAAATAGTCCCTTTAGTTCCTCAGTTTACAGTTTTGAAATACCTGGCAGGTTATAGTGTGTTAACTTTGGGAAAGTCGGGGAGGAATTTGGCAGTTATCTGATGGAGCAGCTTTTGTGACTTCTCTATAAAGTGAAGAAACTTTCATTTGATATATTACTCGTTACTGATTTTACTGAAATGGTTATTTTTCTAATCTTCACAAAATAGTTTCCATTTAAACAGTAAAAAAAAAAAACTTGAAGGGTTTTACTCATGATTTAATCTTTCTCTTTCTTATAAATGTTACCTTATTTTAAAATCACCAACTTCATCAACGGTTTTTGACAAAAATCTCTTCTTCAGTCCAAAGGGTGACCAATGAAACAAGCATTATTAGAACTATCAATCATACCACAAATATTAACTAGAATAATTCTACCTTAGGTGATAAATGGCAACTTTAATTCTGATTTCTTTGTAACATGTCTGTTAAATAATATGAATAGATTATGATCAACATGATACTTGAGAAGTCTGAAGTAAAGTTTTTCTCCATGTGGGGAGAAATCACTATTTTTTGAGGATTAAAGGGTTATGAACTCAGGGACACCTAATCAATATTTGTAAGCACTGGGGCGTGGGGAGGACTATTCTAGAAACTTAGGTTTGTGAGGGATTCCTGATTAAGCAAGACTTAGGAATTAGCCATCTTCAGAGCCCCACTGTAGTTTGGATCAATCCTTGTCCAGTTTTAGAGTCATGTGGTCAGGGGCCCTGGTCAGACTGGCAGTGGAGGGGGGTCTGGGAGATGGGCACTTGCCTGTCCACGGTACTGACATGACTAGTTGCCCTGCACCACTCCTTCCCTGGCCTCTGAAACTTCAAGGAGCAGTTTCTTCATATGGGTGAGTTTCTCCTCTGCACAGATGTTTTGCCTGCTGCACTTTGCCCTAAGAAATGATTATAAGAAGAAAAAATACTTAGGTTGAGTGTTTTCCCACACATTACTAGTGCATATTTAAAAATCCTCTGAATGATAGGGATCTGGCAGAAGGAAATTACTTTTCTACAGAGTAAAGCCAGTAGGTAATGGTGCAGCTTCATTATGGGAAACAAATTGGATTGCCCTCAGTTAGGGAGTGCGGGAGAGGACATGGCAGTTTCACTATCACTCTTGTATTATAATGTGCAAGCCTAGAATTGTGGTGAAGACAGAAGATGATCCTAGCATGAACAAGGCTCACCACAACTTGGAGCTTGCAGATGATAGCTTCCTTTAGGTCTCAAAGCCAGAGATGAGCTCCAGCCACAGCTCCCTGGCTCTTCTCCTGAGTCCCAGGCAGTTGAAAACAGGTCAGCCACCACTCTCACCAGTGAGTAGACGGCTCAGAACTAGGAAAGAGGTTTGGCAGTGATGAGACATGCAGGGAGAAGCTAGCAAAAGAGTGGATTGGTGATCCACACGGATTGGTGAAGGGTGGAAAAAAGATAAGGGTAGCTCATTTATTCATTTAGGAAACATTCATTAAGCTGTTTGTAAAGTATCAGACACAGGTAAGTGCTAGGGGGTCAGAAATAAAGGACACAGATCTAGCCTTTGTGGAGATCCATCTGGGAGCTTCGATGATAGAAGTGAGGAGGTTGAGGGGAGACTGAGAAATATCAAAGATGACACTGTAATGTGGATAGGAGCCGTACTAGGGCTTTTTAGGGTGGTATAGAAGACGAAAGCCAGTGGGTAGATCAAAGCTGGTTTCCGAAAGGGATGCTGTCTAAGCTGACTTTAGCTGAAGTCCGGGGAAGGGTGATGGTGGTAGAGTCTGGGGAAGGAAAAAACAAGGGAAGAGCATTTCAGAAGGACCATCTTGAAAAAACAGGGAGTCATAAACAGGGGAGGGGTGTGTGGTAGAGAAAGGACATGTTCAAGCTAGGTGACTGGAGAGGGAGACCCTGAGTGGGAGCATTTAGAGGAGCGGATTCAAGGAAAGAGGGGACAATACTGGTATACTGTCATGAGGGAATGAGGCTCCCAATTACATAGTAGATAAGTAGTTCTGTGAATTGATTCTTAAAAGAATGACTAAAGCTTTGTTTCTAAACATTGGCTGCACACAGGAATCACCTGGGGAGGTTTGAAAGCACAGATGCCTGGGTCCCCTCCCTCCCCCTTCTATAAGATCCTGATCCAAGGAACCTTGGAGGCAGTCTGGGAATCAAGGTCTTCAAAAACTCCCCAAGTGATACTACTGTATAACCAAGAACAAGAATGAACTTTGTGCCTGCGTTTTGTCATGAGTAAAATAGTAAAACATTGCCTAACTCACATTTAACAGAATAATCTTTAGAATAATAAAAAAGGTTGGTTGGGGATAAGCATGACTGGTATGGGGCACGGTTATCAACCAGGGGTGATTTTGCCCCCAAGGGGACACTTGGCAGTGTCTGAAGATATCTTTGATTGTCACCACTGAGGAGGTAATGCTAATGGTATCAAATGGGCAGAGGACAGGGATCCCACAATGCACAGGACAGCCCCCCTCAAAAACAACGAATTAACCAGCCCCAAATGGCAGTAGTGCCAGGGTTGAGAAAGCCTTAGGTTACAGGCAAATAAGTCTCTGGAGCTGGATTGCCTGGGTTCAGATACCAGCTCCACTGCAAAGCAGCTATGTAACATTTGGTAAGGTACTACTCAGCTTCTTTGTGCCTTGGTTTTGTCATAAGTTAAATGAAAGTATTACTTAACTCATAGGGATTGAATCGTTAATTCATGTGAAGGCAGAGCTGTCCCTGGCAAGTCCCCTACTCTTATTTGGGAAGTGAGGAATTACTACCTTGTAAATCTCAAGCTAAAATTTTGGAATTCCCCTTGCCTAGATCCTTGGGGCAGGGGGCTTTAATGTAAGGAACAAGTAGAAGTAATAGCCACTGTTTATTGAGAGATCACTACGCATTAAGCAATATGTGAAGTATTTTATATACATGATCTCATTTAGACTTTACAATAACTCATATGATGTAAGTACCACGAATCCCATTTTATGGAAACAAAATTGAGGTGTTAAAAGTTGTGGAACTTGCCCAAGTTTACACAGGAAGTAGAGGGGGGTCTGTCTGGTTGCAGAGCCTGGTCACTTAACACGGTGTTCTACAGAAAGCCAAAAATGTGGTATATGGGAAACAATAGAAAGAAGTGGTCATCATATCAGGTGTTTTGGCTCATTCCTGCCTGGATTTTCACTTCTGATCTGCTCTAGCTCCACCTGATTTTCCCCAGATCCTGAGTTGCCATGAAAGCTACCATTACAGTATTAATCTTTGTGGGCAGTGGTCTTCAAACCGACATGTGGGCATTTATTTAAGCATCATATACATATTCCACTGGATTGCATATTACGTGTGTTTTGTAACTGAAGTAAAAGCTAAGAAAATATTTTAAAAGGATAAAATAAAATAAACATAGAAATTCTAATATTTTCTTACTGCATCATCCCGTAGGGTGAATGGATCCATTATGGAGAACCCCAGTCTAGACAGTTCCTACTGCTCCTCTTATCTGTACCAAGAGCTCCTTTCTCCTTTATCTCACAAAAATAAGTTTACATTTATTTTCCAAGTAGCTTTGGCTTGGAAACTAAGTGAAAAAAGACAAAGGAAAACATATAATCTCTTAACCTGACTTAACCAAAGCCCATCCACAGCTAGCTTGGCTGGGGTAGTTTATAGGATTCCAGCACTCTATTTCTTTTCTGCATCTCAGACTCTTTGAGTGATAGGGTGGAGGTGGGGAAAAATACAGGTGGTCAGGGGGAACCTTATCCACTGCCCCAGCTGCACCTGTGGATAGCAGACTTTTGGATAATACTCATGAGCTCTGCACATGTTTTGAGGTCTATACTTTTCTATTTGTTTTCTTTATTCTTGGTTTCCTGTTAAAAACCCACTTTTGAAAGAGTCCAGTATAGTCTTACTGAAACTAATAGGAAAGGGGATTTCTTACACCATGATTGGTTGGGGATAAGCAGAAGGTCAGAGACATCAGCTATGCTGGTAGCTGCCGCCATTTTGACTTAGGGTCCCAGGAATTGTAGCTAGAATTGGAGCCAACCCAAACAGGAAAAAACCCAAGCAAAGGAGTGAGGCAAGCTGAGGTGGCAACAAGATTTTCTCTCCGAGGCTCATACTATTTTGTCAGAAATCCTCAATTCACCCTTGTTCATCCATTTTCATTTGAAACTTTCAAATATTAGGCCCTGTAATTCCTGGAAAGCAGCATACTGGAAAGATAGAAATTTGGATTTCAATTCCAAGAAGGCAGTTTTGTTGTTGTTGATGTGGTAATTGAAGAAACTTTATAGTTTTTCATTCTTGTGAAGTTAAGAATATATAAACAAAGCTGAGGATCAGAAAATTCTGAAGCAATAGTTATTAAAATGAACTGTATAAAGATATTTATGAAATCAGACAAGCAGTGAGAGGGAACAAAATGATTAGTTCTCCACACATGTAGTCATCTTTTATATCTGAGGATGAAGAAGCAGATGGTCTTGTTATCAGTTTGTATATTTGTCTGAAAAAAAGCAAACACCACAGGTGTAAGACCCACATTCCTTTCCACATGGCACGCATGTAAGAGTCTGGCTCTGGGTTTGTGATTGTAGATGCTGCTTATAGAGCCTGACACCATTTCATGATATTCCAGGGTGCACTGAATCTCTGAGCAAGAGACTACCCCATTTCTAGTAACCACACTCCAGGTCCATTTATCCAAGAACTTGATGTTGGCCTTGGAGGGGGTCCTCTAATGATTCTTTGACTTCATTCACTCAGAAATAATTATAGAATGATTACCATTGCCAGGCACTGTGCAAGGCACCTGTTTATGAAAAACTTGATCATGAACCCAGATCAGATACTTTGGATCTGAGGTGAAGACATAATAATAATTGCAATTCCTACCACATGGAATTGTTGTCATGGCAATGTTGACATCCTATAGAGGTACTTGGAATGGATACTGCATAGCTGCCCGGTGTGTGTCTGTTTCTTGAGAGATTCAGCTTGCTTCCTCAACTTTTGAAAATATGGTTATATGTATCTAGGAAAATCTTTGGCTGTAATGACGGTTTTTTTTGGTGAAGACATAAAAAGCATATAAACCTTGATTTTACATCTGTATATCTGCAAAGTGGTCTGGAATTTCTTACATGTTGTGTGTGAATGCTTCCAGAAGAGAGTTTTATCAGAAAACTGCTCAAAGTTACAACTCAAATTCAGGTGTCAGCAGCAGAGTGACACCTGAGGTTTGGGAACAGTGACTATCTATGGACCCCCTTGGAAGGCCGGCACACAAAATGGCTGCTCAAAAGCCAAATCCAACCTGCTGATGTATTTTGCTTGGCAAATAGCGTGTGTGTCTTGTGTTTCAAGTGTTTGTAGACAGAACAAACATTCTCTAGTTTTTACAATCTTTTTCACTCACTCTTCTCTTATTGCCGTCTAATTCACGTGTTGATACTGGTTGACTGGCCTCTGGGTCTTCAACTTGGTCAGCTGACAGACAGGGGAGGGAAAAAGAAGAGTAGGAACACCTGGAGCTAGTAAAAGAGAGGGCTAGAACTGCATAGAAGGCAAAAGATGGGGAGCCCCGGGTGGAGGGTTTAGTCTGGAGCAAAAGTCCACTGAGAACAACATGGCGGTACAAGG